>NW_008238670.1:97267-98928 GCF_000691975.1 Corvus brachyrhynchos
GCCCTCAAGCCCAGCCACTGAAGTCAGTCAGGGGCACAGGCTGCAGCTGAAGCTCCCAAGCATTGCTGTGAGGCTGGTGAGTCAAGAGAAAGCCATTTGGGCTACTTTACATGAAGCCTGTTGCCAAACCACGTAAAATTGTGACTACAGTTTCCCACTTTTTGGCATCCTGGCTGATGCAGGCCCAGAGCTCTGTCAGGGGTGTCTCGGCCACAGCACCGTGGCCTGGGCAGCCATGGTGACCCGGGCTGGCCGCCAGCCCTGCCCCTGCCCCCCTCACCAGCAGCACCCAGTGGCCATGCCCCGGCAGGGCCTGCTTGCCCTCCTTGTCCGCAACCAAACCAGCCTGGGCAACATGTGGGTGTCCCCACTGTCCTGCTGAGGCCTGGCCCCGAGGGCTTCTGCTGCAGGCCTGGGAGACGTGTCGGGGAAGTGCCAGAGCAGATGGGTGGCAGGAAGAAGGCGGCTGCCTGGGGGCTGCTTATGGCCTCTGACACCCAATTCCTCAGGCCTTCCCACCAACCCATCCACTCAAGTCCTCCTGTCCCATCATAGCCTCCTGCCACCCACACCCATGTGCATCCCCCTCATGCCTTCCCGCTATCTTATCCTGTCAGATCTTCGCAGCACCTCATCCCTCCAGGCCTTCCCCAGGCCTGCCCGGTAGTGGTGCAGCCCTGAAGGAGCTCCAGACAAGCCGGATCAAGAGGCACCTCGGAGCCCTCAGCAACCCAGGCAGCAACACACGGGCAGGAGGACACAGATGGCGGCTCCTGCCTGGGACAGGGCTTGTGGCCATCTCCCGGCACCAGTCCCGCAGGGATCCCCGCAGCTCTGGCCCCTGCCCACCCGCTCTCTCGACAGCGTTAAGGCTTCAGCAGAGCCACCAAAGGCCAAGGAGCTTCTGGCCATTTCCCCTTCCACTCCGCACGCTTGGGCAACTTGCTGAGCGCAAGCACCCCTTCTCCCCTCTTCCCCTATGCCCTGCCGATACTGGGCACCAAAAGAAAGCTCCTGGGAGTCTGTGTATTATAACACATTCTATATTTATATTCTACAGAATATAGAAAAGAAAAGAAAATTCTTAAAGAAAAGAAAATCCCCTCTGGCTCAGGTGGCCCCAGCAGGCAGAGCCTCCCAGATCAGCTCTCCACAGAGCTCCAGAAACACAGCCGGCCAAGGCTCGACAGCCGAGGCCGGGTCTTCCATGCCCCGCGGAGAGGAACAGAGCCACGGTCAGATCCCAGATCTGCGGGGACCCGAGGAGAGCCCCCTTCCAGGGCCATCCCAGCCTGCTCTTGCCATGGCCAGGAGGGAGCAGGGACCGACAGGATCAGCCCAAAGGTGCTGGCCACCAATGCCCCACGCGACCCTGAAACCTCTCTGTGCTCTGCCCACGCCGCCCCTCGTCCGCACAGGGAGCAGAGCCCTCCGCAGCCGGGGCAGGAATTGCAGATCCCCCCGCCAGCCCCCGCTGAGAGCCCGCTGCCCTCACTCACCTTTGCACATGAGCTGGAGCTCTTTGTGCTGCCCCCTCATGCTCCGCCCGGCAATCTCTGGGAACACAGAGCCTGTCACAGCCCCAGCGGCACAGCTGCCCCACACCGGCGCTGCCAGCCCTGAGGCCACACGACCTCCTTCCCTGGCAGCGCTCGGCCCGG
>NW_008238670.1:99071-99311 GCF_000691975.1 Corvus brachyrhynchos
CGGCCTCGTGCCTCCCCCATGACCCTGACGGCCGCCTCTCGCAGGGGCTCCTGCGGGTTCTCCAGGTACGGCAGGGCCAGGCGCAGGTGCTCGGCCGCTTGGCTCCTGTCCTCTGCCAGCTGGAGAGAGCGCCAGGAGGGAAGGCTTAGCGCGGGCTCAGCCCTTTGGCCGGGCGCTCCCTACGGCCGGCACTGCCTCCCCTGCCCGCACCGCCCCGAGGCCCGGCCAGCCGCCGCTGGC
>NW_008238670.1:99339-99542 GCF_000691975.1 Corvus brachyrhynchos
GGCACTGCCTCCCCTGCCCGCACAGCCCCGAGGCCCGGCCCGCAGCCGCTGGCGCCGGGCTCTGGAGAGGGCCGAGGGCGGGGTGCTGCCCGGGGAGCCTCGGTGCCGCCCCCGCCCCACAGCCCAGCTGGGCCGGCGCTCCATCGGCGCCCGGCTCGGGGCCAGAGGAACCTGGAGAAGAGCCCGCGCGGCCCAGGGAAGGG
>NW_008238671.1:0-9601 GCF_000691975.1 Corvus brachyrhynchos
GGGCGCCAGCCCCTCGGAGACGCCGGGGCTGCCAGCCAGGCCGCGTGTGCCTTGGAAAGGGGAGCGGTTTGCAGGGACGCAGTGGTCGCCCCGCTGCAAAAGCTGGGAGGAAATCAGAAGCGGCAAAATGCCATTTCGGCTCAACCCCCACCCAGATTCATGATCCTTCCCCCTTCCCAGCAATTGATCAAACCACCCAGGGAAAACAGCTCAATGTCCTCCCAGAGCCCATTTTGACAAGGAAGTTCACAGCTTAGATCAGAACATCCTAAAGGTGCAGCTACTCATAGGGATTTGTATTTTCAAGGATTAACAGTCCTGTATGAGCTGGGTTCAGACCAGAGCAATCCAGGTCATTTTCTCTCTTCAATGAACTTTTCCTTTTACAGAAGGATGAGAAATGTGAGTACAAGCAGGCCTCCAAGTAAAAAACTAAATTAAAAGTAAGTGACTACTATCCCCTGTCCTGGAAAAGCACTGCTTCTCCCTACCTCCCCTCTTTTCCTACCATACCTACTCTTCACCTGACTCTCTATTTTCAAATATGGTATCTCTGTTCCCATGATAACCCAATTCTAATTGCTTTAGCCTTCTTAATATTAGAATAATGAAAAATCCTAAATTACATACAAGCCAAAAAAGACCCAAACATTTTACACCCCTTTGGATTACTAGAGGCCGTTGCAAGTGGAATCACACTGTTCAGTACCGAGCCTATTTGGAAGGTGAATCCAAGCTAGAGTAATAGAGCAGGCATCAGCATCCCAATCTGCTGTGCAGACCTGTCTCATTCGTTAAGGATATGTGCCTGAACATAAAAGAATCAGCATGGTAAGGTGAACAGAGAGGTGTAACATGCAAAGTGAATCTCCTCCCCAGCCTTACTTCTAGGAGCAGTCATTACAAATTTTGAGCAACCACTGAATCATGGCTTGAACAAGAATAGGAATTAACACCCTCACTATCATTCCACTCATCTCCAAATCTGCAAATCCCACCACCCACAAGCCACTGAAGCCATAATCAAATACTTCCCTAGTACAAGCAGCTGCCTTGGTATTTGTGGTCTTTTGAAGCAGAACTAATGTGACATCAGAAAATTAAACCACCCAACATCCTGCCCCTACTGACAACAGCAATTGCAGTGTAACTAGTCCCAGTCCCTTTCCATTTCCGATTCACAGAATTACTTAATTCCTAATCATTGCTATCAACAATAATTAAATTTACTGCCACCCATCACCATTATCTTCCTAAATCACTCTACTCAAAATTATTAATCACCATAATCCTTGCCTCAGCACCCATAGGAGACTGAATTGGACTAAATCAAATATAGATTTGAAAAACCTTAAGCATTCTCGCTTAGGTTGAATAGCCTAATAATTATTATGGCTATATTAGCCAAACGCGCCCTGCTAACTTTCTACTTATACTTCCTTATAACTGCCACAGTAGTCCTCACTCTCAACTCAAACGAAGTTCAGAAACTACTGATGATAATGGCCTAAAGAACAAAAACACCCACATGGTCAATAAAATCTCAGGATCAGTCTTAGGCTTCCTAGCAGGACTTCCCTGCTACCAAGCGTCCTGTCTAAATGACTTACTATTGTGTCTTGGGGTGACTTTATGATGTGTATCCCATATCGCTGCCCTATGCCCAGAAATTAATTTTTGTGCCTTTTTATGCCTTTAAACTGAGCCTGAGAGGGGGAAGGAAAAAGTGAGGAAAACTTTTTCAAAGCAGTTTGCAGCTTGTTCAAGGTCACACAGAGATAGCGACTTTTTTTCCAGCTGTGGCGGGGGAGGGAGGAGGCACCCGGCTTGCGGCTGCCCGGTCAGCTTTTGGCCAGTTGTTCAGTTTCTTTTTCTCCAGAGAGAGACTGAGAGTTGAACTTTTTTTTTCCCCTGGAATTTCAGATTTTCTCCCTTTTCCACTGGACTGCTTCAGTATTTGAACACATTGGGAGGACTTTCCACTGAGCACAGAGGGCCTGACCCTGGGTCAAGCCCCAGGTCCGAGGAGACCAAAGGGAGGACTCTAACACTTTCCCAGGTTTTCTATCTACAGCAAGAGGTTTTATTATTTAGCATTATTTTCCTTTTCCCGTGTGTTTGTTAAATAAATAGTTTTTATCTCTTTCACTTTCCTTTGAGAAAAATTTATTTTCCCCAAACCTGGTGGGGGAGGGGTGGTAACCTGCCTTCCCTCAGAGGATATATTTCTGAATTTGGCCAAACCGGTACAGGCAGCTTGCAACATCTGTCTGTATGAACAGGAAGAGTGGTGGTTATTCAGGGAGAACAGGCATCACACTGATATACCAAAAGGCTCTTTCTTGCCTAAGATGGCTGTTGACTACCATTTGACTTCAGTGAGAACAACCAGATAGTATGAGGACAAAAATTAATGCTGTAAGATCACATTAGAGATTGTCTGTGGGACACGAGTGTCTAGCACTCTGGAGCTGTGTATTGGGTTTGCTTGGCAAGACAGACCTGCAGCTGGCCAAGGTTGAGCCAATCAGCAATGGTAGTAACACCTCTGCGATAACATATTTAAGAAGGAGAAAAAAGTTATTGCGTATATGTGGAGGAGCCCCACACCGGAGTAGGTGGATGCCTAAAAGAAGGCTGTGACCCCGTGGGAAGGCCTTGCTGGAACAGGCTCCTGGCAGGGACCCATGAACCCATGGAGAGAGTAGCCCACGCTAGAGCAGGTTTCTTGGAAAGACTTGTGACCCTGTGGGGGAGCCATGTTGGAGCAGGCTGTTCTTGAAGGACTTCACCCTGTGGAAGGGACTAATGCTGGAGCAGTTCATGAAGAACTGTAGCCCGTGGGAAAGACTCATGATGAAATTTGTGGAGAACTGACTCTAGTGGTTGGGACCCCATGCTGGAGCAGGGGGAAGGACATCTTCATTAACAACTTGGACACAGGACTCAAAGGAATACTAAGTAAGTTTGGTGTCGAATCCCTTGAGGGCAGAGAGGCCCTGCAGAGAGACCTCAACAAATCACCAACCATATGAAGTTTAACAAGGGCAAGTGCCGGATTCTGCACCTGGAATGGGGCAACCCTGGATGTGTGTATAGACTGAGCAACAAGAGGCTGGAGAGCAGCATCGGGCAAAGGCACCTGGGGGTCCTGGTTGATGGCAAATTGAAAATGAGTCAGCAGTGCCCTGGCAGCAAGGAGGGCCAACTGTGTCCTGGGGTGCATCAAGCCCAGCATCACCAGCCAGTCAAAGGAGGTGATTGTCCAGCTCTACTCTGCACTGGCGTGGCCTCACCTTGAGTACTGTGTGCAGTTTTGGGCATGACAATATAAAAAAGACATTACTTTATTGGAGAGCATCCAAAGGAGGGCTGCAAGGATGGTGAAGGATCTGGAGGGGAAGCCTTATGAGGACCGGCTGTGGTCACTTGATTTGTTCAGCCTGGAGAAGAGGAGACTGAGGGGAGACCTCATTACAGTCTTCAACTTCCTCCTGAGGGGAAGCAGAGGGGCAAGTACTGATCTCTTCACTCTCGTGACCACTAACAGGACTCGAGGATATGGCATGAAATTGTGTCAAGGGAGGTTTATGTTGGTGTCATGGATCTGTAAACCTCCCCAGGACTCCAAAACCACATGCCGCTCACTCACTTCCCATCCCCTCCTTGTCCACCTGCAGGTGTCTGCAGAGGAGTTAGAGGCACAAATGGTTGAGATAAGAACAATATACTGGAAACAGCAATGAGATAAGAAAAATGAACAGTAACAGCAACAAAATTAATAAAAAAACATAGAAGACAAAGGAACAATTTACATGTAAAATAAAACAATACCAAACTGCTTCTCCCACCATGCTTTCTCCCATTGGAAGGGAATGCCCCCCTCTCTCGGAAGCGAGTTTCTTACTTCCGTCCCCAGCGATGACAAGAGGTGGTATAGAATAACAACCTATACACGCCCACATGGCTCCAGGCTACACCCTCTCACAGCTACTGCAAAAATAACTAACTCTGTCCTGGTCAAAACCAGGACGGTTGGATATCAGGAAAAGGTTTTTTATCCAGAGCACTGGAACAGGCTCCCCAGGGAAGTGGTCACAACACCAAGCCTGACTGCATTCAAGAAGCATTTGGACAATGTTTTCAGGCACATGGTGGGATTTTTCAAGTGTCGTGCGCAGGGCCAGGAGTTGGACTCGGTCCTTATTGGTCCCTTACAACACAGCATATTCCATCATTCTATGACTCCTGTCCCTGAGCAGTGGCAGGAACAACATGTGATGAACTGACCGTAACCCCCATTCCCTGTCTCCCTGTGCCACTGGGGGGGAGGAAGTAGAACCCAGGAAAGAGGGAGGGGTGGGGGGAAGGTGTTTTTAATATTTGTTTTACTTCTCATTATCCTGATCTTATTTTGATTGGTAATAAATTCAATTAATTTCCCCAAATCGAGTCTGTTTTGCCTGTGATGGTAATCCACAAGTGATCTTTCCTGGTCCTTAACTCATAAACCTTTGTGGATACAAAAATGCTGTTAGCAAGAATTTCTCTTGCTATTTTCTAAGTCCGTGGGATACTTTTCTCTCTCACAGAAGATATTCGCAGAGTTTATAAAACATGAACACCTGCGACCTTGCCGAGCTTTGTTTATAGCACAGTAGAAAAATATTTTGACAATGGATGTTTTAGGATTCTAGCCAATCACCCCCAAGGGGTGGCTGATCCTTTGTCCAATTAGACTATGAAGAAAAAAGTCTATAAAAGAGTTTGTAAAATAATTAAATAAATCAATCTTGCTGCACAATTCCTGCCTGTTGGATCATTTCTCTCCTCCTCCCTACGGCTGCATGATACGGTAATATTTACTGCGGTAATAAACCTTTTATTAATTTTTTTTCTCCCCTGTCCAGTTGCAGAGGGGGGGTGATACAGTGGCTTTGGTGGGTACCTGGCATCCAGCCAGGGTCAACCCACAACAAGCTGTAAGGTTCCTTACATTAAATAAAGTCTAATATTCAGTAAGTTTACAACATGGCTGCCTATAGCAACACAAAGGCACTATCACCAGACTCTACTTAATTGAGACTGCAGTTTTAATCAATATTAACCAAGTGCATGTCCAATCAGAGGTTTTGCATTGACACAGAGCTGGCATTCAAGTACAATTATCTGGTTAAGGAGCTATTTTTATAACGACCAGACTTGGTTATTTAGATGACCATACTTAAAGATACAGTATAGCACCACAAAATTATCATGTTCTTAATCATGTTATGTGATTCTGTGATCAACACTGCATATAGAAAATTTGAACCTTACAAAGAATGATAATATATTCTAGAGAAGGGACTTTAAATTTGGGTTTTCTATGGTCTTCCACTTCTTCCCCTGGGAAACAGAAGTCACTACCCAGAAGTCACTACCTAGTTTCTTACATAGAACTCTTTCAAGAGACAGCAGGGACCACAAAAGCCCAGCATGCCACTGTGGAGGGATACAGCAGGGCTTTCCCAATACATCAACATGGTGACAGTTTTCACAATATGGGGGTATGTCCTGGGTACAGAGAGAAGGGGGTGGAGTTTTCAGTGCTCTTTTTTCAAATACCATTCACATCATAGCCATGGGCGTGGTTTCGGCAGGGAAAAGGCCATGGCCACAACCTGAAGGGGGTCCATTTTGTCTGTCTCACTGAAGTGATCAGCAGACCCTGGCACTGTACCACCCGTGGGTGTCTTCCCATTTATGAGCCCTCCAGGACACTTCTGCAGGACAAGGGGCCTGAGAAGAGGCAGCAGGGCGGCTCCCAAGCCGACAGTGCTGAAGTGACAGCTCCAAAACTGCAGCTGGGACAGGCGGGGCCGGGACCACAGTTTTCGGTGCCCGGCAGGACCGTTCCTGCCCCCCCGCCCCCACCATGGGGCAGCAACCCAAGACAGGGGGGCCAACACCACCTGAGTCCAGCCGAGCTGAAAGGGAGTCCAGCAGGTGGCAGGAAGAGTCATATCACCTTAAGTGGGCCATAAACCTCTTTCCTGGAAGTTTGGGCAAAGTCTCTTCCACTGACCAGAAAATTTTACTGCTTTTGGCTCATCAGGAGATTTCTGCGACTTATCAAGTTCCTAGACATTTTGGAACAGAACTAAAGCCTTCCACCACCAATTGTCCAGGTTTGTCCCTTTTTCAAGAGTTCTCTTGTAGAGAAAAGGTCATATGTGGTGGTCTGTTGACCCCCTGATTCTGTATGTTCCCCCTGTTCCCTCCCTAGCCTTGGTCACTCCCTTGGTTTCTCCCTATTTGTTCTAGTACCCCAACCCCGCCCAGGGACCCGCCCCTGCACCTCTGCCAACACCATCCCGCACCCAGACCACGCTGTTCTCTCTACCTCTGAACATTGCGGGGACAAGATGTTAATAAAGCCATCTCAAACCCTCATGAGAGACCCTTCTCTACCTCCTTTGCCATCCACTGCATTGTAACGCTGCTAGTTGCCAGAGCCAGATCGCAGGGCTGTCCAAAATGGACTCCGGGATGTGATTAATTGCATTGCCCTAGGAAACCCTTGCTGAGCTTTCAGGCCGCAGCAGCCTGCTAGACAGAGTCCAGCAGTTACAACAGTCACAGATAGGATAAATTCAAACAAATTGGAGAAGAAATATTTTCTTTTTAAAACTCCTCCCTTCCAGCAGACCACAGTGGATGGAGCTTGGGTGCAATTTTTCCTTAACCAGGGAAGAACCTTTCCTCAGGGCAAGCCCAGATGGGTGGAAGCAATTTGCCAGCTGCAAACAGCAATGCAGGCAAAGGGGTTATAGCAGATGACATGAGCAGGTATGATAAGCTTAGCTGGTGGCCACAGATCAGACACACACTGTCTACACACCAAGTCCTATGCACGTGTTTTTGGAGTGGCCCAAAACACAATTTTTGATTCCTTTGTACAGCTATGCCAAACCAGCAGTTAACAGGAAGACTTTACCTTGAAAGCCCTGAAGTATTCCAGCTTACCCAAACTTGTCAGAAGCCTACAGGCAGCAAAGAAACCACCACAAATGCCTCCCTCCATCCACTGGATAATTGATCTCAAAAGGATTAATTCCATTTTTACTGTGCCTGTGAAACTTTTAGCAGAGAAACAAGGCATGTGAAAGCTGCTTTCAGCAAGGATGGTTGGGAGATAAGAAGACATCTGGCCCAAGAAGGCAGTGATAGACAAAACAAAGCACTGAATCTCTGGGAACTTGGGGTGGGATTTATGGTCATGGGTAAATTGCAATATGCATGTAGCAACTGTATATAAGCAACACTCTTGTAAAATCACAGGTCCACGTTAGGTTAGAATCTCCAGCATGCACCTTCAGGCCTGAATAAATGATGCCCTTTTTAACATAACTTTAGTGTTGGAGAGACTCATTCCAATATTTTTGACATTTGGTAATATAATTAGCCAGATGGCAAGTCTGCAACAAAGCCACCATAAGACAGTCCATACTCCTGTTCACTGGACCTTGTAAAGCAGCTTAATTTATCCAATTTAAATATCAAGTCCTAAAAGCTCTTTCTCTTGCTCATTTTCCAGACAACAGTAGGATGAACCTGCCTTAGCAAGGGGGTTGGACTAGATGATCTCCAGAGGTCCTGTCAAACCTCAACTATTCTGTGATTCCAGAAGGGAGCTGTTAACCTTAAAAATAGGATCTGTCACATTAAGACATCAGTGCATTCTGTAAAAGCTGAGGAAAAGCTTTCGATGAAAACACTACTGTATTGGGGTGGTTTTATGATGATTCTCTATTCCTGATCATCTGCTTTATGCCCAGAAATGGCTGCTTTAGCTTTAAGGTGGGTCCAGGGGAGGGGCGGGAGCCTTGGAGCTGCTGCGCGGGCTTTGTTCAAAGACTCACTCCAGAGAGTACTGTTCACGGCGCGGACCGGATGTTACTTTGTTGCTTAGCTAGGTTAGTTTTTTGCTAGCTTAAGCAAGATTTTTTTTCTTTCTTTCTTCCCCTGGCCTGGAGAGGCTGCAGCAGCAATCTTTCAGCTGCTTCTGTTTTGCTTTCTCGCAGCTTCATCTGCTGTGAGACCAACGCCAGAGGTTCAACAGGTTCCCATATGTTTTGCCCGAGCTGCTGCGTGAGCCCCTTTTTCCCTTCCCTGAGACAAAGCCAGCCACCATTTTGTCTTCCCTGCCACGCGGCCAGCCAGCGTGTTTTCTTTCCCGGGAATTTTGGGTTTTTTTGTTCTGCTGTGGGTGTGTGTGTGGGGGTGGGGTAAGGTTCTGAAAGTTCAATATCTAGCATTTATTCAATTTTTTTTTTTTCCCTCGTGCCGTGCGGGCACTTTGGTTTGTCAGTAAATAGTTTGGGTTTTTTTCACTTTCACCCACTGGCATTCATTTTTCTCATTGGCAAAAGGGATTACTGAAGCCCTTCTCTTTAGAGGAAACACTCATTCCAGAGCGTTTTCTCCTAAATTTGTCTGTAAACCAAGACAACTACAAATTATACTAGCTTTTCCTCTTGCTACTACCTGGTGGTGTGATAAACAGCTATTATAGCATTGGCTTTCGCGGGTAGTGAAATGTAAGAAATATTATGTATTAGAATATGTTAGGAAATATTATGTGTAAACATGTTAAGAATAACTTTGCTATGCAGATATTAACTAGCTAACATTACTGGGGTCAAAGTTACAAGATGCTAATATAGCTTGAGTTATAAGATACCTATATAATCTGAATCATAACCTTCTATACAATGTAATAGCTAGTATAGGGTTAATTAATCACTTAATGCTTAAATAAATGGAAACGCCAGGTGGATAATTTCAAAAATAAACAAGTATAGCTAGATAAGGGAAGCAGCAGGATGTGCTAATGAGAAGTGGGCAAAAGTGAAGCCAATAAATCACAAAGTAAAGAATTTAAACCGGTTGGATCCAGAAAGACCTAGGAACACCATAACTGCGCATGCTCCAAAGACAAAGTTGAAAAGTTCAAGATATGAGGAAGACGTGAGCCTTCATTGGAGAAGACCCCCAAAGACCCCCACAATCATAATACACATGCTCTAAAAGGCGGGTCGGGGGAGGGACTATGTTAATCCCTTCTAGAAAAATTGTAAATTAGTTCTCAGAAAAAAACTATGCATATGCATTGTAGTTTATTAATATGCACGGTGCTAAAGCATATAACCGGGAAGTTTGTGTAAGTGTGCGTGCCTCTGGCTATGAGCTAAGCACCCAGCACTGTCCATTGGCTTTAAATGACCTTTGTCCCCTATTGTCCCTTATTAAATTTATAAAACCCCAAAAAGAGGAGTGGGCTTCATTTCTCACACTGGCCTTTGCATTCAAGGAGTATTCAGCATAGTGAAAGCTACCCTGTGATTGAGTTCCAGCAAGGAAAGTCTTGACCTAGCACTATGTCTTGGGGTGACTTTATGATGTGTATCCCATATCTCTGCCCTATGCCCAGAAATTAATTATTGTGCCTTTCTATGCCTCTAAACTGAGCCTGAGAGGGGGAAGGAAAAACTGAGCAAAACTTTCTCAAAGCAGTTTGCAGCTTGTTCAAGGTCACACAGAGATAGGGACTTTTTTT
>NW_008238671.1:9722-11075 GCF_000691975.1 Corvus brachyrhynchos
CCCTGGAATTTCAGATTTTCTCCCTTTTCCACTGGACTGCTTCAATATCAGAGCACATTGGGAGGACTTTCCACCAAGCACAGAGGGCCTGGCCCTGGGCCAAGTCCCAGATCCAAGGAGACCAAAGGGAGGACTCTAACACTTTCCCAGGTTTTTTCTCCACAGCAAGAGATTTTATCATTTAGCATTATTATCCTTTTCCTGTGTGTTTGTTAAATAAATAGTTTTTATCTCTTTCCTTTGAGGAAAATTTATTTTTTCCCGAACCTGGTGGGGGAGGGGTGGTGACCTGCCTTCTCTCAGAGGATATATTTCTAAATTTGGCCAAACCGGCACACATCACAACCATAGCTAAATCTATAGAAACCCTTCTCTGAGCTATGATTCTATGTTATGAACTTGAAACAGCAGCTCCTCTGGAGATCAAAAAGAATTCCTGCTAGTTGCTTTACCAGCAGCTTTTCACCCTTGATTTGTTTTCGAAAGCTGTAGCAAAAGAGTTGCTCAATATGCAGCATGAAACACAGCCTGACACTGGGGCTGGTCAGTGTCCTGTGATATTTCCTGGCATGTATGGCCACAAACTCATCTCTGGCTTGTGATGGTGTGCTTGCTTGCTTGCTTCCTTCCTTCCTTCATCCCCCTGCCCCACTGTTTAAGCCATAATTACCAGTGGGAGTTATGATGGCTGTATCCAGCTTACTCTGGAGTTTGGGGGATGAATAGCAACATGGTAGCCAAAGGTTGTGACCTAGGCATCTTTCCAGTATGCAAATATAAGTCAATGACCTTACTTCATAAATAGTGGACAGCCCAGGGCCTGGTGAGCTTTCCTGCACAGTAGCAGGCTGCATGCCAGGATCTCCCCTTGAGGAGAGACACCTCTTAAAGTTATTCCTCAAGGATGAGAGATTCCTTGCTGCAACAGATTAATAGCATACTAAACTTTGAAATCTTAGCTAAGTGATGTGAAGGATTGATTGTGCACATATAATCCTTTAGACAAACTGTTGACCAAGTCTGGGACCAGGCTTGGATCCAGCTGCAATTAGACTCCTGAGAAAGCATTTAGAAAGCAAGGGGGTATTTTCTGCACCTCGTGACTCATGGGGAGGGGCTCCCTGAAAGTTTTGCCTGACCCTGTCTTCTATTCAGTAAATAATCAAGTGTACCTTGACATTGAATTTTGTTAAACCATTGTTGCATTTACCACTGAATTTTGTTAACTCACTGTGTTGGGTTGACCCTGAGTTGATGGACAGTCTTTAAGGCCAATTACGCTTCTCACAATTTACATATTTAAACCGCACAGAAAGGCGGGATTTCCCTTTTTGGTTGGAGCTCGCCTGCTGG
>NW_008238671.1:11988-17893 GCF_000691975.1 Corvus brachyrhynchos
ATTTACTTCAATTTTGTTTTGTTGTTTTCTCTTTACTTTTAATTCTGTTAGTAATAAAGCTCTTTCATTGTACTGCAACTGTTTAAGGTTTGTGCCTGCTTTGCTTTTCTCCTAATTCTTATCTCACAGAAGGAAAATAAATAAATAATGAATATTTTGAATCAAAACCACTACACTCACTATGTCAGTAAACTATATTGTTGCTTCTCTCACAAGTGAGCTGCGTCACTCCATTTGCAACAAATTGGAGTAGTCAGCAGGATGGCAAGTAATATTATTTACAGAGGCATAGAGTGAATGAGTCCCAAATTCTCAGAAGACCAGGCTCATAACAATTGGCATAATTAAGTTGTTGAAGACCGCTTAAAGGCATTTAGGGGTCATATAAAGGATGGAAAAGGGAAAGGAGATGCTAGATACTGGTTTAGAAGCTGCATATCAAGAAAGGGAGAGAAGACAAAGGAAGGAACAGGACCTAGAGAAGGAAAGAGAAGGTGTATATATAGTGCTGTCTTTAAAAATGGAACTGCTGCAAAAACAATTAGAGGAAGATACCTTGCAGTGCTGTACAGCCCTTCGGAAGGACCTGAACAGGTTGGAGAGATGGGCAGAGAAGAACCTTCTGAAATTCACCAAAGGCAAGTGCAGAGTCCTGTACCTGAGGAAGAATAACCCCATGCACAGGCTGGGGGTGACCTGCTGGAAGCAGTTCTGTGGAGAAGGACCTGGGGGTCCTGGTGGACAACAAGCTGTCTATGAGGCAGCAGTGTGCCCTTGTGGCCAAGGCCTATGGAAACCTTGGGTGCATTAGGAACAACATTGCCGGCAGGTCGAGGGAGGTGATCTTGCCTTTCCACTCAGCCCTGGTGAGGCACATCTGGAGTGCTGTGTCCAGTTCTGGGCTCCTCAGTACAAGAGAGACATGGAGCTCCTAGACTAGGTCCAGTGGAGGGCAAAAAAGATGATTAGGAGACTGGAGCATCTCTCTTAAGAGGAAAGGCTGAGGAAGTGGAGCTTGTTCAGCCTCGAGAAGAGATGACTGAGAGGGGACCTCATCAATGCCTGTAAGTATCTGAAGGGAGGGTGTCAAGAGGATGGAGCCAGGCTCTTCTCAGGGGGGCCAAGCAATAGGACAAGGAACAACAGGCAGAAATTGATGCACAGGAAGTTCCACCTGAACATGAGGAAGAGCTTTACTGTGCAGGTGACCAAGCACTGGAACAGATTGCTGAGAGGTTGTGGAATCTCCCTCACTGGAGATATTCAAGAACCGTCTGGACACAATCCTGTGCAATGTGCTCTAGGATGACCCTGCTTGAACAGGGAGGTTGGACCAGATGTGGTCCCTTCCAACTGTGACAGGACCTTTCACTCCCTGACACAGCAAAAGCTTATCTACTTCCCTCATGGCTAAACTAGGCCGGAATGGTTTGCCTTGTGGTGAGTTCTCTTGGCTGAAAACACCCTTAGTCAGAAATAAACATCCTGCCTTGAATACATGGAAAAAGGATAAGCAAAAATAAGTGACTGACAGACAAGCACTTTTACAACTATAAAAGACCACTATGATTTTCATAAAATCAGAAATCTCTTATACACTCTCTGAGGGTGTGGAGAGTTCTCCTCAATGCTGAGACGTTGGTATCGAGATACTTCCCTGGGATTGAGAGAAATTAGGAGACTTCTGCACACCACTATCATTCATTGGTAAGTGACATTGGCTCCTAATCTATACTATTTCTTCACTAGCTGTAATATAGGTACCTTTATTATCATGCACTGTATTTTTTATCTACTAGTAGTTCTTTTGTGTTATCCTGTGTAGTAAGTAGTCTGTTTAAAGTCTTATGTCTGTATTCCTTGTGTCCATTCAATAAATAATCCATGTTGCAATAGACCTGATCGGTCATTATTAAGGACTTGTGAGTGAGAGTGGGCTTGGGGTGCTGGCTGCCTCAATAAAGCTGCTGTCTACTGCCAGAAACCTGGGCAAAAGCAGGGACTTGTCTAAGCTCTCCCCTCTCATTCGTAACATCAACCTTACCCATTCTGTGAAGAAAAGAAGAAAAGACAAAAGTTGGGAGAAAAGGTAAAAATAATGCTTATACAGGCTCCCCATTCCCCTAGCATCATACAGATTAGGAAACTAATAGTATGCCCTGAAGATTGGGATGGAGATATCTGGAGTGATCCCAATGACAGCAAACCAGAAGACTATGATTCTTTGTTCCCCACGATAGAGGCCCAGAGAAGCTGACTCTAGTTATGGGATGACTTGTGATGGTGCATCCCCCCCTCTCCGGGCTGCACTATGATCTGAGAAATGCTTGTTATGCCTCGACCTTGATGAACTGCACCAGGACTAAGCCCCTCTTGAGCTCATCAGAAACACTCTCTGTTCCCAGGAGATAAGAAGTGTCTAATGAGCACCTGTTTTTTAATGAACAACCTTGGAAACTTAGTTTTTTTGACTGAATAACAACCCAAATGGAATAATATTGTTATTATTGGACCTTCCAAGAAAGTTACCAACTCAAATTGCAGCCAGGATGAAAACGTACTAAACCCCACTCTCTAATGACCCTATAAACAGCTGTCCAAAGTGAGATCCTTTTGAACTCCCAATTCCCAGAAGATATGGGGCAAATGTGTCTTGGGGTTATTTTATGATGTGTATCCCATATCGCTGCCCTATGCCCAGGAACTAATTTTGTGCCTTTCTATGCCTTTAAACTGAGCCTGAGAGTAGGGAGGAAAACCTGAGCAAAACTTCTTCAAGGCAGTTTGCAGCTTGTTCAAGGTCACACAGAGACAGAGACTTTTTTTCAGCTGTGGCAGGGGAGCGAGGAAGCACCCGGCTTGCTGCTTTCCAGTCAACTTTTGGCCAGTTTTTCAGCTTCTTTTCCTCCAGAGAGAGACTGAGAGTTCAACTTTTTTTTTCCCCTGGAATTTCAGATTTTTCTCCCTTTTCTGCTGGGCTGCTTCAATATCAGAACACATTGGGAGGACTTTCCACCGAGCACAGAGGGCCTGGCCCTGGGCCAAGCCCCAGCTCCGAGGAGACCAAAGGGAGGACTCTAACACTTTCCCAGGTTTTTTCTCCACAGCGAGAGATTTTATCATTTAGCATTATTATCCTTTTCCTGTGTGTTTGTTAAATAAATAGTTTTTATCTCTTTCACTTTCCTTCAAGGAAAATTTTTTTTTTCCCGAACCTGGTGGGGGATGGGTGGTTTTGTAACCTGCCTTCCCTCAGAGGATATATTTCTAAATTTGGCCAAACCGGCACCGTCTCAAACACTGATAACTGGATGGCTTTGGAGCCAACCAAGTACCGTTAGTAATAACAGAAAAGAATTGTTGGTAACAATCAAGGACTACTGTTATTTGCACTCCATGAGAAAAAACAAGTTTTGGCTGGAGAAGGGGGGCCAGGTAGAGATAGGGTAGCACTTTTCCATGAGAAAGAACCAAAACACTACAGCACAAGCATAGAAATGATTGGCAGGGAGTTGACATGGATTATAAGGTGGGATTTGGATCACCAAAGACCCTTAAAGTCCTCCGACCCATTTCCAGAAAGGCCTGAAAGAATGGACTGAGCATAATAACTAATTTACATAGAAAGTGAGATCCTGTCCATAAAAAGGTACCCCCGCCAAAGCCCATGTGGTGCCTCCAGCACCCTGGACATCTCATCAGCCAGACCAATCCAGCTGGATCACCACTTATCAGCTGGATCAATGCTGAAACCAGGATCAGCATTTCCTCAGCTGAATCGACTCTGGAACCAGGACTGGTGACCTCTTTTCTCCTCCTTTTCTTCCTTTTAATTCTCTCATTTTCTCGCTCTTTTTCTTCTTTTCCATTTTTTCTTTAATTCATCTCTACCTCTTTAATTTTCTTTTTTTCCCCTCTTCCTTTTCCTTTCTCTCTTTTTTTTTAAATTCATCTCTTCCCCTTTAATTCCTCTCTTCCCTTTCACCTTCCCTTTCATCATCATTCCTCTCGACCAATGAGCATTTATGAATCTTAGGTGCTTCCTTCCCCTTAAGGGTGAGTTGTCACACCCAAAAATCCTCCCGAATATGAAGGTGGACTCGTTGCTAAAATGAAAAAAAAGGTGGGACATTGGAGTGGTCATTCATGACCTACTATGTGAACCAAGCCCTGGGATCCATTGCAATTGACAAATTTGCAAGAGAAATATAGGAGAAACACAGTTGAAACTGAAACTAAATACATGTGGCAGTGACCAAATCATGTTAAGCGACAATGAAACAAACTATGATTGTGGTCCAGGAGTTTTCTTAAATTTAGGACCCAACCTGACAAATGCACTCCATTCTATTGTTGACACCCAGCATGCAGGAAGCTGATCCACACACAGAGTTATTTGTTTATTTCATGTCTGTATAGAGATGGATGCTAAGTAATAAATCCACAAAGCCAACACCCCCTCAGTCTGCCAGGCCCTCATTTTTATATACATAGAAAAAAAATTGGCATTTCCCATAAATATAACAACCTAAAGCTATAGTCATTGGCTTTGAATTCTCTCATCTCTGTTTAAAGATACAGTGCACGCTTATTTTACCACACATGCTCTATGAGGAAGGGGCAATCATAGCCTATGAGCAGGTATTTTACTATGTTACTGAATAAGGCTAGCACAAAGTTCACTTCTTTGGCTTTGCAGTTTGATTTATAGTGTCCTACTCTCACTTCTCAGATCATGGCTCTTGGTTCCTGCAGTTTTGGTTAGTCCCTCATTTTTCAAAAGTTATTTTATTTATCCTGTACTATATTTCAGTGATTTATTTTAACCTTCTCATGGTACTTTATTTCAACAAAATCTCCCCTTTGAGACTTGTTAAAAATACCTATTTTCTTCAAGTCTCAGTTTCATATACCAGGCATTCAACCAATGGGGTTTATCTGGTATCCCCAAGGGGTATTAGTCAATTACTTCCCTTCACCAAAGGGTCTTGGGTTTTGAAATGTTGCATTTCACAATGTTGGTAGCATTAGGTGGAGTCCATTGCAGGCTATACTTCCCTTTCTCATTGCACTGAGTGGTTTTGCTGCCATTTACATGTTTCCACATATTTTTCCCCATAATTTCTAAATCTGTAGTTATTACTCCCCAAAGTACAGGATTTGTGGCCGATTTGGGGAGGAGTAAGCAAGCTATATTTTGCATAACATTATAAATTTTTCCAAAGGACTGTATAAGGTTAAAGATTGGATTAGATTCGGTTTTCAAAATACAAATTAAGATTAAAGTTACTTTCAACATATGCCTTATCATTATTGTTATTAACTATGAAAAAATCAATATTTTTATAGATTACAATTATTATCACTGGCAACAATACCACTATAAAACAAAACATTAACAACAATCCCTGTGGACAATCTAGTTCAACATAAGAAAATATCAACTCCCAAGTGGAATTCATCAATTAAAAGGTCTTGGTTTCACTCAGTTTCAAAGGTTCCAGTGGGGTACACATGTCCAGTGGTTATCCAAGGGAGCCCTCTTCACACAAGAAAAATGGATCCAAGAACTAATTCCCTCTACCTTAACAGTGGTGCAAGTGCACTAAATAAAGTACTTTCCACCTCTAGTTAAACAGTGTATCCTTCCAGAGTCAAACATAAACAGTCTCCAGGCATGAAATTGTGTACTGGAGAGCCAAAGGGAGGGGAGCCTGCTGATTAAGGTACCTGTGTAGGTAGGATAATACCTGAGACAACAAATGATTTCTCATTATCCCTTTGTCATAGGTTAGCAAGCATAGTCCCGGAGGTGATGTCCTTTCAAAGGGGTGCTTACTGCTTCCTCTATGACCTGATAGAACCTATCAGCTGGCCAGTTTGAATATGGACAATTCTCTAAGCC
>NW_008238671.1:18405-24190 GCF_000691975.1 Corvus brachyrhynchos
GCTCAACCTTAAAATTGTACCCCAAAAACTTCAAGAGTGGACCCTCGAACGCGGGAAAACCAATTGCTATCTGTGTGTGACCTTGAACAAGCTGCAAGTCGGGGGAAGGGACTCACATGCGAGCAGAGAGATCTCTTCCTAAATGGACTGAACAATATTTGGAAGTGGGTGGCTGTCTCGTTGTGATAATGTTTTCATAGCATGAGCAAGAGAGACTCTTCTTTCTAAATGGACTGAACAAGGTTATTATGGAAGTGGTAACAGACTGAACATCTTAAGGGTTGTCTTTTTACATTGTCAGTGGGAGAAAGGAGGAAGGTGGGGGGAGGATGAGAGTTCTGAAGGTGTGGTATAATTTTTTTTCTTCTTTTAGGTCTGTTAATAAACTTCTTTATATTCTTTCAAGTTTGGTGCCTGCTTTGCATTTCTCCTAATTCTTATCTCACAGAAGATAAACAGTAATGAGTATTTTGGGCCAAACCACTACACCCTTTCCCTTTTAAGTCCATTTGGTCATTTTGTCTCTAATAAGATATGGTTTTCCATATAACACTTCAAAAGGGCTTACTCCTTCCCTAACTCGTGGGGTTATCCTAATTCTCATCAAAGCAATAGGCAAAACCTCTACCCATCTAAATTGTCTTTCCTGAAATAATTTTGCAATTTGCCTCAAGAGTCTGATTCATTCTTTTTATCTTGAAGCTTGACTGCAGTCTCCACAGAGTGTGCAAATTCCCTATTATTTGGAGAAATTTTGACACCCCCAACTACTTCTGAAACAAAATGGGGTCCATTATCTCAGTAAATACCCTCAGGGATCCCAAATCTAGGGATTATTTCTTTAAGGAGAATTTTAATAACTTCTCTATCTCAAATGTTTTGGCATGGGAAAGCCTCTGGCCCTCCTGAAAATATAGCCACTAAAACAAGCAGATACTTAGAGCATCCACATTTAGGTAACTCAGAGAAATCTATTTGGAAGCATTGCCCTGAAGTTATTCCTCTTTTTATGTGGGAGACAGAGGAGTAGAAACTCCTGCAATTAAAGGAGGCTTTGATTTACAACCCTGGAAGAGACTAGGTCTGGCTTAATTGACAGAGATTTGTGGACTTTAAGCAAAAGGATCACAAACTTGTATTCCTATCATTACAAGTAAAATTGTACACTGGGTGTTTTGGTGAAGGGTTTTAAAATATAATAGTGTGATTTTATATAGTTTAAGTTAAGAATGTAGATGGTATAAGAGAGACATCTGTGTGTACGTGACATGAGAAGTTATTGGTCAAGACATAGCTGCATTGCAGTGAGGAGTGCCACAGGTGATAGGTGATTAATCTAAAACAAAGTGTCGTTTTAAGTATCTATTGGATTAGAAAGTTATAAATTACGATGTAACCCTAAATCTTGTGACTAGTCGCCATTACTCGGAGGTGTTGTAAAATCTCACGCCTGGACTGATGCATTTGTTATTTTAAACAATAAATTCGTGTAATTGCATAGTCCCATCCCTTAAGGTTATTTTCCTCCGACACGAGAAAGCACGAGAAAGTGACATTTTTATCTCTCCCATGGAGTGCTTCCTTTCTATTTTAGGTTTATTTACACAGCAGACTGTACATCCTCTTGTTATTATATTCGCATGGAATTGCATCTTTGGTCCTATAGCATGTCTTCTGATACTACTTATAGCATCAGTTCCCACATGAGTTTCTTGACATAACTTCTTGAAAAGGGCTTCCATCATTTTAGTGGTTGTGAGAACTTGTTGATTCAGAGTTATCCACCAACCTTCTGAATTTTTTCAACATTTCAATACTTTTGCCAGTGGATCTTCTTTCTTTCATCTGCATATTGCAACAGAGCTACATTGTTATTGTTACCTCACCATTGATCCGATTCTTTTGCCAATGCATTACCAAACAGAGTAGAGCTGTTTCTGAATACTTGAAGGAGCACAGTCCAACAACAGGTGCAACTTTCTTCCTGTTGTGGGATTCCCATTCAAAGGCAAAATTGTTTGGCTTTGTTCATCTACTAGGATACAAAAGAAAGCTTCTTTTAAGTGCAAACCAGTCAAATATGTATTTGTTTCCAATACTGTGGATTAAATTCATTCTAAGCAGTCTATCAAGGTATCCTGGGTTGCAGTGTATTCTATTACCATCCCCATCAGCCGTTGAAATCAGGTGGGGCAGTGTTTCCTTGCCTCCTCCCCCCAGACTATCTTTCTGTTAATTGCCCATCATTGTCCTGCCGCCTGACTCAGAGATAACTCCCTCCGGACTATCTTCTGTTAATGAGCCTAATCAACACTTGGCCTCATGACTCATTACCCCATTGTGAGATGCTCCACCCAGAGGGAGGAACCAAGCATCCCATCGTGGATATAATCTGAGGCTAAACACCAGAGACACCGGCTTCCCACTGGATTTCCAGAGGACAGGAGCTACACAGCCACCACTGGACTTCCTGAGGAAGAGCAGACTGTTTTACTACAGGATCACTGCTTCAGAGGACTGCAGCCACCATTCTACCAGACTGCTACCACCACCCTGACTAACAGGGTGCCAGGTTGTATCCTAACTCTGTCAGTTTAACCCAGTGTTATCCGCTTTTATTGTTTTTTCTTTCCCCCTCCTTTTATTTCCCTATTAAATTGTTATTCTGACTTGGTGTCTCCCACTAGTTTGTTTTCAAACTAGTACACAAGGGCTCCAATCCTTTATGCACTTCCAGTCTGATGTATCCTCACAGGGTTTGCTCCTGGTTTGAGTTCTACTTTAAGTGGAGTCATGTGTTACTGATAAGTAAAGCTTTGTAAAGGGAAGGCCTTGTAAAATCATGGCTCAGGCCTGTTACTTTGGCTAAGTAGAAAAAGACTGTGGGAGAATGATTCAGCTGGAATAGGGGAAGAGAGGCATGCTGTGTGATAGCCGCGTGCCCTCGCATTGGTGTATGGTGGTTGGTTGAATTAGGTTTGTTGTGCCTTAAAAGTATGTAAGCCGATAACCGACTAACAGCTTTAAAAGGCCAGGTTTTTGCGATAACCATCCACCTTTGCACCTGCCTGGGGACTCTACGTCACTCCATACCACAACAGTCATGTTCTTTGCTTTACCTGGTTTCCTTGAAGCCCATACCAGAGGAATTACCACATCCAGTACTGCACCTCAGGTTTCTCTGAGGTCTGGTTCATTGGTAAACAGATTCAAGGCTTCCATGCCTTTGCTTGTGGGATGTATAGCTGTACAGTTTTCCGAAACAGCTATTCAAGCCTTTAACTTCCATAATAAATCTTGTCCTAGCAAGGGAAGGGGACATTCTGTCACATATAGAAACTCATGAGTTCATGTAGTGCCTCCAACTGTGCACTCCATAGGTTATAGGAATGACTGAAAAGTTCTTTTTCCAGTTGCCCCACAATTGGTATTGTAACTTTACTTAGCAGGCCCTTACAGTGACTTACTACTGAATGTGTGGCTCCGCTATCTAGCAAAAATCTATTGTTTCATTCCCCAGCTTTACTGGAACCAGGGGATGAGCTGGGGATGCCTTGATATTTTCCTCCAGTCCCCTTCATTCATTGTCAGAATCCTTCAGCATCACGTTAATCACCTCTACTTTCTGCAACTTTTTCCTTATGTCCTGAGATGATTGTCCTATAAACAACATATTGAACTTTTTTTTTGTTTGCCTTATCTTCTGGGTTTAGAACCATCCATTTCTTAGCTACTTCACATAGTCTCTCATAGAAAGCTGATGGACTTGGACAGATTGTTCTGCTTAGAGACCCCATGCTGTATACCATATAATATCAACTGTTGATACTGTTTCATCTTAGCTTTACTGATTCCCATATTTGGATCCCACCCTAGATCTTCTTTCAAAGGCAAATACTGATCCTCTTGTTTATTTCTCTTTCTTCTGCAGTAAAAAGGGTATTCAATCTAGCCTGTGTAAACACCACATTAGGGTTATGATTCAGCATGACAGTTTCCAAAAGCTGTTATGTTCCTTCAGGATTCTCTTGGTTCAAACCAACAGATTGCTTCCAATTAAACAAATCCAAAGTAATAAAGGAGGCATGTACTGACAGGCAACACAGAGAATAGAAAATTTCAGTTCGCCTTGAAGTTGCTAAATAGAGCTTAAAGACTAACTAGCAAAATAGATAAAAGAACATACAAGTAGACACACAGGATGCTAAATGTAGCTGGAACCAGTGGATAAATAGATAATGAGGAATATAGTGGCTTTTGTGGCAAAGCTATGTAACAAGAAGAAACAGCACATGCCTTAAGAGAAGTTCAAGGCAAGGTCATTTGCAACACTGGGGACACTCAGTGAGTATGACCACCAGAGACCCCTTTAGATGACCCTCTAGGACCATAAAAGGACTTCCAGTAAGAGGTGGATGCATGCAAATTAGTTCTAGGAAAAGTGATGTTTATGTATTAGCTAGGAAGTACACTGTAATGAATATGGATTCTCATGATGGAATATATACCCTGTTGTAAAGTTTCATGACACACCCTGATTAGAGGAGATAACCTTTGGGAGTCCAGCATGATGAGAATAAAGAATGCCTGCTTTCTAATACTTCAAATTGTGTTAGAAAGTTTGGTTTTTAGCCAATCATTTCTGGCACCCCAGATGGGACTCTCTGCCTGATCTCCCGTGAATCTGAGGGATCTCTGGGATCTTCATGCCAGCACTGAGAATTCTTGGAGAAGGACCACAGATCCCCAGACCAGTCTGGGGATCAGGTAAGATCCCATCTCATAAAGGCATTCTTTTGGGTTTGTGTCGTACCCAAATAAGACATGAGGATCATCCTACGTGTTGGGTGGGTTATTTTGGTATTTCGGAACTTGATTGTTTTTTGGAATTGAATAATATATTCTGTCTCAACTATGGGTTTGGGTCAATCTAAAGGGAGCAAAATGGATGTTATTTAGACGAAATCACCACTTGGATGTATATTGAAACATTGGAAGAAGATTCGTGGACTCCCTGGTGGAATGGCTACCAGGGAGAATTTGATTAAATATTGTAATCAATGGTGGCCTTTATATAAATTAGAGTTGGGGAGAAAAGTGGCCACAAAATGGTACCTTAAACTATAATACTCTGTTACAACTGATGTTGTCTTGTGTCGGAAACAAAAATGGAATGAAGTTATATATGCTGATAAGTTTTTCACCTTGAGAAATCACCCTGAATGGCAGAAGGATTGTGGTGTTGATCCTGCACCTTTGGATCCTTTTCTTTTGGCTCTAGAGAAGGAAAATAAGGGGAAAATGATTAAATGTTGTTGTTCTATGTGTAGTTGTCATGGTTTAGCATAGTTTGGGTTTTTAGTTAAAGAGGGCTCCATCAGCCACAGAAGTGATTCTTTTGCAAAGAGGTGCTCACAGCTTCCTCTAGACCCAACAGAACCAATCAACTGGCTAATTTGAATATTGGCAACTTTTTTAAGCCACTTAAGAAGATTGACACGCCTCTGTGATCCACATTTAAGAACAAACAAATCCCGGGAAAGCTCTCTTGCTTCCGGCTTTCGGACAGGTAACTGGGAGGGCCTGCAGCATGGCCCAGCAGGGCTGGGTTGGGCCCTGCTCAGCACGGCCCGGCTGCGGCGCGGTTTGGCTAAGATCTCAGCCACTTCTGCTCACTGGACACCTGGCGCAGCCCCTCAGTGCAGGCCGAGCCGGCCGGGAGACAGCCACCCCAGAGCCACGCGGCCCTGTTCCATCCGCGGCCCTGCTCTGTGCAGGTGGCCCT
>NW_008238671.1:24204-25664 GCF_000691975.1 Corvus brachyrhynchos
GGCTCAGCCAGCCCCTCCAGTGCGGCTGCTGACATAAAATGCTACACCGAAACGAGCTCCGGCCGCCACCCAGCAGAAATTAGGTGACCAACAGCAAAAGGCGAATTCCAGCTGCAAGGCCCAGGTGAGATTAACTCTATTAGTGCTGTAAGACTCCTCCAGAACAGATGAAGCCTGCAGACATCAATCCTCTCCCGGGTCAGAGAAAAGGGAAAGGTGAAGGCACGTGAAGAAAACACCATAAAGACACCAAAGTCAGTGAAGAAGGAAGAGCTGAAACCCCGAGAGAGGAGAAAGAGGAGATGCTTCAAACCTAGAAGCTGAAATTCTGTTGTAAAGCTATGGTGATAGACTATGATACATCAGAGTACCCGTTGTAATTTCATGAAAGCATGGGGGGTGGAGCATTCAAACTGCAGTTGTGAGCAAAAGTACTTGTGCTGAAACAAGCAAATGTTGAAGTAGCTGTGATTTGATGAGAAGCTTGAATAGAGAGAGATGAAAGTACCCTTGCTCCCAGGGAAGAAGACCTCTGTTCCTAGAGATGAAGATGCTCCCAGAGATAGATGAAGAGAACCTTTGCTTCTGAACAGCTCATCCTTTAAATGGTACCCCATTAGCTCAAGATTGAACCCTTGAAAATGGTTGTGGGGAAAGCTGTAAGACAAGGGAAGGGACTTTCACGTGCGAGCAGAGAACCATCCCGGGCAGCTGTCTCACTGTGACATTGAAGCCATGAGAGAATTTCTTGTGGAGATGTCTCCATAGCATTGCCAAGAGAGACTCCTCTCCCTAAGTGAACTGAAAAAGAGATTATTATAGAGGTGGCAAACTTACTGAAAAAAAGACTGAAAATCTCAAGGGTTGTCTTTTTACGTTGTCAGTGGGAGAAGGGAGGAAGGTGGGGGGAAGAGAATTGTTCTGAAGGTTTAGTCTGACTTATTTTTCTTTCTTTTAGGTCTGTTAATAAACTTCTTTATATTCTTTAAAGTTTTGTGCCTGCTTTGCTTTCTCCTAATTCTTATCTCACAGAAGGAAAATAAGTAAGTAATGGATAATTCGAACTAAACCACTACAGTAGTATAGGACAAGTCTGCTCTAAGCACTTAGATGACCAGGAGGAAGGTTTGGATTTAACTCTAAGTTCAGTGCATAGAGGACTGAGAAAGCCAGCTGGCAGCATAGATAAAGAAGCAATAGAGGGAGGAGGAAATTTGGGAAGAAGGTTTGATGTGGGATATGCCCAGCCACTGCCCTGGAGGGATGTCTGCTGAGATAAAAGATTTCGCAATCGCCCAGCAGGACTCCCTGGAAAGGAAACGACTTTTGGGTCACGGCGAGGAAAGGTAGACCCACAATCCTTTGGGGGACCCTATGCAGATCATTCTGTAACACATTGGTCTATCCCAGACCCTCTGTAATCCATTGGTCCCCTTGCTGATCCCCTGTATCCCTATAAA
>NW_008238671.1:25816-32894 GCF_000691975.1 Corvus brachyrhynchos
GAGCTGGAATCATGAGCTGATAATCACTAAAGAGCTGACAGCTTCTGCAAGGGCTCCTCTGCCAGCAGCTGAGAGGAAGACACCAGACCCCGGGAAGGCGATTCCTTTCGGGATCATCTCCCTGGACCGGTCATCTCTTCCTGGGTCACAGCCTCGGACCCCACCACCAGCTGTAATAGTTTGAGGCTGCAGAGGGCTTTAGCTCTGTAGCAGGAAGAACATGGGTGAGACAGAATGATCTAATAATATCTCCTCTTCAACAGGCAGTAGGGGCTGAGGGACCAATAACAGTAAAAGTCCTGTTTTCAATTACAGATCTGAATAATTGAAAATTGATGACTGGAACTTATAGGGATGATCTGGACGAAATAGCTAAAGCTTTTGAAATGATTAAAACTCAAGACCCTGATTGGAAGGATATAGACACTATGTTGGAAATGTTATTTGACAGCACTGAAAGGGAGACGGTTCTTAAAACTAGTAAAAGATTTGTTGAAGAGCAAATCCTGGTGGGAACCCTTCCCAGTAATCTAAAACTAAATTTCCCTTTGGCAGATGCTGGGTGGGACCCAAATGTACCTGTACAGTGAGAAAGGTTAACTAGATATCAACAGTGGGTTTTATATGGGATTAGACATGTGATTCCAAAAGCTATAAATATGTCGAAATTATATGAGGTGAAGCAGGACTGTAAGGAGTCCCCTACAGAATTTATGAACTGTCTCAAAGATACTGCTTGGAAATATGCTAATATAGATCCAGAGATGGAGGAAGGCAAAAACTGCCTAGCTCCTATTTTCATAGGACAGTCCTCAGATGATATTAGGAAGAAACTACAAAAAATCCAGGGGACAGGCACTTTTGATATGGGTTAATAACTTGATGTTGCATGGGCTGCATATAGAAATAGTGAAAAACAGCAGGAAGTGACTAAACAGAAAGTGGTAGCAGTTATAGGAGAAATCAGTAAAGGATTCCTGCCCCCAGGGAGAGAGGGGTCTCACGGCAGGGGAAGGGGTTCGGTTCCCCAACCTTCATTAGGAAGATTGGGAACAAATCAATGCGCATATTGTAAAAAGGATGGACATTGGAAGCAGGAGTGTCATCAGCTAAAACCCAGGACTCCTTCAGGCCCTCTCATGGCCATAGCAGAGAACCTATGAAGGGGACCAGGAGTTTCTTCCTCAGCAGAGTCTATGGTAACAGTCATGCTTGGAAATTAAAAACTAGAATTTTTGGTAGACACAGGAGCTAGTAGTTTGGTATTAAATACCCTGCAAGGGAAGTTAAGTGATGACTCCATCACAATTATCAGTGCCCCTGGGACTCATGAAACATGCTCCTTTTTCAATCCAATTAAATTCAAATGGGGGAATTATGGGTAACCCATCAATTTTTGTACCTGTCTAACTCTCCAAAACCATCCAGCCAGGGTCAAACCATGACACTAACCCATAAACACTTAACCATGCTAAAAGAGAATTTGGAATGGTTTACTGTAATAGATTTAAAGGATGCCTTTATTTGCATACCTCTAAGCTGTGACAGCCAGGAACTATTCGCATTTGAATGGGAAAATCTACAGACAGGAAGAAAGACCAAATTGACTTGGACTGTACTGCCACAAGGATTTAAAAATAGACCCACAATTTTTGGGAATCAACTGGCAAAGGAATTAGAGGAATGGAAGACCTTTAATCTGCAAGGGGCTCTGTTACAATATGTTGATGATATCCTGATAGCCACCAAAACTAAAGAACAGTGCCAAGGCCTAACTGTTGAATTGTTAAACTTTTTAGGATTAAATGGTTACAGGGTATTGAGGGAGAAGGTGCAAGTGATGAAGAAGACTGACCTTTCTGGGTTTTGAAATCCTCTGAGGTCAAAGGAAACTAAGCACGGAAAACAAAGAAGCTATCTGCTGGCTTCCGGAATCACAAAACTGTAAAAGAATTGTGTGCCTTTCTCAGAATGGTCAGGTGGCGTCGCTTGTGGATCAGTAATTACGGATTCCTAGTCCAACCTTTGTATGGACTTTTAAAAACCACCCACAAAGATTTTATTATATATGGACTGATGCTACTCAGGCTGCATTCAACCAACTTAAGAAAGCATTAATGAGGGCTCCAGCTTTAGGCTTGACAGATCTCACAAGATCTTTTGAATTATTCACTTATGTGAGATAAAATATCACCTTGGGAGTTCTAGCACAATTTCTAGGGGACCAGAGATGAGTTGTTGCATATTATTCTCAACAGCTCGATAATGTAAGCCAAGGATGGCTGAGCTGTTTTCGAGCAGTTGCAGCTACAGTGCTGTTGATTCAGGAAACTCGTGAATTGACTCTAGGACAAAGCATGACGGTCTATGTACTGCATATGGTACAGACAGTCTTGGAACAAAAGGGGGACCACTGGCTGTCTCCCAGCCAAATGCTTAAGTACTAAGTGGTACTAATGGAACAGGGCGACATTACCCTCAAAACCACCTCTATTGTTAATCCTTCTATGTTTCTGTCAGCCACTGAAGTAGAAAGTACTCCAGAACATGACTGCCTACAAACAATCAAAGAAGTTTATTCCAGCTGACCAGATTTAAAGGACATCCCAATAGAGGATCCAGATTGGGAACTATAAATGGACAGAAGTAGCTTTGTTCGCAATGGAAAATGCATGTCAGGATACACAGTAACTACCCTGAACAAGGTAATAAATCTAAGGCTCTGATGTCAGATGTTTCAGCACAGAAGGCCGAACTGGTTGCTCTCACCTGAGCATTGGAACTAAGCGAAAGAAAGTAAACATCTGGACTGATTCTAAGTATGCTTTTGGCGTAGTGCATGCCCACGGAGCAATCTGGAGAGAGAGAGGATTTTTATCAGCACAAGGTACAACAATCAAACATGAGACAAAAATATTACACTTATTGGAAGCAGTACAAAAACCAGATGAAGTTGCAATTATGCACTATTGAGCACAGCAGACAAATAAAATAGGGCCAAAATACAGAAATTACTTAGCCAACAGGGCGGCTAAAGAGACTGTGGAAAAAGGCATCCATGTTTTGGTTCCACAACAAGAGATTAGTCTACCATATATTAAGCCAGAATAAAGTGCAAAAGATTGTCAGTTAACTGAAATATTAGAAGCTAGATTTCACCCCAGTGGATGGGCAATCACCCCTACTGGACAAGTAATAGTTCCCTAGTCAATTATGAGAGAAATAGTAGACAGAGAGCACCAATCTACATACTGGAGTGCAGAAAAATTGTTGAAACACTTAAGAAAGACAGTAATTAACTCCAAGATGACTGAAATCATATATTCAAAGACTCAGAAGTGTGGCATATGTAAAAGAAATAACCGCAATACTGGAAATAAAGTGGTAATAGGGGCTATGAAATCTGGTAATTCACTGGGAGATTATTGGCAAATAACTTCCACATAAAGAGAACTATAAATATCTTTTCCTTTTAGTGGATACCTTTTCTGGGTGACCCGAAGCGTTTCCCTGTAACACAAACATAGCAAAAGAAGTCGTAAAAATATTGCTAAATCAAATAATACTGTGCTTTGGAGTTCCTCTGGGAATGTCATCAGACAGAGGGTCTAATTTTCTAGCAAAAACAGTGGAACAAGTTAGCAAGGGCTTGAGAATTTAGTGGAACTTATACTCCATACCAGCCACAAGCTAGTGGAAAGGTAGAGAGGATGAATTATACTCTTAAGCTGCAACTCAATAAAATCTGTCAAGAAACTTAGTTGACTTGGGTACAAGCCCTCCCAATTGCTTTGTTGAGAATTAGGATCCAACCTAGGGCCACAGAAAAATTAAGCCCCTATGAGCTGCTATATGGTTGGCCCTATCAAACTCCACATATCCCATGGGATGTGCATGGTAAAGGTGGGGCAGACCTCAGACCTCAATAACTACCTCATATTTTTAGGTAAAACATTGCAAGATTTATGACGGGCAGTTGTTGTCGCCAGGCCAACAGGACTGGACACACCAGTGCACAAATTCCAACCAGGAGACTGGGTGTACCTTAAGGACTGGGACCCAGCACCTCTCCAATCAAAGTGGAAAGGACCCTACTAAGTATTGTTAACCACATATACCACAGTAAAGTTGAACTGTAAAGGACATTGGGTACAGTATTCTAGAATCAAAAAGGGATCAACTCCGTGGAACATGAAGTTATTCTCCCCAATCCAAATAAGATTGAGGAAAGAGAATGAGTTAACCTTGTAACTAAAATATTACTTATATCTGTATCTTGATAGTGAACCAAAATCTTTGTTCACCAAAGACACCTTTAGAATTTCACCAAGGGATTAGTCATGAAAATACTTATGAAAGTTTAAAGATCAAAGTAACTAAAATATTAAATGTAACTAATGGCTGGATATGTTCTCAAATAATGTTCGGAGTGTAAGGCCCCAAACAACCTTGCTCAAGGAGACACTTAAAAGGGTTTATGGCTGTTCACGTACTCTGAGTTAGACACATGGGAGAAATACCAACTAGATATTCTCAAGAGGTCAAAACAACAAAAAGAACTTTACTGGAAACTTCAGAAAATCAGAGGACTTTGGCAAAAGGTTTAGAGCAGCATTCAATCAACTCTTCCCAAAGCATTAACTTAGCCCATTCAACTTAGAAAACTTCAAGCCCATTCGATTTTAAGTTACTCAAAAAATCCAAGGAGAAGGAATTAGAAGAAGGAGAGAAAGAAAAAATACAGAAAGGCACACATATAGCTACTAACTCCTGGGTTCCAGCAGTGTTCTGAGAGAAATTCCAAGCAGAGGTGGGGTCAAGACATATGCTTGCCTCATGTTCAGCCTTAAATACCCCTTGGCTTTCCTGCTTCAAATTGTGTTAGAAAGTTTGTTTTCTAGCCGATTTCAGTCTCAGTACAAAAACTGGCTGTGATAAATGAGTGAATGATAAATGTTGTCTTTCGCATATATGATTTTAACATTTATAAGTGATTATGTACTATGTAGAAATAGTGTTAAGGTAAAATGTAGTTAAGTAGAAACGAGATTAAGGTAAATTGTAACTTCGAAATAGTTGTAATATGTTAAGAAATGTATTAATAAACACATGGTAATAAATGTCTTTTCAGCTGAGAAACTACAGAGCCAGGAACCAAGATATCTTAGAGAAACAAAGAAGATAAACCGCATTCATCCCAGGAAGACTGTTATCTCATCAAAACTCACACCTCCCAAGGAAACTGTCAGCTACAAATTAGGCTGGAGACTGGGGAGGCATCGGAGAGAGGGTGCCTGTCTTCACTTCTGAAGCTATCCAGAGGGCTGAAGCGGCGTCCTGCTGGCGGAAGGGGGCAGAGACCGGAGAGGGGAGAAAGTTGAGTGAAGTGTAAATTATTTTCTGGGCTTAATGAATATGTAACAGTTTAAGAGAGTACTTAAGTCCACAGTAAAATGAATGGAGTGCACCTCTGGCAATATTGCCAAGCGCCCCAGCGCTGTGATATGCCTTTTTTCTACTAATAAACGTTCAATACCATATTGCTAAAAAAATTAGCTTTTGTATTCATTTTCATCACTGGCAGACCCTCTGCCCCCACTGTTTGTCTTAAAGGCATCCATCCCTAGCAGAGTATGCCTCTGAGACCAGCCCACAATGTGCACTTCCCATATGCTCTTTATTTTGATCTCTATTCTCCTTATCTGTCCCCACCTTGATGTTATATAGGGGTGAAAAGAAGGAAACTAACATTTGAACATCTTCAGGTTCATCCCCTCTGCAACATACAATGCCTTGCTTTGCGCCTCCTTCTCCTCAATACACGCCATCAGCATGTTCTCCTCCAATTTACACTTTTTCTGAATACCTGGCTCTCTATACAATGTCATAAAAGCATCAACATAAAAAACCTCATCCCATTTACCAAGTCAGTGACAAAGCAACATCAACTGTAAGATAATATTAAACTGCAATAACACGTGTTCCCCATCCTCCAATTGATAAGGTGGTCACCATTGATTACAATATCTCTTCATTTTATCTTTAGTCATTGGGTTACTCCCAAACTTATTCTAATTTTTCAAAATACAACCCAGATGACTACAGAGAGCAATTATGGACTGTCTCTATACCATACTTAATAAGGTCTTTTCTGCTTCTCACACAACCCCACCAGCAAGTAGGCTGGGGGTGCACAAGAAGTTGGGAGGGGATAGCCAGGACAGCTAACCCAAACTGACCAAAGGGATGTTCCAGACCATATGGTATCATGCTCAGTATATAAAGAGGGGAGGGAAGGAGGAGGAAGGGGAAAGACATTTGGAGTGATGGTGTCTGCTTCCTAAGTATCGCTAAGCTACGTGTGATGAATCCCTGCTTTCCTGGAGATGGCTGAACACCTGCCTGCCCATGGGAAGCAGTGAATTAATTCCTTGTTTTGCTTTGCTTGCATGCACGGCTTTGGCTTTACCTGTCTTGTACAGGAACAACAGGGATTTATTTGTGAAAGTAACACCATTACGGCCCAAGACATTTGTCTTGACACTGAACAAAATGTTTGTCAGTTTGAAATACATTCTGATGAAACCCTTGAAACCATACTTGTATATATTGGAAAAGTATGTGCTTGTATGAAAACCGCTTGTTTTACTTGGAGAAACTGGCTGCTTATGGCTTGGATGGGCATACTCTGCTGGGTAAAAAACTGGCTGGATTTCTGAGCCCACAGAGCAGTGATGAGTGGAGTTAAATCCAGTTGGTGGCTGGTCACAAGTGGTGTTCCCAAGGGCTGAGTACTGGGGACAGTTCTGTTTAATATCTTTATCGATTATCAGAATGAGGGGATTGAGTGCACCCTCAGTATGTTTGCAGATGACACCAAGTTGGGTGGTATAGTGAAGAAGGCGCAGTCAATAACTAACTCATGTAAGCACAAGTTAACTATTGGGAGACAGTAAATGTTAGTTCAGACAGCAGATGTTAATTACAAAACCTAAGAAGCCAAATTCACCCTAATCTTGTCAAGATAGAGGGGACAAGGATCATCTCAGAGACTGCTGAATCATTCCTCAAAGGACTA
>NW_008238671.1:33451-36898 GCF_000691975.1 Corvus brachyrhynchos
AAATAAATCAATCTTGCTGCACAATTCCTGCCTGCTGGATCTTCTCTCCTCCTCCTCCCTATGGCTGCGGGACACGGTGATATATCCTAGGGCCCAGGCCTGCGGTAATAGGGTGGGAGTGTTGATCTGCTGGAGAGTAGGAAGGGTCTACAGAGGGATGTATGTAGATAGGCTGATTGATGGGCCAAGTCCACTTGTATGAGATTCAACAAGGCAAAGTGCTGGGTCCTGTACTTGAGTCACAACAAACCCTATGGAATGTTACAAGCTTGGGGAAGAGTGGCTGGAAAGCTGCCTGGTGGAAAAGGACCTGGAGATGCTGGTTGACAGCCAGCTGAACATGACCTAGCAGTGTGCCCATGTGGCCAAGAAGGCCAATGGCATCCTGGTTTGTATCAGAAATAGCATGGCCAGCGGGGCTAAGGAAGTGATTGTCTCCCTGTGCTCAGCACTGATGAGGCTGCACGTCGAATACTGTGTTCAGTTTTGTGTCCCTCACTACAAGAAAGACATTGAAGTGCTAAAGCACGTCCAGTGAACAGCAACAAAGCTGGTGAAGGGTCTGGAGAACAAGTTTTATGAGGAGTGGCTGAGGGAACTGAGGTTGTTTAGTCTGGAAAAAAGGAGGATGAGGGGAGACCTTACTGCACTCTACAACTACCTGAAAGGATGTTGTAGACAGGTGGGTGTCAGTGTCTTTTCCCAAATATCAAGTGATAGGACACAAGAGGAAAGTGGTTGAGTCATCATCCCAGGAGGTATTTAAAAGAAGTGTAGATGTGGCACTTTGGGACATAGTTTAGTGGTGGACTTTGTAGCATTAGGTTAATAGTTGGACTCGATGATCTTAAAGGTCTTTTTCAACCTAAATGATTCTATTCTATGAAAGAGTCAATTCTTGACAGTTAAACCTCAGTACAGATGTGCTCATAAGGCATTTTCAAGAAGAGATGGATGTCCTGTAACTCCTTTACCATACCCATTCCCCTTTATCCTAGCGTATGATTTAGATTACGGTTTTGATCAAACTTTTGACACACACAGATTTAGAGAAATTGAATCACTAGCTAGCAGTTTCTACTAGGCTTGTCAACTGTCAACAACCCAATGTGAAGTGAATTCTTCTGCGAGGACTACAGCACTTCTTCACTTTGAGGGGGAAAAAGGAATTCACAGTACCTTAAATCTGAGAATATCCTCACAGAGGTATACACAGAAACATAAAAAATCTCAAGTTAGACAACTGTGCATAGGAGCAAAATGAAGAACTGATGAAGACACAAAAATAATCCCATTTAAGGAAGATAAAGATATTCAGTCCACCAAGAAAAAAAAAGATAATTTACTGGCCAACCATAAAAGAGATTTGTTTGAAGGCAAGAAGTAGGAGAGGCCACCACCAAAGCGTCACCTCATACCAGCTCAAAAGCTCTTCCAGTGCCTGTGGCAAACTTAGTGAAAAAATAAGCATCATTCCCCTCCCCCCCATCCTTCAGCTTTACAGCCGAAAATAACCTTTCTCAGTCCCTAAGAGGACTTTACACCTCACTTAGTAAAAGCAGTTTGGATATAGTTAGTATACTTGGCATGCATTTAAGAGAACATTTCTTCCCAGAGAAGCAATAAACTGTTATTCTGTGAATAAATGGTGGATATGTCCAAAGCAGGTACTCTTTGAAACTGAAGAAAACTTCTACCTAGAATTCCATTCTCTCCACCTTGCTATCCTCAGAGTCAAAGGAAAGAAGCAAATGCTTGCTTTCTATTACTTATTCCAAAATGGACACCAATCTGTTGTGTAAGATTACACTTTAAACCTGTCATGGTTTAAGCCCAGCTGACAACTAGGCACCATGTAACTGCTCGCTCACCCCCCACACCCCAGCAGAACAGGAAAGAGAATCAAAAGTAAAACTTGTAGGTTAAGAACAGTTTAATAATTGAAATGAAATTAAAATATTATAATAATAGGAAATATTAAAAGAAATAAGATTAGAAAAACCCAAGAAAAAACAAGTTATGCACAATACAATTTCTCACCACTTGCTGACTGATGCCAAATCCCGTCCCTGAACCCTGATCGGCCCCCCTTCCGGGCAACTCCCCTTAGTTTATATACTGGGCATGATGCTTTATGGTGTGGAATATCCCTTTGACCAGTTCAGGTCACCTGTCCCAGCTGTGCTCCCTTCCAGTTTCTTGTGCACCTGCTCACTGGCAGAGCATGAGACTGCAAAGTCCTTGACTCAGGGTAAGCACTACTTGGCAACAACTAAAATGTGTTTATCAACATTATTCTCATACTGAATCCAAAACACAGCACTGTACCAGCTACTGAGAAGAAATTAACTCTATTACAGCCGAAACCAGGACAAAACCTCAGAAAGGAGAATAACAGTCAGGGAGACCACACAGGGCTAGAGCTGGAACTGACAGATTTACTAGTTTCAAGTGGCCACATCACTACAATGTCAATTTTATACTGACAGAATAACCTCACAAGGACCTTATTTTCAGAATGGCACAAGACTTCACTGAAGATGCATGCTGTGCATGTGTGAGGGAAGAGGTGCATTTCTACACTGTGGAAAGCAACAGATAATTAATCTGCACAGAAGCCCAAAGACAACTACTCCAGCCGAGTTCTAAAGATGTCTGGAAAAAACAGGTACACCTTCATGACTGACTCCCAGTCCTGCCATTAGCCAGCTCCATTCTTAATCTATGGCTCCACAGATCAAACCAGTGATGAGGTCCCCTCCTCTTACCACATTCAGTCTTCAATTTCACAGCAAGGAGGATACAACTCGAGAGAGTGAAAGAGAGATATAGTATTTAGCTAAGAAACTTAATGTTCTTGAATTTTATAAGGAACTGTATTGAAATTATTTAAGAAATTTGTGCTTCTGTGACTTTGCTATCTTAGTTTTTATAATCTTGTTGCTTTAGCTGCTCTTAGTTCTAGTTAATGGATAACTTTGTTCTAATAAGATAGATGTTATGGGAAAGAACAGGGAGTAACTCGGGCTTAGACTCTGATGAATGTGTTATACCTGTGGTAAGGAAAAGTGGCTATACCCCAGAAGTTTCAGTCAAAAGAGTATTGTTTTAGCTAGAGGAGCCTTAGAGTTATTTTATAACTAGGGATGAATTAGATGTCTAAATAAGAAATTAGAACAATAAAATAATAAATGGGACATCACAAGAAGAAAGAGCACACGCATGAGGCTTGAAAGGCCATCTGGAGGATGGCATGACTGTCATGGTTTAGTATAGTTTGGGTTTTTTGTTAGAGGTCTCCATCAGCCATAGAAGTGATTCTCTTGCAAAGAGGCACTTACAGCTTCCTCTATGACCTAATAGAACCTATCAATTGGCTAGTTGGAATATTGGCAACTTTTTAAGCCACTTAAGAAGCTTGACTCGCCCCTGTGATCCCGTTTTAAG
>NW_008238671.1:37621-41863 GCF_000691975.1 Corvus brachyrhynchos
CATGAGCAAGAGAGACTCCTCTCCCTAAGTGAACTGAAAAAGGTTATTATAAAAGTGGTAAACTGACTGAAAATCTCAAGGGTTGTCTTTTTACATTGTCAGTGGGAGAAGGAAGAAAGGTGGGGGGAGGAGAAGTGTTCTGAAGGTTTAGTCTGATTTTTTTTCTTTCTTTTAGGTCTGTTAATAAACTTCTTTATATTCTTTAAAGTTTGGTGCCTTGTTTGCTTTCTCCTAATTCTTATTTCACAGAAGCAAAATAAGTGAGTAATACATATCTTGACCCAAACCACTACACTCTAATTGGTGCTTCTGCCCGGTTTATGAACTGAACCCACTACAATGACAAAGATGATGGTGATGAAGTAAGAGAAGATCTCCCCCGACCCCTCCTCAAAATTACCAGAAAAGAATGTTAGATGACAATACTGCTTCACAGAAAAACAGCAAGAAGAAACATGATATACCTGTATCTGACAAAATAGTGGACTGAACTCAGAAGGGGGTAAGAGTTGCAGTGTATATAAACCCCTGTAAGTCTTTGTTTCATCAGACATCCTTGGCAAATAAATGACTGCTTGTCCCAAATACTGGCCAGCATCGTTATTAGGGATGTTACTTCAACAACTCCTAAGTTGTTGAAGTTTGAACCTTTTGGTTCTCTCTGATTCAAGAGGCTGCATACACCTTACAGTCCATGTAGGTAAGCTGAGGGCTTTCCTTGAATGAAAGCTTTCAGAATTAAAAAGCACACGTTGTTCCCCTCTCTCACCCTGGCATTTTACTCACCTTGTCTGACCCCAGTGATAGGTAATGCAGCTAAATCAGAGGACCAACCCATACCAGCATCAGTTGCCCCTATACACAAGAAGAAATGGACATGAAAGACAGGTCATTTAGTAAAGGAAGATGAAGCAGGGCCATCACAGGAACGGGAGGAAGAGGAAGAACCAGAACAAGAGGTAACCACTCAATCCTTATCCTTGAGTGAGCTGCAAGACATACTAAAATATTTCAGCCATCATCCAGGTGCACATATCATCCCAGCATTGGAGCAGACAGGTGATAACAGGGCTAACAGTTTGGAATTAGAGGATAGAGAAGCCAAGCAGCTGGGATCACTTTCTAGTCAAACAGGCATTGACAAGGTGATTGGAAGGACAGGAGTCCTTAGCTTCTGGAAGCAACTCCTATCAAGCATTAAAGGAAGATGTTATATGTCACCCAGGCAAGTAGATTGCAGTAAATAAAGGTAGCCAGTACCTGACAGAATTAGCCATGCAGGAGATGATTTATTTTGACTCAAAAAATGTGCAGTTACCCACAGACCCAGACAAAGTCCAACAACCATGACCCATGTGGTGGAAATTTGTATGGAGTGCACCATTGTTGCACACCAAACCACTGGCAACAACAGTTTGGAGAGACAATGGGCCACCAATGGTGGATGAAGTGGGTCACCAGCTCTGGGAATACAAAGACAATCTCTCTTTCTCCCTTGTCTCGGCTGTGGAGAAACTGGTCCAGCAACTCAGAGGATAGATCCTACTCCCTCCTTACCTGTATGGACCATCATCACAGCCATGAACAGTAAGTGTCCTTCCACTCATGAGGAAGGATATGGAAAGTACACACCACAGGGTACTCTGTGGTTTTACCTGAGGGACCATGGAGAGGACATGAGTAAGTGGGATGGAAAATCTACTTTGACCCTAGAGGCATGGGTATGTTAATTGCAGGGTGGTAGAAAGGCTGATTTTACTCCTGATCCTATGGAAAGGAATTCTAATCTACTGCTACAAGAAGTGGAGAATCCTATGACCAGTAGTAGAGGAACCCTGCCTCAGGCCAGGTAGAGGAGAGGGACAACTGGGTTTACTGGACTCTATGGATCAGAGGGCCTGGCACATGAGACCCACAGGAGTATCCTTATCCTATGGGGCTCTAGTAGATACTGCTGTATCTACTGCACATCTACTGCACAGTGTACCCTAATGCCATCAAGCTATGCAGAAGCAGAATCCATTTGTATTTCTGGAGTGACAGGAGTATCCCAACAGCTGACTGTTGCCTAGACTCTTGGAGGACCCTTCTGTTGTAGGGTTGCTGAAAGCTGAAGAACAATAGGTGCCAAACTCTACCACAATGGTGTACTGGTGGCACACCAACTGGGACTCTGTCATTCCCATCCTTAAGCTGATTCATCAACTGGAGAGACAAGGATTGATCAGCAGGACCTGCTCGCCCTTTAATAGTCCCATATGGGCAGTGTGAAAGTCGAATGGAGAATGTAGGCTGAGTAGATTATTGTGGCCTGAATGAAGTCACACTGCTGCCAAGCACTGACATACCAGACATGCTGGAACTTCCAGATGAGCTGGAGTCAAAGGCAGCCAAGTGGTATGAGATGACTGATATTGCTAATGCACTTTTCTCCATCCCTTTGGCAGCAGAGGGGTATCCATTACACCTGGCATTGATTGCCCAGAAGTGGAAACACAGGCCTACCTTCTACCATGGACTGATCCAGACTGTACTGAAACAGGGCAAACCTCCAGAATATCTGCAAAACATTGATGATAACATCATGCAAGGTAATACAGCAGAAGAAAATCTTGAGAAAGGGAAGAAAATAGTCCAAATCATTCTGAAAGCTGGTTTTGCCATAAAACAAAGTAAGGTCAAAGGACTTTCACGGGAGATTCAGGTTTTTAGCAATAAAATGGAAAGATGGACATCATCAGATCCCAATGGATATGATTAACAAGATACTAGTTGTTGGAGACTGTAGGGAGGAAAGGGTTAAAAAAGGAAGACTGGTGAAGAGACTTGTGCTCAAGATGACCTTGCAGCTCGGGGGCACTAAGAATATTAAGGCTGGGAAAATTCACTGTTGTTTCTGTCTATCTTGAGAAGTCAGATAACATAATGCTGTAAAAAGACTTAAAAAGCATTCTTCACAGGCCTAGGCCTACTGTGAAGTAAGGGGGGAAGGGAGATCAGAAGCTTATAGATTGTTAAACACAGCCTTATGAAAAATTGTGCCTGTGCCAGGCCTTTGATATGTGAGACCGGGAACAGCCTGAGTGCTTTTTGCCCCTGCTAAAATGACATAAGCTTAGCAAGGTGTAGCAGGTTCAGTTCATAAACCGGGCAGAAGCACCAATTAGAGTGTAGTGGTTTGGTCCAAAATACTCATTACTTATTTACCTTCTGTGAGATAAGAATTAGGAGAAAGCAAAGCAGGCACCAAACTTTAAAGAATATAAAGAAGTTTAATAACAGACCTAAAAGAAAGAAAAAAAAATCAGACTAAACCTTCAGAACACTTCTCCCCCCACCTTTCTTCCTTCTCCCACTGACAATGTAAAAAGACAACCCTTGAGATTTTCAGTCAGTTTACCACTTTTATAATAACCTTTTTCAGTTCACTTAGGGAGAGGAGTCTCTCTTGCTCATGCTATGGAGACATCTCCACAAGAAGTTCTCTCATGGCTTCAGTGTCACAATGAGACAGCCGCCCAGGTTGGTTCTCTGCTCGCATGTGAGAGTCCCTTCCCTCGACTTACATCTTTCCCCACAACTGCTTTCGAGGGTCCAATCTTGAGCTACTGGGGTAACATTTTAAGGCTCAGCTGTTCAGAAACAAAGGTTCTCTTCACCCATCTCTGGGAGCATCTTCATCTCTAGGAATAGAGGCCCTCCCCCTTCCCTGTGAGCAGAAGGGTCCTCATCAAATTACAGCTACTGTCATTTGCTTATTTCAGCACAAGAACTTCTGCTCACAATTACAGTTTGAATGCTGCAACCCCCCATGCTTTCATGAAATTACAGCGGGTACTCTGATATATCATAGTCCATCACCACCATAGCTTTACAGCAGAATTTCAGCTTCTAAGCATCTCTTCTTTCTCCTCCCTCAGGGTTTCAGCTCTTCCTTCTTCACTGACTTTGGTGTCTTTATGGCTTTGACTCGGGAGAGAATTGATGTCTGCAGGCTTCATCTGTTCTGGAGGAAACTTACAGCACTAAAAGGGTTAATCTCACTTGGGCCTTGCAGCTGGAATGAAGCTTATCACTGTTGGTCACATGATCTTTGCCGGACAGCAGGGCAGCGGTCTCAGACGAGCCCCGGCTGCACCAGGGGCTGCCTGCATGGAGCAGGGCTTCTGGGAGGGGCCACAGATGGAACAGGGCCACATGGCTCCAGGATGGCTGGGGCCCCGCCCAGCCCCGGCCCCGCAC
>NW_008238671.1:41884-44682 GCF_000691975.1 Corvus brachyrhynchos
AGTTTTCCCGGGGTTTGTTCATTCTTAAATGTGGACCACAGAGGCGTGTCAAGCTCTTTAAGTGGCTTAAAAAGTTGTCAATATTCAAACTAGCCAGTTATAGGTTCTATCAGCTCATAGAGGAAGCTGTAAGCACCTCTTTGCAAGAGCTATGCTAACCCATGACACACTGTATGGGTCCCTGTTTTGCCAGCAAAATAATAGAATAAATCCTTTATTCACACTTCAGTTGTGGATCTGGCTGGACAGCAGCCAGGCAGAGAGGGACTTGGGGTACTGACTGACAGCAGACTGAACATGAGCCAGCAGTGTGCCCAGGTGGCTAAGAAGGCCAATGGCATCCTGGCCTGTATCAGGAATAGTGTGGCCAGCAGGACTAGGGAAGTGATTCTTCCCCTGTACTCCACATTGGTGAGGCCACACCTTGAGTACTGTGTCCAGTTATGGGCTCCCCAATTTATGAAGGATGTTGAGATGCTGGAGCGTGTCCAGAGAAGAGCAACAAGGCTGGTGAAGGGTCTAGAACACAAGTCCTATGAGGAGCAGCTGAGGGTGCCGGGATTGTTTAGCCTGGAGAAGAAGAGGGTCAGGGGAGACCTTATCACTCTCTACCTGAAAGAAGGTTGCAGCCAGGTGGGGGTTGGCCTCTTCTCTCAGGCAACCAGAGACAGGACAAGAGGACAGAGTCTTAAGCTGTGCCAGGGGAAGTTTAGGTTGGATATTAGGAAAACTTCTTCACAGAAAGAGTGATTGGGCACTTGAATGGGCTGCCCAGGGAGGTGGTGGAGTCACTGTCCCTGGAGGTGTTTAAGTAAAGACTGGATGTGGCACTAAGTGCCATGGTCTAGTTGACAAGGTGGTGTCAGGTCATAGGTTGGACTTGATGATCTTAAAGGTCTTTTCCAACCTAGTTGATTCTGTGATTCTGTGATCATGGCCATCTTGGTGTTACCTCCATATATATGGTTCACACAGAGACATTGCTGTTAAGAAAGAAACTCAAGCTTTTTTAGGCATTGTGAGTTTCTGGAGAATGCATATTCTGAAGTACAGTCTCATTGTAAGTCTTCCGTATCAAGTGATTCAGAATAATTATTTCAAATGAGGCCCTGAGCAACAAAAATCATTTGAACAAATTAAACAGGAGATAGTTCATGCAGTAGCCCTCAGGCCAATCCAAACCCGAAGAGATGAAAAAAAAAACGTGCTCTACACTGCAGCTGGGGAGAATGGCCCCACTTGGGGCCTCTGGTACTCAAGGTCAACCCCCAGGCTTTTGGACTCAGGGATTGTCCTGGGTTACAGTGTATTCTATTACCATCCTCATGAGCTGTTGAAACCAGGTGGGGCACTGTTTCCTTGCCTCCTCCCTCCGGACTATCTTCTGTTAATGAGCCCATCAATGCCTGGCCTCGTGACTCATCATCCCATTGTGAGATGCTCCACCCAGAGGGAGGAACCAAGCATTCCATCCTGGATATAATCTGAGATTCTGAACACCACAGACAACCCTTTCCACTGGATTCCCAGAGGACAAGAGCTACATAGTCACCACTGGACCTTCTGAGGAAGAGCAGGCCCTTTCTACAGGATCACTGCTTCCCCACCACAATTTCAGGAGGACTGCACCCACCATTTTATTGGACTGTTACTGCCACCCTGACTAACAGGGTGTCAGGTTGTATCCTGACTCTGTCAGTTTAAACCAGTGTTTTCTGCCTTTATTTTCTTTTATTCCTAATTTCCCTATTAAATTGTTATTCTTACTTGGTGCCTCCCACTGGTTTGTTTTCAAACTAGTACATATTTTGGCACCCAACGTGAGGCTTGCTCTGAGAGAAAGTAAGAATTATAATTTTGTATTAACAGAAACCTATTCACCATGGTGCTCAGCTTGTCTATATGGGTACTGTATCTTGCTTTCTATTTTTTTCCTCACATGAGAAACTACCTGCCTGTTGTATTGCTCCTGTTGAAACCAGGGAATGGTATGAGAATTGCTTTAATGGTTTATTATGTCTATAGCATAATAACCTGCGAGGCGATGAATACCATTCGGAATATATATTCAATTTTGTTTGGCTGTCCTAGTCTGGGCTGCTACATCTGGGATCTCCTCAACAATTGCACCCAGCCCCTGGTGGGAAGAGTAGAGCATGGTTTCTTCCAGCCTTTCAGGCCAGGCACAGCAGTTTTTGAAAATATTGAGTTCCCTCTGGATGTTAAGGATGGTATAATCTTCTTGTCAGTTCTCTTCTCTTTTTTCTCTATGGCCTGCATTGTGTACACCATGCTTAGAAACAAAACACTACTTAGTGTGGTGCAGTGTCTGCTTGAGGAGGAGGAAAAAAAGAGCAAAGCAAGAAACACCATATCTGTACAGACTGTCACAAAGAAGAAAGGAACCAAAAGCAAAGCAACAGCGTCCATGTCTACGCAGACTGACACAGAGGAGAAAGAAACCAAAAGCACCGTCAGGCATCTCCACACAAACCGTCGCCAAACCAGAACAGCCTAAACCGGTAGCAGTTGCCCCCGTTCAGAAATCAAAAAGCAAATCAGTCCATATAGTGACTGACGAGTGTTGCTGCGGGGATTACTGCAACAAGTATATTTCAAGCCAGGAGTCCCGTGGAAAGCGAAGTATGTTGGGGAAGATGAAACAGGAAATCCTTATAAATATGATTGCCTGACAAAAGATTTTGGGAATATGAAAACTATAAGCGACATCGAAATGAAGGCCACCTTTGAGATACCAAGTCTTAGTTACTGAACAACTGGAAAACAATGGTATGGCC
>NW_008238671.1:45427-46681 GCF_000691975.1 Corvus brachyrhynchos
CCTGGCTGCTCCGCATCTGGGACGCTGCAGCCAATGACACCATTCTGGATGGAAGTGAGGCCAGGCAGCTGGGATCTCTGTCCCGGGATGTGGTCACTGACCAGGGGATCAGGAGAACCCAGAAACTCTCAGCCTCTTGCGGCGACTGCTTACAAGTGTAAGGGACAGGTACCTTTGTAAAGAAGACCTCCAGGTGCACCAAGGAAAACGGAGCACAACGAAACAAGGTATCTGATGCCTGAGGGAATTGGCTGTGCTGGAGATCATTTTCTCAGAAGATGAGAGATTTCCTAAGAGCGCGGATGGTGTCCAGTGCATGTCACAGATGTGGTTGAGGTTTGCACGCCTTGGACCAGAGATGTACTCCCGTTACCTGGCAATCCTGCAATGGAGGGAAGGCGAGGACAGGGTGGGCTCCCTGGTCAACAAACTGAGGATTTACGAGGACACTGTCACAGCCCCGTTTCGCACCCATGTCTCATCCGTGGAAACAAGTCTTTTGGCTGAGCAAGTCCGGAGCTTGATTGAAGAGGGCCATCAGAAACTGAAAAAGGAACTTAAGGAAGAGATTTACCAGATCTCACCAGAACCAACAAGAGTCTCTGCCATTAGGAGCCAGCGTCCCTCAACCAAGGGAGAAAGGATATACTCCACAAGGTAACCTCTGGTTCTTTCTTCAGGAACATGGAGAAGACATGAGTAAGTGGCATGGAAAACCCACCTCCTCCTTAGCGGCCAGGGTACGTGAACTAAAAAGAGGGACAACTACCACAAGAAGCTCAGTTAGAGTCAACGCTGCTCCGGTCTCTTGTGCACAGAACTCCAGACAGTATAGGAATGATAATATGACCGATCCTCTTGAAGGGACCTCGGTAACATATTCACCAGAGGGAAGCAATGTGTACAATGACCAGGAATAGAGGGGCCCTTCCTCTAGCCAGGTAGAGGAAAGGGACAATCGGGTCTTTTGGACTGTGTGGATCCGATGGCCTGGCACTTCTGGAAATACAGGGCTTTGGTTGACACCGGTGCTCAATGTACTCTGATGCCATCAAGGTATGTGGAAGCAGAACCAATTCCTATTTCTGGGGTGACAGGAGGATCCCAGTATCTGACTGTACTGCAAGCTGAAGTGAGTTTAACTGGGAACGAGTGGCAGAAACACCCCATCGTGACTGGCCCAGAGTCCCCGTGCATTCTCAGCATAGACTATCTCAGAAATGGATATTTCAAAGACCCAAAAGGACATCGTTG
>NW_008238671.1:46797-49879 GCF_000691975.1 Corvus brachyrhynchos
ACAGAGCAACAGTGCACCGCCGGCAATACCGCACCGACAGAGACTCTGTGGTTCCCATCCATGAGATGATTCGTGAGCTGGAGAGCCAAGGGGTGGTCAGCAAGGCCCATTCACATTTCAACAGCCCTATATGGCCAGTGCATAAAACTAGCGGGGAATGGAGACTGACGGTGGATTACCGTGGCCTAAATGAAGTCACGCCACCACTGAGTGCTGCCATACCAGACATGCTGGAGCTTCAGTACAAGCTGGAATCCAAGGCAGCGAAGTGGTATGCAACCATCGATATTGCCAATGCCTTCTTCTCCATCCCTCTGGCAGCAGAGTGCAGGGCCCAGTTTGCCTTCACCTGGAGGGACATACAGCACACCTGGAACCGATTGCCCCAGGGGTGGAAGCACAGTCCCACCATCTGCCATGGACTGATCCAGACTGCACTGGAAAAGGGTGAGGCTCCAGAACATCTGCAAGACATCGACGACATCATTGCGTGTGGGAACATGGAAAAGGACGTATTTGAGAAAGGAGAGAAGATCATCCAGATTCTCCTGGAAGCTGGATTCGCCATCAAGAGCAAAGTCAAGAGACCTGCCCAAGAGATCCAGTTCTTGGGAGTAAAGTGGCAAGATGGACGACATCAGATTCCCACCGAGATCATCAATAGGATCACTGCGATGTCTCCACCGACCAACAAAAAGAAAACACAAGCTTTCCTAGGCGCCATAAGTTTCTGGAGAATGCACATTCCTGAGTACAGCCAGATTGTGAGCCCTCTCTACCTGGTTACCCGCAAGAAGAACGATTTCCACTGGGGCCCAGAACAGCAGCAAGCCTTCGCCCAGATCAAGCAGGAAATCGCTCACGCAGTAGTCCTGGGCCCAGTCAGGACAGGACCCGAAGTGAAGAACGTGCTCTACTCTGCAGCCGGGAACAATGGTCTGTCCTGGAGCCTCTGGCAGAAGGTGCCTGGTGAGACTCGGGGTCGACCACTGGAATTCTGGAGCTGAAGCTACAGAGGGTCTGAAGCCAACTACACTCCCACTGAGAAAGAGATCTTGGCCACCTAAGAAGGCGTTCAAGCTGCCTCAGAAGTAATTGACACCGAAGCACAGCTGCTTCTGGCACCCCGACTACCACTGTTGGGGTGGATGTTCAAGGGAAAGGTTCCTTCCACGCATCATGCCACTGACACTACATGGAGCAAATGGATCGCCCTCATCACACAGAGCACCCGTATTGGAAACCCGAATAGCCCTGGGATTCTGGAAATCATAACAAACTGGCCTGAAGGTGAGACTTTTGGATTATCTTCTGAAGAAGAAGAGGAAGAGCAAGTGACTTGTGCCAAGGAAGCCCCACCATATAGCAAGCTACCAGAAACTGAAAGACAATATGCCCTCTTCAATGATCGTTCCTGCCGAATTGTAGGCACTAGCCAGAAATGGAAAGCTGCAGTATGGAGTCCCACACGACGAGTTGCACAAGCTACTGAGGGACAAGATGGATTGAGTCAGGTTGCAGAGCTTAAAGCTGTCCAGCTGGCTTTGGATATTGCTGAACGAGAGAAGTGGCCGAGGCTCTATCTCTACACCGACTCATGGATGGTAGCTAATGCTCTGTGGGGATAGCTGGATCGCTGGAGAAAGGCCAACTGGCAGTGCAGAGGGAAGCCCATCTGGGCCGCTGAGATTTGGCAGGACATCACCGTCCGAGCAGAGAAATTGACCGTGAAGGTTTGACACGTGGATGTGCACGTACCCAAGAGTTGGGCTAATGAAGAGCATTGCAACAACAAGCAGGTGGACCAAGCAGCCAAGGTGAAAGTATCTCAGGTGGATCTGGACTGGCAGCACAAGGGAGAATTATTCCTAGCTCATTGGGCCCATGATGCCCTGATCATCAGGGGACGAGATACAACATACTGATGGGCCTGTGACTGAGGGGTGGACCTTACTATGGACAGCATTTCACAGGTCATCCACAGTTGTGAGACCTGTGCTGCAATCAAACAGGCCAAGAGGGTAAAGCCTCTGTGGTTCGGTGGATGATGGTCAAAGTATAGGTATGAAGAAGCCTGGCAAGTTGACTACATCACCCTTTCCCAAACCCGCCAAGGCGAGCGCCACATGTTGACCATGGTGGAAGCAACCACAGGATGGCTGGAGACCTACCCTGTGCCTCATGCTACAGCCCGGAACACCATCTTGGGCCTGGAAAAGCAAGTCCTTTGGAGACATGGCGCCCCTGAGAGGATCGAATCAGACAACGGGACTCATTTTAAGAACAGCCTCATAAACACCTGGGCCAGAGAACATGGTATTGAATGGATATATCATATCCCTTATCATGCACCAGCTGCCAGGAAAGTTGAATGCTGCAATGGACTATTAAAACCACCCTGAAGGCACTTGGTGGGGGGACCTTCAAAAACTGGGAAGTGAACTGTAGCGGGTTGGGTTTGTAACCGGGCAGAAACACCAATTTAGTGTAGTGGTTTGGCCCAAAATACTCATTACTGTTTATCTTCTGTGAGATAAGAATTAGGAGAAATGCAAAGCAGGCACCAAACTTGAAAGAATATAAAGAAGTTTATTAACAGACCTAAAAGAAGAAAAAAATATTATACCACACCTTCAGAACACTTCTCCTCCCCCCCACCTTCCTCCCTTCTCCCACTGACAATGTAAAAAGAAAACCCTTGAGATGTTCAGGCTGTTTACCACTTCCATAATAACCTTGTTCAGTCCATTTAGAAAGAGGAGTCTCTCTTGCCCATGCTATGAAAACATCACAGCGAGACAGCTGCCCAGGCTGGTTCTCTGCTCGCATCATGTGAGTCCCTTCCCCGACTTGCAGCTTTTCCCACAACTGTCTTTTTCAATTCTCCTCAGTTCAAATAATTGAGAATGTCCCCTTATTTTACATTTTTTTGTCAGAGACTAAAATGAGAGTAAAGAAAAGGGCAGGTAACCCCTACCTCTATTCTTCAAAGTATTAAATTTATGGCATGAATTATGATTACACAATACTATATATTTACAGAGAATATTTACCTCTCTACAACTGTGGTGGTTTCACACCA
>NW_008238671.1:51033-53590 GCF_000691975.1 Corvus brachyrhynchos
CAGACCCTTCTACAGGATCACCGCTTCAACAGAACCACATCCACCACTTCAGGAGGACTGCAACCACCATTTTATTGGACTGTTACTGCCACCCTGACTAACAGGGTGTCAGGTTGTATCCTGACTCTGTCAGTTTAAACCAGTGTTTTCTGCCTTTATTTTCTTTTTTTCCTAATTTCCCTATTAAATTGTTATTCTTACTTGGTGCCTCCCACTGGTTTGTTTTCAAACTAGTACAGGGATACAGGGGATCCAAAGCTTGCTCAACAGCCTAACTGAAAAAGAGATACTGGCATCTTATGAAGGGGTTTGAGCTGCTTCAGAAATGATTGGTACTGAAGCACAGCTCCTCTTGGTGTGCCGACTTCCAGTGCTGGGCTGGATGCTCAAAGGAAGGGACTCCTCTGTACTCCATGTAGCATCAGTTGCATGATGTATGTGGGTCACACTGATCAAAGCTCAAATAGGAAACCCCAGTCATCCAGGAATCTTGGAAGTGATCATGGACAGGCCAGAAAGCAAAGATTTTGGAATGTCAGCAGAGAAGGACATAATGTGCTATATTGGGTCTGATTGAGATAGAGTTCATTTTTCCTTAGCAGCCCTCACAGTGTTGTGCTTTGCATTGGTAGCTGGAAGGGTGCTGATAACACACCAGTGTTTTGGCTACTGCCTAACAGCACTGTCCCTCTAACACTCCTTTCCCCCATCAAGGGGCTGGGAAGGGACAAGATCCTGGGAGAGGACACAACCAGCCCAGTTGACACAAATTAACCAAAGGGATATTCCATACTATATGATGTCAGCTCAGATATAAAGGTATGGGAGAGAGGAGGAACAGGGGGCATTCGTTATTCAACGTTTGCTTTCCAGAGCAACCACTATGCATGCTGAAGCCCTGCTTTCCAGGAAGTGCCTGAACATTGCTCGCTGATTGGGAGTAGAGATTAACTTTTCACTTTGCTTATGCATGCACAAACTTTTGTTTGTTTTTTTCTTTGCTTTAGTAAACTGCCTTATTTCAACCTACAAGTTGTTTTCCATCTTATTCTCTCTGCCCTGTCCCACTGGGAAAGGGAATGATAGAGTGGCTTAATGGGCACCTGGCACCAGCCAAGATCAAACCACTACATGTGCTGAAAAAGCCCCATTGTATAAGAAATTACCAGAAAGTATGAAGCAATATTCCTTGTTTACTGATGGGCTCTGCCATATTGTGGGAAAAGATGGAAGGTACAAAGCAGCTGTATGGAGTCCCCTATGACAAGTTGTGAAAACTGCTGGAGGAGAAGGTGTGTTGAGTCAGTTTGCAGAGGTGAAAGCTCTCCAGCTGTCTTTAGACATTGCTGAATGAGAAAAAAAGCCAATACTTTCCCTCTACACTGATTCATGGATGGTAGCAAATGCCCCGTGGGGGTGGTTGCAGCAATGAAAGCAGAATAACTGGCAGCATAGGGGCAATCCCATATGGGCTGCTGCATTGTGGAACGATATTGCTGCCCGGGTGAAGGTCACTGTGGTGGTGCATCTCCCCCTCTGCCTCAGCCCACACTATGATCTTAGAAATGCTTTTTAGGTCTTGGCCTTGATGAACAGCACCTGGAATAAGCACCTCTTGAGCTTATCAGAAACACTGTCTGCTCCCAGGAACTTTGGCTGTCTAACGAGCTCCTGTTTTTTAAGGAACAGTCTTGGAAACTTATTTTTTTTGCCTGAATAACAATCCAAGTGGAATAATATTTTTGTTATCAAGCTTTCAAAGAACATTACTAACCTAAAATGCGACCAGGATGGGAAATTACTATGACTAAAGCCCACTCTCTTGCAACTCTATAAACAGCGGTCTAAAGTGAGACCCTTTGAGCTCTCCTGGGCTGCACCAGGCTGTGACCAGCAACCTCCCTCTGAGTGGGGCCTCTCAGAGCCAGTGAACTCTCAAGTTTGCTACACTTGGATGATCGCTGAACAATGCTGATGGATCCTGGGCTGATACCCCCCACTCCTGGAGGCTCAACTTTTCTCCTGCTGAGAAGATGCAAGTGCATCCAAAGTGAGTATTTCACTGAATTTAAGGGGAATTTTTCACAGGTACCTTGTACAAACTCTAGGTTTGCGTGCATGCAAGTGTGCATATGCTATAGCAAACATGCTAGGAATGCTGCTCTCCTAGATTCTTAAGTACTTTAGATTTGTAAGTTAGGCCTGTAAGTAAGCTACTGTTGTATAATAAATTCTATATGAATCCTTTGCTAAATTGTTTAACTTTTCAATTAAGTCTTAACTTAAGTGCTGTTGGGCCTTTAGGCATAAACTCTTGATCAAATCCAGGCTCAGTTTAGCATGGGGGTCTACCCTGAACCTTGTGACTCAACAAGTGGGTCTTCTGTATTCTTTTTATTCTTACCCTTTCATAGCCTTTTGTATAGGAGAAAGTTTCACGAAGGATGTCTGGACTTCAGGCGGCTCTCTTGAAAGCTGTTTATTGCATAGGCGAAGTTACAGCATTTCAGGGAGTGGGTATCCAGAGCCAGCCCTACAGCTGTCAGCTCCAGCTGTA
>NW_008238671.1:54567-55233 GCF_000691975.1 Corvus brachyrhynchos
AATTTCTAATTCTTGAAGGTCAGATTTATCAACTTTAAAATTATCAATGTAAGTTTGGTGTCTTGGGCTGGGAGTCAGAGAAATTTGATCATCATATGGCCAGTATTTATCAAAAGTAACATTACCAAAACCTTCTGGGAAAGGCACTCAACTAAATAAGTTGAGAAAGGTTTGTCAGGGCTCGTGTTGGATAAATGGTGTCAGAGCCTGCGGACTTGACTAAAGCAACCCAAACATTTGTCTTTGGTTGATTTACAGGTAAAGCTTCACTGCAAAAACAAAAACAAAAGAGTAAAAGCAACATGCATCTGCACATATAAAACTCCATTCTTTTCTTGAGCCGTTTCTGGCAGATGATCTTCTCTCAGTGGTTCTGCCTAGTTCACATTTGGGTGCCGCTTCTCGGCTTCCACTCGCAGGGTCATTGGCTGAAGTGGAACCGACAACAGGCTTTGATGTGTGGTACGGCTTCACGTTCTTTTCTGGAATCCACTTGATTCTTTCACCTGTGGAGAGATATGCAAACGCCTTTCCCCTTGTTATAAGATCATATGGTCTTTCTATTTTTCCTGATTCCAAATTCTTAATTAAAACTGGGGGGTGTTCTTTCAATTTTGCTTTTTTGTTGTTCAAGAAATGTCTGTAAATGGGGGGGGGGTCAGGCTC
>NW_008238671.1:56439-63143 GCF_000691975.1 Corvus brachyrhynchos
CCATCGCGGCGTGTGTCTCTCGTTGAGGTCCGGTCCAGGCGCTGACCTGTCGCAGTGTCCGTCCGGCCTCCACACGCCTTCGTTTCAGGCGTCTCCTCTCGTTAGCAGCTGCACACGCTTTCCTTTCAGGCGTCTCATTTGCAGCTACTCAGGTCACTTAGTTTCAGCGACCGACTACACGTTCACCGAGAAGTCTCCTATATGCGGAAAAATCCCTTTTTGCCCCTCTATAACGCGAGAGACAATTTATAGGAGAAAGTTTCACGAAGGATGTCCGGACTTCAGGTGGCTCTCTTGAAAGCTGTTTATTGCATAGGCGAAGTTACAGCATTTCAGGGAGTGGGTATCCAGAGCCAGCCCTACAGCTGTCAGCCACAAGAGTAAGTAAGTTACAATTTAAGCTTACAATGGAGAATTCTCAGACCTCTCTTTTTCTTCCTACATCAACATTTCTTGTTTGCCTGCCATATCTCTCTTTTTGGTAAAGACATGTTTTCTATTTACTTATGCTCTTCTTGAGACTTATTTACTTGGTGAAAAACATGTCTTTGTTTGTAGTCACATACCTTTGTCCTATTCATAAAAATCTCCTTCCAACTCATCTCCAACCTTTGCCTTCTCAGTTACTCAGCGATCAGTGTTTCAGCAAAACATCTTTTACTCTATATCAAAACTTGCTTCCATTTCTACCTCATCCCCAGTTTCTACATTCAGAGATCTTTCTGCCAAGCCTACATACCTGTGAAACTTTCTTACCAAACTTTCATCCTCCCCACCATTTTGTCTACCCCCCCTTCCAGCCTCTACATAGATAGTTTTGCGTTTATTTCGAGTTGATTGATTTTGGATTTTTGTTTGGTTTTTTCTTGGTGTGCTTTAACCATCTAGTTTTTGCCGATACCGTTGCCAGTGATTCTTTAGGCGACCTTTAAACATTCACTCGCAACAGTCACGTAGATGCTTATGTACCCAAGAGTCAGGCCACTGAAGAATATCAGAATGACTAACAGGTGAATCAGGCCACCAAGATGTAATTATTTCTAGCTCAGTGAGCCCATGACACCTCAGGCCATCAAGGAAGAGATGCAACATATCAATGGGCTTGTGATCAAGGGGTGAACTTTACCATGGACACACACTATCACAGAGGGTATCCATGAATGTGAAATATGCACTACAATTAAGCAGGACAAGTGGTTAAAGCCCCTGTGGTATAGAGGACAATGGCTGAAATATAAATATGGGGAGACCTGGCAGACTGACTATATCACACTCCCACAAACCCGCCAAGGCAAGCGCCATGTGCTTGCAATGGTGGAAACAAGAACCAGATAGTTGGAAACATAACCTGTGCCCCATGCCACTGCCCAGAACACTATCCTGGGCCTTGGAAAGCAAGTCTTATGGCAATGTGGTACTCCAGAAAGAACTGAATCAGACAACGGGACTCATTTTTGAAACAACCTCATAGACCCTTTGGCCAAAGAACATGGCATTGAGTGGGTATATCACATTCCCTATCATGCACCAGCCTCTGGAAAGATGGAATGATGTAATGGACTGTTAAAGACTACACTGAGAGCAATGGGTGGTGGTACCTTCAAACATCGGCATACATATTGAGCAAAGGCCACAGGGTTAGTCAACACCAGAGGATCTGCCAATTGGTCTGGCCCTGCCCAATCAAAACTTTTACATACTGTAGAAGGAGATAAAGTTCCTGTAGTGCACATTAAAAATATGCTGGGGAAAACAGTCTGGGTTATTCCTGCCTCAGGCAAAGGCAAACTCATCCATGGGATTGCTTTTGCTCAAGGACCCATGGGCACTTGGTGGGTAATGTGGGAGGATGGGGAAGTCTGGTGTGTGCCTCAAGGGGATTTGATTTTGGGTGAGAACAGACAATTAATTTAACTATATTATGCTAATAACTATATAACACTATTATCACTTCTATGGCAGCTATATGCCTGTCAGCACACTGGGCATCTCACAATGCCCATCTGTGCCACTCTAGATTTGGGGATCCGAACACAACTCCCCTTCAATCGCCACATTAATAATAAATGAATTGTGATGAAACCAAACCAGGGCAGCCTTGATGGAATCAGAACTAGCTTCAACATGTGACAAGAGCACACACTATCTTTCCTGCCTGAAAGACTGTTATGATAGATGAATTCCAAGGTCATGGACTAAATGAACTCAGCAGACTTTTATAGGGATGGCCCATTGACTAAGGGAATGAAATGATATCTGTGTGTATATCATTCAAAAGACAGGAAAGGCAATGGCATAGTGGAAAGTCAGGCATCTGGCATGATGTAAATGGTATGGAATAAGGCGTGGATATTGTCCCTATTGCAGCTGGGATAGAGTTCATTTTTTTCTTAGCAGCTGCTACAGTGCTCTGTTTTAGATTCAGTTTGAGAATAATGTTGATAACACACTGTACAAGCCCAGAAGGGGCTAATGTGAGCATTCTGGCCGCAAGCCAGGCAAAACTGAAATCCAGAGAGTGGAATCCTATCAATGCATACATAAAAATGGCCCAGACATTCGGATTCCAGTTGGTTCTCATCAACAATTAATAAAGTTTCTAATAGGTATGGGAGTGCAATATTCAATATTAATTCAGTGGGATGCTGAGAAGCCGGGTGTACGACCTGGACAACAGAATTAAAATCACTGGAGTAAACAAAGCAAGTGTTATCTGCAAAGCTGCTAAGGTTAATTTATGGCTCCTGGGTGAGAAGCGGATGTTGGCTACTCGCTTTGCAATTAAAGATTGTAATGAAAACATTTTTTGATGTTCTGAACAATCGAACCTGACATCTGGACAGCAGCTTGTGGTCCTTCAGTTCAAACGTTAACCCAAACCAGAGACTGCAGTGCACTCGCTCCACGCAGCACCTGCAGTCCCTGATCCAAGGACTGCCAATGTATCACAGTGACAGATTTTTGCTTGAAGTTCTAGTCGATTTTGCCCCACTAACGGCTACGGTACTCAATACCACAAACCTAACAGCCACACTACCAACAGCTATGTGCTTGAGCATTGATGGGGTCGTAACAGATTTGGAGAAAAGAGGTATTATCACTCACACCCCCCTTCTGATTCTCCTGTCTGGCTGGTGAGAGACAGTTGTGGTTTACAGTTCATTACAGGCAATTGAATGCCAATACTATGCTGCTCTGCTAACTTTTGCAGAACTGGTAACTCAAATTCAGAGAGCATCCCACTTGTGGATGGCAACCCTAGATGTAAAAAATTATTTTTATGATTCCACACCGGGAACATGACAAGGTTCAAATTACACTTACCTGGAAAGGAGTCCAATACACCTTTTAACAGACTCCTGCAGGGGTATAAGCATTCACCTATGATTGCACATGCTGCGCTTGCTGAACTTTTACAGACAGTCTCACTCCCTCTGGACATGAAATTATGTAATACTCTAATTGCAGGAGACCACCCTGAAAAGGTGGTGGAAGCAGCAACAGCAGTGCAGAAAGCACTTCATGAAGTGTAAGTTGAGATTCTACCTAAGGAATGTCAAGGCCAAACTGGCCCTGATGGAACAAAAATATCTTTACTGTTCAACTCAACTGCATTTAAAGAGACAGAACAGAGATAGTCTGAGTGGGAAAAATTAATTTTGTCATTAGTCCAAGCTGTCAGACAACTTGATCCACTAAGGGGTAACCTGTCCGGACTAACCCTGCCAAGACTTGTATTGTTTTCTCTTTCCAGGAATGATGCCAGCACACCCCCACTGAGGATGAAGCTAACCATTAAAGGACTGCTTATCCTTCTTGAAGGAGCAATCATTGCCAGCACGAACCAAATCTGCTTCACACATCAACAAGCTCAACCCTGAGGGTGGAGACCCTCCGTTATTTTATTTATGCTAATCAGTATGGTAACTATAGTACATTCTGCATCACACATGCTTCTCAGTTGGTGCAATTTACTGTGGCAGCAATTATAAAGGAAGGAGATAAAAGCAATTTGTCCACTGAAATTCAAAAGGTAACCTGGGCTAATGCAACCAAATTTGAAAGGGAATTCCACTCTTGGTGGTAACTAGTTAATTTCCCTTATAACCCCACCAAGAGTAAAGCCACAGTTTTTGTTTTAACAATACACAGTGCTTTGGTATATACTATATATCCAATCATTATGTCAGGATTAAATCACAATGAAGCTGTACTCTGTCCCCTGGAACAGAGTACAAGCCCAATGGAATGGATGTGCCTGTATGAGAACCCCTTGTGATTTTGTACTTGTAGACAACTTTATTGTAGATACAAGTAATCACGCTAATATTTGTGTCTGTAATTTTGTTAACATTATGGGATGCAATTTTATTTACTCAGCTCCTGTTATATCTTATCAGTTGTTATGATTTAATTATACACTGATTTAAGACACAGCCTATCCCTATTGGAACAAATCTCACCTTGATAGGGACAAAAGACTGATTATCATTTATAATGATGTGGAAGAAATCCAACAAGTATTGCAACAAGTGAAGAAAAACAGGGAACACCATTGGTAGGACATTTTATTTGGATGGTCACCAACAGCAATGGGAATTCTTAACAAGATATTACACCCTGTGATTGTTCTTTTAATGTTAACCTCTGCTTTTCATTTTGGTAATTGAATTACACCTTAAAATGTGGGGGATTAAAAAGAGATTATCCCCAAAATTTAGAGATCGCTTATAAATGCATTTGCCCATTTCTGTCTCTCCCTCTCTCTTATTTTCCCTTTTCAATGGATCACCAAATCTATATTGATGTTTGAGCCATGGAGTGGTGTAGAATCCCAGAAAATAAGGGGCTAATGTGTATGTCTCAAACACCGATAGCCAGATAGCTGTGGAGCCAACCAAAGATTGCTGGTAATAACAGCCAAGGATTGTTGGTAATAACACACTGAGAAAGAACAGGATGTGGCTGGACAAGAGGGCCATGTGGAGGTAGGGCAGCACTTTTCTGGGACAAACATCCTTGTTCTAGTTTCTGGAGATAAGCACAACACAATACACCACAAATGCAGGAATAAAGTCAAGAAGCGGGCATGGACTGTGGAGGGGGGGGATCAAGACCACTGAAGACCCCTGAAGCCCTCCGACCCACTTCCATAAAGGTCCAGAACAGACTGTACATGAGAACTAATTTGCATAGGAAGCAAGAAACGTATCTCCAGGGTGGGGAAAACCTATATATAAAAAGGTACCCCCACAAAGCCCAGGTGGCACACCCAGGACCCTGAATACCCCAGCTGTATCGACACTGGAACCAGGACTGGTGATCTCTTTTTCTTTCTCTCTCCCCCTCTTTAATTAATCTCTCACTTTCTCTCTTCCCTTTTGCCCTACCCCTTTATCCAAAACCCACTGCCATGTACTTATATAGTAGGTCAGGGACTAGCATACCAATTTCCATGCTAAGTGTGTAGTTTACTAATAAAATTGTGAGGTTTTGTGGACCCTCTGACTTTTGTCATTCCTTTCAACCATGACCATCTACAAATCTTGGGTGCTCCCTTCCCCTTAAGGGTAGGACATCATACACATTGATGTTTTGGTTGTTGCTAAGCAGTGCTTACTCTAAATCAAGGATTTTTCAGTATACCTGTAGTGGTTTAGTTCGAAATACATGACTTATTTTCCTTCTGTGAGATAAGAATTAGGAGAAAGCAAAGGAGGCACAAAACTTTAAATAAAAAGAAGTTTATTAACAGAACTAAAAGGAAAAAAAAGTCAGAATAAACCTTCAGAACACTTCTCATCCCCCCACCTCTCCTCTCTTCTCCCACTGACAACGTAAAGAGACAAAACTTGAGATTTTTCCAGTCAGTTTACCACCTCTATAATAACCTCTTTTTCAGTTCACTTAGGGAGAGGAGTCTCTCTTGCTCGTGCTATGGAGACATTTCCACAAGAAACAGTTCTCTCGTGGCTTCAATGTCACAGCAAGACAGCCACCCGGGATGGTTCTCTGCTCGCATGTGAAAGTCCCTTCCCTTGACTTACAGCTTTCCCCACAACTGTTTTCGAGGGTTCAATCTTTAGCTAATGGGGTAGCATTTAAAGGATGAGCTGTTCAGAAGCAAAGGTTCTCTTCATCTATCTCTGGGATTGTTGCAGTGCAGGTGGCAGTGGCCACTACAGCAGAGCATTCAGAGGACTGGTGGACAGGCCTCCAGAACACAGAGGTCTGATTCTCACCCCTTGGTTACAGCAAGTTCCCATGTTCCTAGTGATTCTTAGTTTACATGTTTTAAGTTTATTGGTTATGGGGTTCTCCACCCAGTTTTATGTATAAGTTCATGTTTATGTATTTCCATTAGTTGCTTATATATTAGTTCTGGAAAGTTCTCCCTTCTTCGATGCCCCATTGGTCTACTAATGTAACCGCTCCCCCAAGTTATCCCCATTGGTTATTCCCCTGTTATCGCCTCCTCCTCAGTCGATCCCCATTGGTTGTTTCCCTTTGTTCCACCCCCATAAAAAATGCTGTGCTTTCCCCTTTTTCCTGGTCTTTGTCCCTGGACTTTCCACCAGCAATAAACCAGCTGGAACCTACACAGAGACCCCTCTCTCATCCTTTACCTCTGCTGATGCTTTTACACCACCTTTGTTTGGGGCTCGCTCCTTGCAAAGGAGCCAGCTTTCCTTACAAGACGCAGC
>NW_008238671.1:74102-74970 GCF_000691975.1 Corvus brachyrhynchos
AGCTCCGGCCATGCGGCTGGAGAAATAAACATCTCTGAAACATCTAGCAAGAATCTGTCTGTCCATATATATTTCCTTTCCACGGGACGCCTGGTTTGATATATGCGTGTTGCAGTATCCCCACTGCAACAGTCTTCATCGCTAATCTCTCTCTCTGTTCAAGCTTCTCATTAGACCATAGCTACTTCAACATTTGCTTATTTCAGCACAGATACCTTTGTTCATGGTCGCGGTTTGAACACTCCACCTGCCCATGCTTTTCATGAAATTACAAAGGGTACTCTGATATATCATAGTTCATCACTATAGCTTTACTAAAGAATTTCAGCTCCTAAGTTTGAAGCATCTCCTCTTTCTCCTTTCTCTGGGCTTCAGCTCTTCCTTTTTCACTGACTTTGGTGCCTCTATGGTGTTTTATGTGCCTTCACCTTTCCTTTTCCTCTGACTCGGAAGAGGATTGATGTCTGTAGGTTTTGTGATAGATACACATTTTAATATTGGCTTTCTACAAATGTTAAAATGAATGCTATATGTATAATGTTAAAGTAGCTTTGTTATTGTTATAAACATATAGTATTGGCTTCTCGCAAAGTATTAAGGTAGATATTATATAATGTTAGAAATGCTTTTTGCTGTGTAGATGTAGTTTTCTCTCGTTTTAGCAAGAATGTTAGCAAGTGTGAGCAAGTAAGATAACCTTCAAGGGTACAGAGGATGAGGCCCAAGAAGCTGCTAATCAACACTTTGTCCAGAGAACAAAAGGGCCCAAAGGCTACTCCACCCGGAGAACAAGTGGCCAGGAGAGTCCAAGAGCCGCTATCACCGCTCTGCCCGGGGGGGGCGAAGAGGACCAAAGCTGCAATCCGCC
>NW_008238671.1:74981-77156 GCF_000691975.1 Corvus brachyrhynchos
GCAGAAGAATAATGCTCTAAAAAGGCGGACCCAAGGAGTGGCCATGCAGAACAGTTCCTGGAAAAGTTTTAATATGAATAGAGACCAGACAGTAAAAATGGTATAAAAAGGACTCACCTCAAGCATCAAGTGTGCTCTTGGCAGAGAGCCAGGGCACCCGGCCGTTATCCCTTTGCTTTATTTTATGTGTCTCTTATTGTCTTTATATTAAACCCTTAAAATTCTAACAGGAGAGTGAACCTCGTTTTTCACATTATTGTGATAGATACATATTTTAATTTGCTTTCTACAAATAGATGCTATATGTATAATGTTAAAGCAGCTTTGTTATAGATGTAGTTTTGTAACAATAACTAATGCCTTTATTTCTGTCATTAACTAAACTTAGACAGAATAGTAAAATAGCTAATATAGTTATGCTTGTGGTAATTGAACTGTCTGCTTGGTTGGATAACATCCAACCAACGTGTGTTGAAGACCCCTGCTACTGACATGCCAACTATCGGCAACTAGAGTCTGCAGAAACCATGGACCAAAGCCCACTCTGAGGATGATAATAAAAACTGACTAGAAATACAACCAAGAAATGCGCATGCTCTAACAGGGTGGACCCAAGGACGGACCCAAAGAGGAGCCATGCTAAACAGTTCCTGGAACATGTAAACTAGTTTGGGGGAAAGTTTGAATATGCATAATTGATTATGAATATGCATTAGGCTGATGCAATAGGACAGGTATGTAAAGGGTGTCTCCGAAATAACAGGTGTGCTCTTGGCTGAGTGCCAAGGCACCCGGCGCCATGAATTTTGCTTTATCTTTGTCCCTTATTGTCCTTTATTAAAATTTTAAATCCTAACAGGAGAGTGAACCTCATTTTTCACAATTGGACGCTTCATCCAGGATTAACACCTTGCTTCCGAGACCCTGGGAGATCCTGAGCGGGGAAGGCGCGCCCCGCCGAGTTCGGCAGCCCGCTCTGTTTCTTATGGTGTGAATCGACGGTTGCAGGTTGACACCCTGTGGACAAGAAAGGGACAAATAAAGCAAAAGAAAAGGAAAAAGAGGCTCCCTAAGAAACCGCGGCAACGAGCTCCATAATTATCGTGCACGAAGCCCCGGACAAGAAAAAGGATTGTAAGTATTTCCAGGGGGGCGAATACGGGGGTTGACTGGTGTGTGAATGAGACGCGGGCTGGTTACCCCAGACCTGCAAAGTGAGTGTGGAGTCTCTGAGAGCTGCGGTTCCGATTTTTTCGCGTGAAAAATGGCCATCAAGGAGACAAAGCGAAAAAGGAGTGAAAGATCCCCCCAGGGTAACTGGGACTGGGTCTCAGGGAGGGGTTGGACCCCTAGGAAAAGGGAGCAAAGGGTTTCCTGGTTTCCTAGCACAATCCACTAGGAAACAGGATGAAAGTGAGGGTCTCCGATTCCAGAAAAGTTGCCGGATTGAGGGTTGGAACACACAGAAGCTAGAAAAATTACTCTAGACGGGAAGTGTAGGATACTATACTCAAGAGAATCTGGGGTTGGCCAACAAGAATATTAACAAATATTAACAAATGATTTGAAAATCAAGATACCTTATCATTGTGTTGTCTTGTTGTGAGTGAGAATGAGTGAGACATATTAAAGAAATAAAAGTGAGTAAGAGTGAATGAAAGTATACATAATATAGATTGTTGATTTAAAGTTTGACTTTATTATCTGGAGGGAGGTGGATTATATTATATTATATTAGTATATTATTAAAGAGGAAAAGTTTTCTGTGCTATGAGGGGAGGGTGGTGTTTAAGCTGCCAGAGGGGTGGATTAGAACAAAAAAACAGGGGCCAGGGACGAACAGATAAAATCTTGGGAAGATGGGACAAAGAACCAGTAAGTTAGGTTGGAGAAAAAAAAGGGAGTAAAAAGGTGCCAGCAGATATACCCCAAGATAGTCCCCTGGGAATTAAGTTAGCCAACTGGGATAGTGACCCTTGTACAAAGGAAAAAGATAAAGAAAAGATGATTCGGTATTGTATGATAGAATGGACAAAAAAAGAAATAAGACCCGATCACGTCTGTTGGCCTAGGTACGGGTCCTTTGAAGCTTGGGTTTGTCAAGCCTTGAATACATTTGTAAATTCAAAGGAACCGTTTGACCTGGAAGAAAAAGAATATGCCTCTTGTGTGACA
>NW_008238672.1:0-673 GCF_000691975.1 Corvus brachyrhynchos
AAGCCCAGGTGAAAGAGGGTAGCCCGTTGGACCCCTCCCTCTGTGGTCAGGTCTTATGTTTCTCCTAAGGACCCAGCAATTTGTCACCCCGGCAACATATATGGGAAAAATTCCTCAAGAGAAAAAAGAAAACATAAGGGAACTCCCAAACAAACCCCAACATTATCCATCCTGAATTTTTCCCATACTAGCATGTTACATCAAACTTAAACCTTTTAACCATATACACACATGCATCACCCAAATTATATACATATATACATGCTGATACTGATACAAGTACAGAGCCATGGGTAGTTCACCCTAAAACAAGGTCCCCTTGAGGTAAGCATCGGGTCTCTCCATCCCTTTGCATCACCCACCAGGTGCAACCTGGTCCCTGAGCAAAGACAACCCCATGGAGGGGTTTGTCTTTGCTTGAGGCAGAATTAACCAAAACAGTTGTTCCAAGCATACCTCTCATGTGTACCACTGGAACCTTATCCCCGTCTGTTGTTTGTAGGGGTTCGGATTGGGCAGGGCCTGCTCGGCTGGTGGAGCCTCGAGTGTTAACTATCCAGGTGCTTCTACCATTGTGAGCACATAGCGCTTACCTTGGCGGGTTTGAGGCAGTGTGATGTAATCAATCTGCCAGGCCTCCCCATACTTGTATTTGGACCATCGCCCGCCATAC
>NW_008238672.1:710-913 GCF_000691975.1 Corvus brachyrhynchos
GCAGCGCATGTCTCACAGTCATGGATCACCTGGGAGATACTGTCCAGAGTTAGATCCACCCCTCGATCTCGTGCCCACTTATAGGTGGCATCTCTGCCCTGATGACCTGAGGCATCATGGGCCCATCGAGCTAGGAACAACTCTCCCTTATGTTGCCAATCCAAGTCAACCTGTGACACCTCTATTTTCGCAGCCTGATCTAC
>NW_008238673.1:0-10374 GCF_000691975.1 Corvus brachyrhynchos
GCTTGACTTCATGAAAAGTCTGAAACCCCCATCAGTGCTTTACACAAAGAAATGTGAATACTTGCATCTCCCCGCAGTATCTCTGAACCACAAAACCTGCTGCCCGACAAGACCAGCCGCTTCTCTTGCAAAGGGAAGCAGATCCACCACTTCATGTGGGTCAGCACCTTTGCAGAATACACCGTGGTCCCAGAGTACTCCGTTGCCAAGATAGATGCTGCAGCACCTCTGGACAAAGTCTGCTTGTTTGGCTGTGGATTTTCCACAGGCTACGGGGCCGCCATCAACACAGCCAAGGTTGGTATTCAGGCGTGTTTAGCACCCCACGGCCACCCTTGCAACCCTATCAATCCTGTGCAAAAGAAACCTTCTCCTCCTCCTCTTGCTCCTCTTCCCACTGGAGACTCACAGGGCCCCATGCTGTGCAGGTAAAACCAGGCTCCACCTGTGCCGTCTTCGGCCTCGGAGGAGTTGGCCTCTCTGTTGTCATGGGCTGCAAGGAGGCTGGAGCTTCCCGCATCATTGCCGTGGACATCAACAAGGACAAGTTTGCCAAGGCCAAGGAGCTGGGAGCCACCGACTGCATCAACCCTCGAGACTTCAAGAAGCCCATCCAGGAGGTGCTCACTGAGATGACCGGGCATGGCGTGGACTATTCCTTTGAGGTCACCGGGCATGCGGACACCATGGTAGGTGACACTTTCAGCACCTGTCCTCCCTCCCACATCATCACAGGCTCCTCTTGGGACACCATGGGAAGTTCCTTGCCTGCTGCCAGCACTGCTGGGCACATCGTTGTGACACAAAACAGTGTACAAGTCTTAAAAGAGGCCCCAGGCTCTCCAGGTCTGCTCCACAAGGGGGGATGTGTTTTCAGATTACCAGGGAGGGGCAGAAGACTGCACAAAAGGAACACTTTCCTAACCAACTCATCAGGGCTCTCTCTAATTCACCTCTCTGTCCCATCAGATTGCTGCCTTGGCTTCCTGCAATATGAGCACTGGTGTCTGTATCATGGTTGGGGTACTGAATTCTGGTTCAGAGATATCCATTGATCCCATGCTTCTGCTGACTGGGCGTAGTCATGGTTGGGGAACTCGATTCTGGTTCAGAGATTTCCATTGATCCCATGCTTCTGCTGACTGGGCGTACTTGGAAGGGGACTGTGCTGGGAGGTATAAGACTTATGAAAACATTTCAAATATTTCAGCTTTTCTTTTCATGGTGGTTGACAAATCATAGTAAAGAGGGTTTTCAAGTAAAAGACAACTTAAGAGGAGCACTGCATTTCCACCAGATTAAACATTAGCATTACACATGAAAATAAACCTCTGCTTCTTTCACACGGGACCTCACTCATCCAAAAGAGCAGAAAGTCTCTCACAAGGGACTGGCACCAGTCCTGACCCTCACTGTAACACTACCTTACCAAAACAGCCTTTCTCCCATTATTCATGCAGCCGCTTTCTCCTGTTTCTAGGCTGGAAGATGAGAGAATGCCTCCCCAAATTAGTTTCCAGCTATTTGGAGAAGAAATTCAATTCAGACTTGCTGATCACACACACGCTGCCATTCGCTAGAGTGAACGAGGGATTTGAGTTGTTACGTGCAGGCAAAAGGTGAGACCCTGGCCAGCAGGAGCCAGGTTCAGCAAACCTGAACACCTCCTCCTAAAATTCCAACAGGCAGAGCATGCAACACTGGCTTCCCAAAGAGCACCTGAGCCTTTGAGGAAGCAGGGCCTCACAGCTGAGTGTTGGCAAGATCTGCCATAGCCCAGAGGGAAGAGGCCACGTTCAGCACAGGGAACCCTCCTGCTCATGGTTCAGCTCGGCACAGATCCAGTGGCCTTATCCCCTGAGGGGTTCCCCTCAGCAAGGATCTGAAGGCTGCCCCGCTGCTGCACATCTCGTGCAGCTCCGTTAGGAAGAGGCTGGATGACAAAGAAGGTGGCCAGGGGTTCCCAGGCACACCTGCCTGCCCCACTGAGCCTGCTCCTGAGCTGCAGCAAACCCTCCCTTCCCTTCCACTTTTCAGCATCCGCAGTGTCCTGCTCTTCTGAAGGACACAGTTGTGGGAAGCTGAGCAGAGGGACCAGTGCAGCAGATGCTCTCCTGGCCCAGGCCCTTCTCAACCAGCACCTCACCTTGTGGGGCACAAGGAGACAAGAATGAGGAACTCACCTGTGCTGGTGCTGCTGCTGATCCTCCTGTGCCTGGACAAGACCCAGAAGGATGTCTCTCCCAAGAAAACACTTTCACTAATAAAGGTTTTCCATCAAACTCATCCCATGCAGTGCACTCAATCAACAGAGACTCCAGGGCCTTGGGACGATTGGTTGATGGATCAGGAACACAGGAAGTGATTTCCTTGATCCTATCAGTAACAAGCAATTATACTGGGAGGAATAGGCAGATCCATCAGGTCAATGCATGGCTCCGAGGCTGGTGTAAGCAAAAAAATGTTGGGTTTTTTGAATGTGGAATGATCTATTCAATACCTGGTCTACTGATACCTGACAGGATGAGCCTTTCTCAGAAGGGAAAAGGAGTTCTAGCACAGGAGCTAGCACGGTTATTTGACAGAATTTAGTCTGGAAAGGGGAAAGGGGAAAGGGAAAATACAAGGCTGGCCAGTGATGAACAGTGGGATTGTGCACCAAAACTTGAGGAAACGAGCACTAATGGGATCACTCAATCTGCTGCACAAGTCTTGGCTACAAAGTACCACACGTGGAAACATTTCTGTAACAATGAAGGCAGCTTGAGGAACAAACAATGGTGACCTGGAAGCTTTTGCCCAGTCCCAGAGACTTGATATCATTGGCATAAGTGAAACCTGGTGGGACAAGTCCTGTCACTGAAGTTGGATGGTTACAGGCTCTCCAGGAGGCAAAGGCAGGGCTGAAGAGGCAGGGGGGTGCCACTATATGTAATAGAATAGGTTGGAATGTATGGAGCTCTCAGTTGGCAAAGGCACAGTTAAAAGCCTCTGGGTGAGAGTCAAGGGGCAAACAAATATTATGTGGATGTCACTGTGGCTGTCACTGCAGACGTATGGACAGGACGATGATGCCAATCAATTATTCTTTGAGTAACTAAGGGAGGCATCCAAGTCCACTGCCCTTGTCCTTATGGGGGACTTCAATTTGCCAGACACTAACTGGGAGCATCACACAGGTGGTACAACCCAGGTCAAAAGACTCCTAAGAAACATGGATGACAGCTTTAGGGAACCAACTCAGAAAGATGCTGTCCTTCCTTGACCTGCTGCTTGTCAACAGAGAGGATCTCGTGCGCACAGTGGCTGGTGGCCGTCTTGGCCCCATCTCAGCTGGGTGAATGCTGCAGCCCCACCCAAAGCCCAGAAGGGAACCCACCCCTGCTGCTGCTCTCTGGTCTTGCTCTCAGGACCACAATGTGTTTTGCTACAATGAAATTATCCCAATGCAAAACCTGTCACTCCAACATCTTTCATTTAAGCAGGAGGATTTCTTATCACTTTGCTTTGCATCATTTTCTCCTAATTTTTCCTGCTTTGATTCACGTTTGTCCTCTTTAGATCCTGATCTTAGACTGGTGGCTTTTCTCATGGTCTAGTTTTGATCTTGGAACAACCTCAGAGAAATTTACAGACTGGAACTGGGAAGAGACATTACATGTGCATTTATGTCCCACCACACAAATGTGGGTGCTAGAGGTGCTATACCTAGGCTGTCAGAAACTACAAAGCAAAATTCCTCCTTACATTGCAGAGTGAAATTCTGTAGGAGATACTACGATCACAGCTGGTCTGGCAGTGAAATTCATTCTGAGCACAAGTTGAGATATTCCATCATTCTGTGATAGCAGGCACTGAAAATCAGCCATTTTTTTTAGAGTCCTGTTCTCTATTTTAACATTTTTTTCCCTCAGCCATTCTCCTTCCTTAGGGTGAACAGAATCAATTGTTCATTTTAACAGACCTTTATCAGTATTTTTGTTACATCTCTGCTATGTGCAATATATCAAGGTGGATCTAACTCTCACTTTCCTTACCTCATTTGCCTCATTCTGCTATCCTTTTCTAGGAGCTACACAATATTTCTGTCCTAATGGAAATCCAAGCAACAGGGCATCTTGTAGAATAGCAAATTATTAGTCCTGCTAACAAATGCAAAGCCACACCTGCTAGGATATGATCTAGTTTGTTCTTCACAGTGGAATGCCAAAATCTTCTCTGAAACAGGTGCCAGTTACACTCTGGACAACTATTTAATGCTGAGCCATTAATAAAGTCATTGAAGCCTGCCTTTGTCTTTTAATTAAAAATTATTGAAGCCTTGGAACTGCTGCAGGCAGGGGAAAAGATAAGATTTGTGCTTAGCCCTCATAAGTGAATTTCAGAGTCTATTCCACAGAGATCTCTGTCAAATATTCTTCCATTTTTCTACCTCTTTGATATAGACAGCAAACAACCCAAACATAAACAGAGGGACAGAAAACTGACTACCAAGATGCAGACAGACACCTTGAGGTCTGTGCCTGTCTGTACAAACATCTGAACATCTGACCTCACAGATCAGCTCTTGAAACTCGTAAAATACATGAATACATACAGCAAGTCAGGATAGAATACATGAATACGTACAGCAAACCATATTCTAGAACGTAGATAGACAGGATCTGCCATTAAAAAGTTAATCATTAAATCCATGCCTGCTGACATACAAGTTTGATCTTATTTTCTCTCTACTACATGGATAAGAAAAAAAACCAACCACCACCTCATGTCTGAAATATACACAAAGCTGCACAGTGACAGGATGTCAGTATCAACTCCCTGCAACAGGTACATACATTTTGAATGTTTTGCAGAGGTGCCAGCCTTCCGTGGCACTTCACAACTGCAAGCAGGGCAGACAGCAATTCTGAAATCTATGTTGTCTTCACATCAACGGTGGCTGTGCAAGTTTGGTGGACTAGAGCATCACATACATGTCTTGAGGAGAAATAGTAGTACACATTGGAAAGATGTTTTTACAACTGTTGTACGGGTTATACACTCAACAGCGGACACTAGACATGTCCTAAGCACCATGAGATACCAGTACATGTAGCACATTTATGTCCTTCTGTGTGAGATGAAATCATAAGCCATAGGCATGGAATGCTGTCTAGGAAGCAGGTTACAAGAATGAGGCACTCACCTGTGCTGTTGTCTCTGCTGATCCTCCTGTGCCTGGACAAGGCATAGAAGGATGTCTCTCCCAAGAAAACACTTTTACTAACAAAGAGTTTCTGTCAACCTCATCCCATACAGGGCATTCAATCAGCAGAGGTCCCACAGGACAGGAGGTGCTCCCCCTCACCCTACAGGCCCTGCCACCATACCCTTGGTCTCAGCGGTGACCAACAGCCTTTGCCCGTCCACTGCTGCTGCCTCCCACGTTCACCCTCCTCAGTGAGCTGGGCCCTCTCCTCTCTGGCCCCATCTCAGCTGGGTGAGTGCTGCAGCCTCAAGCACAGCCCAGCAGGGAAACCACCCCTGCTGCTCTGAAGTCTATTATATAAAGCAGTAGATAACTTTCTTATTATGATGTAACACTTTACAGCATACATGGATGTGGTTTCATTTTGGCAAACGCTCTTGTACTTTTAATATATTTTCAGCACCAAGTCCCACAGAGTATTACAGTACAACTCTGAAAAATCTTCCCCCAAAGAACAGGATTGTCACTCAAAGATGGTCATTCTGCTAAACAGATCCTTCTTTCAGTGCTGAACTATGATGCCTTTTGACCTCTTTTGAGTGACTTTTATCCCAGCCCACAGCCCTTTGAACCTCTGGATACCCCTCAGCACAATCAGCAATTACACAGAATATCATGAGCACACAAATGAGTTATCAAAGGTAAACAAATCCCATCCTGTCTGCCAATTTTTAGTAACTTCTGCACATATCACTCTGCCATGACATAAAAGTAGTTAGCTATAATTCTCTTAACTACTTTTTAAACATAAGACAATAAAAGTGCCGGTAATGAGTTAACACCAAAATAATTTAATAAATGTTAATTAATTGAGTTCCAGCACTTCCTTGCTAAGAAAACTCTGAGGAGTTCCTTCCAATAAACAATGTTTCCCTAATACTGCATATACATCTGCACAGTCTTAATTTTATACAAGTGACAAGTCTCAAAAAAAGTAATCAATTTGCCAAATATCTGTCTAATAAATATAAACACATAAATGAATCTGTGTGGGATTGGAACAAAAAATAATATTCCTTTTTGGAAAAAATCTAAACCTAGATGAAAAAAAAAATGATGACAATAAAAAACCTCTGCCTACAGTAAATGATAATTTGCACTTTACCAATTATTTTGAACTGTTGCTACGTGGAAAACTGTGTAAGCCCTTCTGAGCACTGAGGAGCTCTCCACTATAACAGGGCCACCTGGTGGTCACCTGTCCCTGCTCTCCAGGCATGCTGCCTGGGATCTCGGAGATCCTCCTGCCCCTTTGACAACAATCACTAACTGGGCAGGACTTCAAATTCAGCAGATAATTAGAGAGCTCCTCAAACTCTGCCTAATTCCTAAAATATCACTTGTTTCGCAGCTGGTCAAATAATTCCATTTGAAAGCAAAGACATTTCTACAAACCAGAAGAAAATGCTGCCAAAGTGCAAAGAAGGAGGTGCCAGCATAAACCTTTCTCCACTTTCGTCTTTCAGATTTCCCTTGCATAGGTAGTTCAATACTAACATATTAAAATCAGCACATATTAGATCAGCTTTTTGTGTTTTATTTGGTTTTCAATGAATGCAGATACCTTAGAATTTAATCACAAAACTCCCCAAATTACTTATTTCCATATCTAAAATACTAAAAATCTTTCAGTATCCCAGCTTCATGTGTCTCTACTACAAAACTGTCATGGTCACTTTCACACTTATTTTGATTACATCAAATTTGTTTTGAAAAGTTATTTTACTCTAGTATACTTTAGAATTATACTAGGATTAATTAGTGAAATTATTCCTAAAGTTTTTCCTGTGGAACTAACCATTTCTTGAATTGCTGGAAAATATTTAAATTTATATTTATGTTTACAAAACCAGAACATTTTAATTACCTAAGAATTATCCAAAGAAATACAAACAAGCTTTGAGCATTTTCGGACATAATCTCAAGCTGCGTCAGGTCAGGTTTTGGTTGGACATTAGGAGGAATTTCTTCACAGAAGGAGTGATTAAACATTGGAATGGATTGCCCAGGGAAGTGGTGGAGCCACCATCTCTGGAGGTGTTTATGGAAAGACTGGAAGTGGCACTCAGTGCCATGATCTGGTTACACATGGTGGTGTTCGGTCAAAGCTTGGACTCAACGATCGGGGAGGTCTTTTCCAACCTAATTGATTCTGTGATTCTGAATTAAAACAATTCTGATTTTTTAAATGTTTCTATTTTTAACCAGCTATATTTATACTTTATAAAAATTAATTGATGCTAACTTGAAGAATGACGAGATTTTCTAGCTTTTTTTTATGCTAAGCAAGTATTATCCTCCAGTACTTCACAGGAAAATGTGGGAAACTTAAATCAGAATTCAAAAGGATGGTTTTGAGAGCAATGCCCCACAAAAAGAGGGTTATACTCAAGCATCCACTGCTGTAACTAGTGCATAGGTTATCCCAGCTTTAACAGGGTTGCTCTAATGAAATATTTCTATCAAAACTACTGCTTTTATTTGGAAAAGTTATAGTATTAATAGGAGGAAAATTACCTGTGAGTCAATCTAGGATCATATTTGCTTGGAGAAAACAAACCAGGAAACATTTGTATGAATGCATTTCAGTTTTGCCTCTGGGTAGACTCGTCAGTCTGCTCCAGCATCCCTGTGCCTTGCCAATCTGTTCACCAGCGTGTGAGGTTGCAGCCAGCAGTTCCAGTGCCAAACCACCAGCTCCTCATTCTGATGGAGGCACACAGCCAGCTTCTGTCACTGGCACTCAGGCTGCTTCAGGATGGGCACCCTGGCAGATCACTCGCATCTTCATTCAGCATACACTGCCTGCCAAGCTTGCAAGTGATTTCTTGCCCCACACTTGTGCTTCGAAGTTAAACTAAGGTACAGAAAAATGCTCACTAAAAAACTAATGCCTCCAGGGTAGGCACAATAGTACAATTAAAAAAAAAAAAAAAAAAAAAAAAAGGTAATATAGATCCCTAGTTGTTTTGGACTTTGTCTCCCCTCACATGCTCACAGTGCTTCCAAGCTCTCCTCTTTTCCCAACCTAAATTGATGTTCCCAATTAACACGTAACACCTGCTAGAACAACACCAAAACCAACCCAATGTAAAATCCAGAGCAGCAATGGAAGTCCTCACCTACAGAACTTATGTACATAAACCTGAAACATGTGACAAAGACTAGATAGCTCAGTCAAGAGCGTGGAGTGGTAACTTGATTTACTTGCATGGTGCTCAGAACAGAAAGAAAGTTGCAAAACCACTTACCATGTCCAGAGGCTTCCAGAAGTACACAGCAACACTGGAGGCAGCATCAGAAAACTTCAAGGGAAGGGAAGATGAAAAAATAAACAATCCCTTTAGTCTCTGAAATTGGAAAACGAGTGTTAAAGAGGTCTGGTTTATGTGTCTGTCCCTTTGTCTACCAGAATCAGTGCCTGCAATGTCCAGGATGTCAAATACTAAAGAAGTGGAGCATCTGTGGAGTTTAGCTAAACATAAACTGTTTGGAGACTTTTTGGAAGCACTGACAATCCAGGGGTGGCCAAGAGCATGAAATTCACAGGAGATGTTGGCAGAGCTGAATTTAACCAAGGAAATGGACAAGGCCTGCTTTGATTTCAGCAATAAGGTGTGAAACCTATATAGCACCCTCACCGGCCAAATTACCTTCCAGCTCTGTGTCAGCTTTCCTGACCCTACAGATTTAGTTTGTCATTTTAGTTTTGTTATTAAATGTTATGTTACTTTTATGTTATTTACTAAGTGCCATAGTTGCTTATGTCATGTTATTAATTTTCCACGTGCTGGTGCTGTTGTCCATCTGTGGTATTTGCTAAGCTTTTGTTAGCGTATCACTGGAAAATAAAAGTTCCCTTTCTTACTGAGGGGGACTTAGTTATACCCTGCAGTTCCTCAGGCACCAGCACCTCTCATGGAAAATCTCAATGGCTCATGGCAGCACTGTTCCCCTCAACTTACACAATCATGTCTGCAGACCTCACAAGAAGCCCTTCCTACCCTGCCTGGAGAAAAAAGGTTTTTCAGAAAATGAAACATCACAAGCAGGTTAATGATCCCATTGAAAGGAATGAGATAGATTTGTCTTTACAAACAAACTGTGGGTTTGCTGATAGGTAAAGATAGACACTGAGAGATGAAAGAAGCAATAGGAAGAACCATAAATTTCATAGGAAAAGAAAAAGGGGGCTATACATTAGAAGGGGGTCTGTATTAGGCGATTTGGGGAGTCTGTACCTCTCAAGTACCTCAGCCAATGGGGAAAGACAGAGGGAAATGCAGCCGAGAAATTAGGATAAAAAGGAAGCTGCGTCCTCTAACAATTTGAGAGACCCCAGGGGAATACCCCACGGCATCTCCCTTTATTCGAATAAAGTAACAGGACTCCTCTGTCTCCGTTTTGGATGTAAACCTCTAGTGTTTGTGCATTAATTTTCCTGACACCATCTTGTAGCAATGGCCCCTTTGCTTCAAAGGCCGCCAGATGGAATGTCAAGAGGGCCAGTCAAAACTTCCATCCTGCTGCAGATCCCTTCACCTACCCTGGCAGGGAGCTGACTTCACCCAGTCTGAAGCACTCTGTCGCCCAGTAAAACCTCCACCACTGCAGTTTAGCCAGCGAAGAACAGATTCAGGCACCAAGGACATGCTCTGAAGACACGGTCAGCTTCCCCCGGTGTCCAGGTGAGACACAGGCGGTACCAAGCACCTCCAGAACGGGAGGCAGGGCGGGATTCCCCCGCATGGGGAAGGCCGGCCCATGCAGGCGCTGCCGCAGCCCTCAGCGAGCGGCGCAGAGGAGGCCGTGGCGTCCCGTTAGTTGGGAAGGAATCTGGGCAACCTGGTGCCGGCAGGAACAGGCCCATCAGCCTGGACAGCGGGCCTGCTCCCTCGGAGGTACAGTAAAGTCCATCTCCCTGCCGGACTAAAGGGGCCGGGATGGAAGACGCTGGTGCAGCCCTCAGCAGCCACTAACCCAGCCGCACCGCAAGGCAACACTGCGGGCGCCCTCAGGAAACACAGAGACCTTGGCCCGCACCGCAGTCTGCGGGAAGAAAAGCGCTATAAAACGCTTGTGACCGACCCAGCGCGCCCCCGCCCTGCGAGGGCGAGAGGGAG
>NW_008238673.1:10709-49762 GCF_000691975.1 Corvus brachyrhynchos
GTCGTGGGGGGCTCCCGCTGTGAGTATTTGCGGGACTGGGAAAGAAAATACACGCGTTTGCTCCCCGCCGTGTGTTGTACTCGACCCCCGTGCGCGTTCTGTGGGCTGCGCTCCGGCCACTCCTGGGTCGCGGCCGTGGAGGAACAAGCAGAAGACCTTGAGCTTGCGTGGCTTCCTGTGGGCTTCGGCCAGGTGCGACCGAATCGGCGTGAAGGAAGGGGTGAAAAAGGGGCCTTCCTGCCTGCTCAGAAAGCCATTGCCTGGCACGTTTGCTGCATTAGTTTAAGAACAGCGCTATAGTCCAGACCTTCTGCCAATATTGCTCTGAATTCTGCACAGGCGGTCAGTGCCCGGGGCCCCAGAGAGCTCGGTGGGCGCTTGGCCGGACGCTGAAGGCTGCTCCAGGCTGGCACTGGGTTTGGAACAGCTTCTGTCACTGCCCAGAGCTCAGTTTCATCCCGACTGAGATAGCTGATCATGTACATAGCCACAAGGAACCCAAGAGATGTGCTCCTGTGCTAGTATCGTAACAGAGGAAATGAAGAACTGCTGGAAGTTGGTGTTTTGGGTTTTTTTCCAGTTGTTGGCTTCAAGGTTTTCAGCAATGCAACAGCACAAAGCTTTGAATAATTAGAAGGCAGAAGAAGATGGGGCTTTCCTTATGCCCACTCTGCTTAGTCCAGGAGCCTTTGTGGCTGTGTGAACTGAATCAGAAATTACTATTTCAAAATGTGCTTTCAGATGTGTACTGTTAGTTTTAGATAATCAGAATTTATACTGTAAGGAGATATTTTTTCTCCTCTCTGTCTTTAAATTTGTGTTTAACTAAGTTTGTGGAAATCACATTTCAGGAATGCGCAATCTCCTGTGCAAGAACAAGTGATGACCTGATGAGGGGACAGATTGAAAACCAGTAAATTATTTACTGAGTGATGGCTCCTCTTGCACTTTGTGCTTTGAATTTAGATTTTCTGGCAAAATCTTTGGTAGATTTAGAGATTACGACCAATGGCTCACACGGTGATTCCACAGTTAGTTACTATGGCACATTCCATGCATTTTTGTAATATTTACCCTGGTATTAAAAAGCAGGGCAAGGAGATTTCATAGTTCTAGTTTGGGGCGTTTCTGTCTAATTTAGATCCCTGCTGGCTGTTGGAACAGGTACCTGTTTTCTGTTACAAAGCTTTTAGGGTCTGTAGTATTTATTTTCCCGAGTTTAAGCCAAGGTAAGCATCTGAAGATTTGCTATTACAGGTACCATGAAGATTTTAACTGGCTCTGGCAAAGTCTGATACTGTTTACAACAGAAATACTACAGAAAGGCATAAATTAGCCATTCTTTTCTCCTGATCACAGGTGATGAATCAGACTTGGCAAGCTCAACAGGTGGTCTTGGCACTGCTTTTTCTTCCAGAAAGTGAAATTTCTAAAAGGCTGGGTGACTGTATGTCTGGTCTTGGAAATTTGCATTAATCCTCTTTCAAGCATTCCATGGGAACACCACAGCTATTTTGAACACACAGAATGTCATTTTCTTCTACTGGTTTATATTTCTGATAGCAATGGCTTAGACCTTGTCATCTTCGTAAAGCCAACCTCTAAGGGTAATCCAGATGCTTATCCTTTCAGTAGCTGAAGCTGCTCTAGGTTGTATGGCTATAATGCCTGCTGATTTTTTAAGTCAGTTGTGCATATGTACCTGTTAATAGGGTTTACAGATCCAGAAATCCTCCTCTTTCATCCAGGCTCTGCACTGTTTAGATTGAAAAGCTTCCTGGGATGTTTAGGTGTGGATGCAGAGCAGGATGTGTCATGGTGTTGAGAGCAGTGAATGAAGACTTGTTAACAGTGATCCCTGAGGCCACTGCAGAGGTGTCAGTGCTTAGGAACTCGCTGCCAGGAGCCTTAAAGCAAAGTTCCTCTTGTCCCTCTGCAGCATTGGAGGGCTCTGCATGTGAGCTGCACACATGCATTTCCTTGCCAGAATCCTACTCGGAAACCATCCTGATAAGGAACAGGAAATTCACTCTTGATGTGGGTCTCCACAGTTTCCTTTCTGAACTTGCCAACTTTAAACACTATGCTTAATGAACATATCTGAAATGAATGGCAATCTCTGGTTTTAAACTCCCATTTTTATTATGCAACCTTTCCATTCATGTTGCTCACTTCGCTGCATCGTGTCTCCTAAGCACTCCCAGGCTTATTATATTTTTTGCTCAGTAAGAGAATGACATCCAAATTTGAGATCTTGGCTTACTCATTATTGTTTAGCTTCCTGAAAGCAAATGTGGGGCAATTAAACCTTTGTGTTGAAATTATGGATTTCAGATCTGGGATTCTTTCCAAAAGCCAGTAGTGCTTCTTTTATTTTCTCACTTGGCTGAACAAGAATTATTGAGTGAACCATACAACAGATGTCCTCTTTTTGTTGTTGTTGGTTTTGTCTTTTAGGTTATTAAATGCAAGGCTGCTGTTGCCTGGGAGGCAGGTAAACCTCTCTCTATTGAGGAGGTGGAGGTTGCTCCACCAAAAGCTCATGAAGTTCGTATCAAGGTAATTACATAAATTCTTATCTATATGTTTTCTATTTTGGGAGACTGAATATTAAAGATGAACGGTTTGTTTGCCAACAGAAGAAATGTTGAATAGATATCATTAGTTCATTAGTACCTCAGCTGGCTTTACAGAAAATAAAATTACAGTATTTAGATCTTCTGTTTATGAAAAACACTTTTAGTTTCTACTAGTCTCACTTCATAGTCTGGTCTGAGGATAATGGCTAAACTTGGGGATTAATTCCAGTTGTTACAGACCAAGTTCCCACAAAATGTCTGAACTGAGAACATGTTTATCATGTTTGAAGGAAAGCAATTTGTCATTTGTGGCAGCTGTGTAACATGCTGGATTTTACATCAGTCAGGTCATAAGTTACTGCTTGCTGAGCTGGGATTGGTCTCAGATTCCCTATATCCAAGTTTCTGATTTCATCAGGACTTCAGTAGCCTGTATCTGCCAAAAAGCATACATTGATGTGAAACGTTTTTCTGTAGAAAGGATTTCTGCATGGTGCTGAAGACCTAAACTGGATTTATGCAGTACTGACAGTTCTGCATGGTCTCTCTGGTAATTTTACCTCTGTGTCTTAACTTACTTCAAATCTGACATGCTAACCTACTTTGAGATGACTTGGAGCACCAATTTCTAGCTATAGGAAACAACATGACATCTTTTACCCCTTTCAGTGTCACATTTTGGTTGACAGAAATTATAAAATGTACTATCATGACTTTGCTTTTTCAAAGTACAAGTGCCTTGCCAGGAGTTGAAAGTATATTGCCCATATCCCAAATGCTGCCAGAACTTTGACCTGGCAATTGTTCTGAATTTCTGACCAAAGGGAATTATTTACATCTGTGCTACTATTCTGTTCTTTAGGGTGTCTCAGATTATGTATTTCTTCACAGATAGTTGCCACTGCTGTCTGTCACACTGATGCCTATACTCTGAGTGGTGCTGATCCTGAAGGATGTTTCCCTGTGATCTTGGGACACGAAGGAGCAGGAATTGTAGAGAGTGTTGGGGAAGGAGTAACAAAAGTAAAGAAGGGTAAGAAAATACCTTACAAGTTTTCTGCCTTCCTTGACAGTGTTACTTTATTTGAAGACCCGCTGTCAAATTGGGCCACTGAAATGCAATATTGTAGGAGTTAATACAATGTTTTATTTTGGGGTGTATGCCTGTGTAGATTTCTATGGCCTGTGAGACACAACACTGATCTATTCAATGAGCTCTTGATTTAAAACTTGAAAGAGCCCAGAATACCAATTTTTTTACTTTAAATTGGATCAATGTGTAGTTAGAAGAGGGTTGGGGATTATATTTTTTTTCAAATTATAGTTTTTGTCTGTTAGTTTAATTAAAAGGCTTAAAGTGTTTAATCATGTTGTTCACTGTTGATTTGGGGTGGTTTTGTTCTATAGTAACATTGCTACTTGTTCTGGAACGATGAATTTTGGATGGGCTGTCTGCTCAGCCAGGATTAAAGTGGTTTATCTAGCACTCTATAATACCACTGTGTACCATACAGAGCTTTTAGTATGCAAAGGTTTTAAGTGAACACAAGCTCAAATAAAAACAATGACAATCAAGTAACTTAATTTTTTTTTTTCAGAATGCCTTGCTTGACTCAATGACTAGACACAGAATGTTTTTTTTTCTTAGGGGACACTGTTATCCCTCTATACATCCCCCAGTGTGGAGAGTGCAAGTTCTGTAAGAATCCTAAAACAAACCTGTGCCAGAAGATAAGGTCTGTTGGACTTTTTTTTTTTTTGACACACTCTACAGCATTTGTTCAATGTATACCTGCTGTAGTTATCAAAAGTAATTGACAGAAGTTTTATTTGAAGAATAAATCTGTTGATGCATCATTTAATGACTTCGAAAGTATGTGTTTCAGGAGTCAGTTATGCAATTTTTTTTCCATTCTTCCTTAAAATTTCTTTCCTTCCCTTAAATAGAACTTTTTCTCTCTTTTCATATATGTTAAGGTGCAGACTGCTACCTTGTGTCCACAGGTTTGAAAACATAAATGCTCTTACTCTGTATTTAATCCATACTTAAGGGAAGCACTTCAGAGAATTTAGCTCTTGGGAGCAAACACCAAAGCTTTCAAGTGGTACAGACGGCTCCTTTCTTCCTTAATACCTGCTTCCCACATAAATTTGCAGCTCTTATTCTGGAAAAAAGTCTCCCAAACTCAAAAAAAAAAAGCCCCAGTGATATAACTGACAGGTGCTATTCAAGGGGAAGGCACTGAAGGAGGCCAAGACAGTGGTGGTGTACTGTGGCACAAGCACTTAGCATTGGTAGCTAACAAAGACAACATGTTAATATCAACTCCATTTCTTTCAGTGCTTCCATGAAGTAATTAACAGCATGAAGTTTTAGGAGTTTAGCATCTCATTTCTGTGAACTCCTGCGTTTATTGAAATGGTCCAAATATAAAGGTGCAATTATGCAACTGCCTCTCAGTGCTGCTTAGTGAATTCTGTCTAGTGAGACTATTTGCTGCTTAAGACTCTGACTGCACTTTCCTGTCTTTGCCTCAAGAATTACTCAAGGGAAAGGAGTCATGCCTGATGGTACCAGCAGATTCACCTGCAAGGGAAAGCAGATTTACCACTTCATGGGGACCAGCACCTTCTCTGAGTACACTGTGGTGGCTGATATCTCCGTAGCCAAGATAGACGCTGCAGCGCCTCTGGACAAAGTGTGCCTGCTGGGCTGTGGCATCTCCACGGGCTATGGGGCTGCTGTCAACACTGCTAAGGTAAAGGCTGTGCTTGTGGTACACACAGCTTAGGGACCACAGCAGGACTGTAAACGTGATGTACCAAATCTGTATTTCTTCTTCCTCTTCAACTGATGAAGTTTAGCTAAGAATTTCTTAACTTCCCCATAAGAAGCAGATCAGGTCACAAGAACCTGTTGCCCTCTGGAAGAAATTCAGGTGGACTATTCTGCATCCCTTTTGATACCAGCTATATATAAATTACTTTCCCAGTTCATTTGCTGCAAGTCATTCTGATAATCTGAAGCTCAGGGTGACACAGGTGGTAGGTGAGTGGGCATGAGTCTTCAGGCAAAAGAAAAAGCTTAGTACCTAAAGAGCTTTTTGGATTAAATTTATATATAGTTTCCTTTATCTATAAAATCTTATAGCCATATATATTTGCTTCCATTTTTTCCTTTATTACAGACTCCTTAACCTACATTTCCTCCTCATGTGGAAAAGGATGAATTTTTGTCTGCTGCTCATGACTCCATTCTTACTCCTAGGTGGAGCCTGGCTCGACGTGTGCTGTGTTTGGTTTGGGAGGAGTTGGGCTGGCAGTTATCATGGGCTGCAAAATAGCAGGAGCATCCCGGATCATTGGCATTGACATTAACAAGGATAAGTATGCCAAAGCCAAAGAATTTGGAGCTACTGAGTGCATCAGCCCCCAAGACTCCAAGAAGTCCATCCAGGAGGTGCTGGTTGAGATGACTGATGGTGGTGTGGACTACTCTTTTGAGTGCATTGGGAATGTGGGAGTCATGGTGAGTGCTTGACCAACAGGAGCATATACAGGGAGGACCAGCTCAGCTAAATAGCAAGAGCAGCTGCTTTCTTAACACAGAACATGCTAGACTCATTTTTTCATAGTAATGATAACTGCTATGACTAAAAAAGACAATTTACACTCAATCCTAATTATGTAATGAAAGCAGCTGCTACTTCTTGGGTTGAAAATGGCACTTTAAAATGTTTTTTCCTTAACTGGACTTTTTTGAGATCCTGAGTTTCTTTATGGTGACAGTTGAAAAATTAACAAAACTCACATAAAATATATTGTGCAGTGAACAGTAAACTCTCAGGGATCAGTCAGTATTTCCCTAATTTCTCACGGTGAATTTCACCTTTGGAAATGCAGACGTATTGCTGAATGTAAGGCTAGGTTTTCAGGAATTACAGTAGCATTCCTAACTGTCAGTAGTATGGTATGTGATTACAGTTTATCCCAACTCTCAGTGGGAGTTCAGAGTGACTTCTTTGAAAGCTAGATAGGATATAAAAAGTGCAAAGCGAACCTTTAACGCATAAAGAATCTGAACCAATGGAAAATATAATGTAATTTTCAGTGTATTTACTGTTCCTTAAATGCTGATGTGGTGACTCATTAATTGGGGAAAGGAAGTGCTACCTGTCCAGGCAGCATAAACCTTAGCAATAACCACTCTGCTTTGTCCTGTCTGTCCATGAAGAGGGCTGCCTTGGAAGCCTGCCACAAAGGCTGGGGAGTCAGTGTGATAGTTGGAGTAGCTGCTGCTGGCCAGGAGATCTCCACACGGCCATTCCAGCTGGTAACTGGGCGGACATGGAAAGGAACTGCGTTTGGAGGTAACTCTCTCTTGGTATGGGGATAAAAATAATTTACTGTGGGCTAAAGCTGGGAAGAACACACCACCTCAGTTTTGCTTGTGCAAGAAATGTACTATTGACAGACGATCCATAAATGCTGTGTTGACTTTTAAGATAAAGACTTTTAAAATCTGTTATTCCTACGGACAGGGTACAGATTAACACATGGGTACGATATCTAACATATTTTGAAGAGAGAATATATCTATATGCTATTCAGTACTAAAGGGAGACTGCTTTATCACCAAGTGAAGGTTTGGTTCAGTTTGATCCAGTGAAAGGACCTATTCTTTGGGGAGATTCGAACTCACATCAGTGTGTTTGTGTTGCTTAACCACTCAAGAAAAATTGTGGGGCCAACATGATAATGTGCTGTAAAGACCTTTAAAATAAAAAGGTAACAAGTGCTTGATACACGTTTTCTGCTGTCAACTCAAAAACACATTGAGTTCTTTTTTTCGGGAATTCAGTAATTGCTGAAGTTGATGGAAGTATTCAGACTTTTGAGTTATTACACTGCTCTTTGTCCAAGCAAGACAAAACTTACGGGGTTGGGTTATAAAGATACATAGGGGGCCTGATAGAGATGTCTTGTGTATACTTTCCTAGGTGAGGGCTGCTACTATGTTGAATGCTGGAACAGCTAGTGAAAGATTTGTGCTTTGGATAATATTAGTGTGCTTTTGCCAGACCTCTGTGGGAGGGACAAATATGTCACTTGCTTCTGTTCCTTTTCGTATTGATCATACAAGTGCCTGTGTAAGGGTTCTATTTTTAATTTTCTGAGATGGGTGGAAAAGGGAAAAAACAAGGCCTATTTTCTTTCTTTCAGGCTGGAAGAGTGTAGACAATGTACCCAAACTGGTGACTGAATACATGTCCAAAAAGATCAAGGTTGATGAATTTGTGACTCATACGCTGCCTTTTGACAAAATTAATGAGGCTTTTGAGCTGATGCATTCAGGAAAAAGGTAATGTTCACAATATTGAAAGGTAAAGAAGACATTTCTTGATCAGACACTGTCAAAGTACAGGTTCCCTGCCCACTGTCATGTTTTAAACAGGGAAGCTAAAGGGTGACGTATACCACATGCATTGATTCTGATACAAACACACTTCTCTGAGCTTCCAGGCATGTGCCAAAACACAAGCACACAGTAAAAAGCAAGCAACAGTGTACAAGACAAATACACACAGATGTAAAGCTGATAAAGGGGACAGGACAGTCTCAGGCATTCACCATTGCTAGAACATTCTTCCTTATAAAAAGGAATGTAAAGACACTGAAGATTACATATTCGGTAATATTTAGGTTCCTCTGCAGATACACAATTAGTTATGAGCATTATCTCCAGAAACCACCATGGGCTTTGTATTTGATCTCAGTCTACATCTATCTCTTGTATATAACTTTGGAGGAAGTACTAACTTTATCTGCTTTAGCTCATATGTATTCTGTTTTGGATTAATCAGTTGGCTGTTACTGCATTTGTTACAATTGGAAACACTGCATTTATGCAAATTTCATCCAGCAGTTATCCCCTGTCCCAATTAGAAACTTGGGTATCATTTCAGTGCTTTATTCATACATGAGCATGTCCTAGGAAACTAATACTGAAAGCTACCTAACATTTTCCAAACAGACAAAAGGGGAAATGCCTGTTAATATTACTGCTCCTGATCAATCTTGGCTAGCTACTGAAAACTGACACCTAATTCAAAAAAGTGTCCATTTGGAGTTTATTTTACTGGAGGAGAGACGAAAAAACCCCAAAGATAACAAGCATTATCCTGGACTTTTAGTAAATATTATAGGCATAAGCATGACGTCATTCTTACAAAAGAAAGAAGTTAAAATATGTCTCAGCAATGAAAGGGAGGGGAGAGAGAGTGAGAAAATTGACTTCTTGGTAATTTTTATTTTCTTCTTTATTTTAAGCATTCGAACTGTCCTAAAATTTTAGAGCCAAGTGTGGACCTTCTAACTGGCCAGCAACATGGTAACTGCCTTTTTGTAATGGAATTTTTGATAGAAGATAGAATCAAGCAACTGAAAACTCACTGGGACTAGGAAGACCATGTATTTTAGGGTGAGCATTCTGGGTATTAAATAATAAAAAACTGTTTACCACTAAATAGCATAACAGAATTAGTCCTGATTATGGAACTTGTTTCTATAATCATTCTTCAAATTCAGTAGTGGCAAACTCAATCTGGTTAATAAAAGCTTATTTCTAAACCCATTCTTGGAATTACTGAGCATTAAGAGTGATTGCTATCTTACTTGTTCTGCTCTAGTGATTTTACAGTGTGTATGTGACAGAGTGTTCAGCAGAGTCTACAGCAAATGATGTGGGATTCACTGCAGAAGGCACAGCTAAGCACAGGGCTGAGAAGCAGCATCCATTTGCTGCAACTGTGCTGAGAAAGTAGCCAGAACTTGTCAAGTTTCTGAGGCTATTCTAGGACTACAGTGGATTGCAGCATCCAGCTCAACACTGAAGCCAACTATAGAGCAGATACTTCAGTGTTCAGAGGGATCCATGTTCGGGGTGGTCCGTGTTCTGCCTTATTTCCCATTTGTCTCATTGACAAGGCCTCTTGTAAAGATCATGGCATAGACTCCTCTTGTCACTTGCTCTAGTAGAGTCTTCCAAGGCTTCAGTAGGACAGCTTTCCCATTTCCTTAAACTTACTGGAAAATGAAGCAAGACTTTGCCGCCAACACTGCAAAAACAAACAGCGTGGGATTGTTACCTCTACATGATCATGCCATTGAAGCAGGCACTATTACTGTTACAGCAAGTCTGCTCTTGAGGGGTGTAGGGGAACAGGAAAGAGCATTGTCTGATGATGGCTTCAGGATTTTCTGAGATTTTTTTTGTTGGAGGGGGAGGGGTTAAGTCTCAATTTTGGAGTTGCAGGTTTTCTTAACTCTAGGTGAAGTGATCTGACTGGAAAGAATTCTTTTTGTATTGAAACCTGTAACCAGTGCCTCACATCCAGAAAAACACAGAGAAAGAGCAGAAATCAGACTGCAAAGCAGAGGCAGAAAGACTAGCCAGTTAAAAGAAAAGTTAGATACATAAAAACTCAGTGTTTTTCAGTCAACCAAGGACACTGATGAAGTGAGAAGTTTCATGTTTTAAAGAATCCTGGTCAAAACAACTGTTACGGAGAACACAGAATGCAAACAGTAATCTTATTAGAAGAAATTCCCTCTCACCACTAAAAATTACCCCAAGCCACTGCTATACAACTGGGACAATTGCATCTTTTCCATCTGTCATTAAAAAGATGCCTAGAGCATTCTGAAAATAGTTGGGGTACTGCATTTTTAACTTTGTTTCAGACAGTAAAGAACAAATATGAATGTTATAAGAATTCAATTTTGAGCATCAGGAGGAACTAAAAACTGAATTTGTACAAAGAAAGTGAGCCCTTTAGCCCAGCAGTGAAGTGATTCTCAGTAGCTTGTAGCTCGAGGAAGGCTGGCTGAACATCAGAAAATTCAGTAGAAAACTTGCTGCTAAGCTGTTCCACTGAGAGTACGCCATAATTACAAAATGGTATCAATACAATACTAACTAACCTGGCAAACCACCCCCCAGCTGGATGTAACAGATTTAAAATACACTGGAACAGCTGCTCCTCTATGCTGCACAGACTGGCTGAAGACCACACAATCATGTCTGCATTACATGATTAATTCAGAGAATGTGAATCTCAGAGTGTGTGTGTGGGAAGCCAGTCTGTAATGCCAACAAGAAAGACACGTACTGATACCGGAGCACTTGGGTCAAAGACTTGCAGCTTCTTCCTAGCCTGAAGAGCTGATGTCCCAGCCACTCCTTTGTCCTGCAAAGCATTTGATTGAATGGAGCATGTTTGAAATAGGGTTTTTTGGAAGTTGTTCAGCAAACAAAGGGACTCAAGAACAAGAGCTTCTACCTCATTTTTGGTGGTCAAGGTAGTGTACTGAACTGCACCATCCTGACAATGGTAACTTCAACAGACAAAAACTTCCCACCAAATGACTGTGCATGAAATGTACATGTACTGCTGGCTGTCATGTAAAACATGCAGGTTGGCCTCTCTCCTCCTGCTGTTACTCCTACTCAACACCATCTACCAAATTTTCTCTCCTTAAGTATTCAAGTCAAGTTGCAGAAACAGCATGAAGAATTTCCACACTGCCTTACACGACAGTACAGGGAAAATACATTAAGAGATTGTTTCTGAACTAATTGCAGGATTGTGTTTTTGGTAGAAGTGTAGACAATTGCTAAAAATGTTATTAAAAAGTAGATTTAAGTTGAGATTTTTTATTTAAGTGGATAACAACTTATGTAAGAATAAAAAATAGTTAATTTCCACAATCTAGTCAGCACAAGTCTAGTACATGATGTTCAAGCAAAGACACAGCTAGGTAGGTGAAAAAATAGCTTTTCTCATTATTTTTATCTAATAAGTTTTGTTCTCAAGCCTGATGTGCCCTCTCATGTTGGAAGAACTGGTGTAGATGCTGACTAAGCTTTCCACTCATTTAAAACTACTGCAGTAGTATGAACTCACTATAAGCAGTTTTCCTGCTATGATTTCCACTTATAGTCAGAAATGCATAGCATCATAGACTACCTGTATTAAAAATGTGCTAAATTTGGTTTGTGTCAATACAACAGCAAAGAGGTATCCAAGTGGCACATGTGTGGGTTTAAGGGTGATTTCTAACTGCATGCATGTACCAGTGGGGCTTGCACTTGTGCAAGCAAACCTGGATATAACTGAAAATTCTACGTCTGGGTTTGGATTACAAGGAAAAAAAAAGTTATTTCTGTTAAAAGCAGCTGCAACTTTTATTTTATAGACCAAAAATGAAGCCCCCCCACCCCCAGCATCATACACACACACATAGAAAAGGCAAGACCATTGTAACCATTCAAGTGAAGGATATGGTGGGCAAACCTCCAGGACAGGCATCTCCTCAACACATCTCATTCAGCGCAGTGAATCCCACTCAAGTACTACAGTCTGTTTGTTAAAAATCTCTACACACACATGCATACGCACGCACACACGCTCTCTGTGCATCGTGTCAGGTCACTTTACTGCATAATTAAAAATAAGAATAAAGGTAATGAAAACATCGCAGTGATACTCTTACAGCAACAGAGGTCTGAGGCACTCAGGGCAGAGAAGACGTTTTCTGGTAAATTTGGGAGTAGACGAGTCCAGTGCTATGAAGCACTAACCCCTTTCCCCCACCTAAATTCTGCAGGCCAAGGAGAGCCAAGGGTATGCAGCACTTCATGTTCTTGGTCTGTGGCAACAAATTCACCAGACATCTTGTAAGAAGTGTATTTTATGCCCATGATTGTATGATTTAATGTCTGTGTTGGTTTAAGTTTTTCTTGTGTTACAGTGGTGTAAGACGAAGTCTACAATGGGGTCTGAAAATTTTTTCATTACAATTCAGAAGAAAAAATAAATTCCCTCAGCAGAGACACCAAAGATGATGGAAGGGAAATGGGCATGGAAAAAGAAAGGATAGAGAGAAGGGAGGCTTAATCAATCCACACTCCTTATCATAACAGTTTCCAGCTCACCATGACCCATTAACAGAATATAAAGGGGTATATATACCAACATTGCCCACTCTATACCCTGTCTGAGGAAAAAAATACCAGTTTTCATAGCTGCCCCGCTAAGACTTTCCAAAAGCCTGAAACTCACACAACTGAGGGGGAAAAACAATTACCCGTTTAAAAATTACCAAAAGAAAATGAATACAGCACTGAACGTGTTTCATTTTCACATACTCAGACCTGTTTTGAGATACTTCACTGTAAGTCTTGCAAATCCAATCCCCCACAGCTACTGTGGATGTACTTTTCAAAAATGCCCCACAGTTAACACACGTAGGGATCCCATGAATCATGGGATCTTTTTGGTTCTTGTTTAATTCCTTTACCTAGGCAAGTCTGATACATCAGCTTCACCATGCTTTTGGAGCAGGAGGCTGCCTGCAAGTACTGCTTCACCAAGAAGCAGCTTATTCCAGGGAGCTGCATAGAACACAGACTTTGTTAATTTCCCATACGATCAAATCTCCAGTAAGAGAAACAAGTCCTGCCATTAACGCAGTGTGCCACCCACAGTGGCAATCACCACAGAAGCCACCAGCAGAGAGATGGGGGCAGAATGAAAGGTAGCCTGCTCTTGTACGTGCGTGTCTTTCTCCCTTCTGCCCCCTTCTCAACTGATAAACAAACAAGGCCTAGAACAGTATCTGCAGAGGCAGGAGCAAGTCTTTGGAATAAGAAATGCTTAAAATCTCAGGTGCCACTCACAAACCAAGAGTGACAGGGCACACTGAAATGGTGAAAAAAACCTGGATCCCAAAATATCAAGTCCCAGTGGGAAAGCTTACCCACGCTTTTCTAGCTAATATCATGGCAGCAACAAAAGCAACTGTGGGTCTAACTGGAAGAAAGGTGCTAAAGAGATAATTGAAGAAAAAAAGGAAAGTACAGTGTGAGTGTTGTAGGTAGGAGGAAAGAAGGAAATTCTTTAAATTCTTCTCTGCATTTGCAGACATTGGGTCAGGTTCTTTGAGATATTCCTCTTATCTACAATCACTGAGAACAAAGTAAACGGTGAAATCTTTCTATTCTGTACTCTTAAAAAAATGCATAGTACAGGGGCAAAAAAAAAAATATTTATCGTTCTGATGCACCTCTATCATGGCAGCAACAAAAGCAACTGTGGGTCTAACTGGAAGGAAGGGGCTAAAGAGATAATTGAAGAAAAAAAGGAAAGTACAGTGTGAGTGTTGTAGGTAGGAGGAAAGAAGGAAATTCTTTAAATTCTTCTCTGCATTTGCAGACATTGGGTCAGGTTCTTTGAGATATTCCTCTTATCTACAATCACTGAGAACAAAGTAAACAGTGAAATCTTTCTATTCTGTACTCTTAAAAAAATGCATAGTACAGGGGCAAAAAAAAAAAATATTTATCGTTCTGATGCACCTCTCAGTGTGGACTAAGACTGGGTCATGAAGTGGGGGCGAATGCTGTCCAGGCGCCGGGTGAGGATCTCACAGCCCGTGTCCGTGACCAGCAGCGTGTGTTCAAACTGCGCCGAGCGCTTCCCGTCCCTCGTCACCGCAGTCCAACCATCGGGCCAGGTCTCGTCCTGCCAACCACCTGAAAACAGAAAGCATCACTTCTTGCCAGTTTTTAAGTAACAGATATCACTCCCCCAAAGAGAAATGAAAAAATCTATCAGCTCTACAGGAGAGAACGAACATCCTGTTCCATCACTACTTAAGAGCAAACAAGAGTAACCATTTTAGTCTACTGCTAAATTGCTCACCTTCACAGATCATTGGTTCAATAGTAAATACATGACCTGGCTTCATGACTCCAACTGCCTTGTTTTCTGAAATAAAATAAACATTCAGCTTAGAAAAAAAGAATACCATCTTAGTAAATGAATGAATTGTTGTCCTAGCAGAATACAACAGAAACATAGTGAAGTCAGAAAAGCCCTTCTAAAATGATGTGTTCACTTGTCCATCTGTAGTTCTACATTGAGATTTCCCTTAGTTCTTTCCTTCTCCCCATCCTCCAACACTGTAATACTTACTCAAGCAGCTTAAAATTAATTGCTTGCTTTCTCTCCAACAACTGGAATTTCAACTCTGGTTCTATAAAAACACTGAACAAATATAATACAGAAATTTCTGCATACTTCTATAATGAAAAACATCATTAAAAAAACAACACAAGTAAGAAGCACTTAAGATATTCAGACAAGGCTTGAAACCTCATTTGTTTGCACTGAGCCATTAGCTCCAATAAACTGTCAAAATGTGACAGTGGTTAAGTAATCCCATGATTCCATTTATGAAAGACACACTGCCCCCTTATTACCCTGAGTATTGGGGTCATAGTAGTGTCAGACTAATAATGCTGTGTTCACTAGCTAACATAAAACAGCAGAGCATTTCAAGGCATCCAGGACAATAACACAGGAACTTTCTGATTTTAAGTGCACCAGAAATGTTTACGTGGGGGCACATGAACTGATGGACACCAAGACTCCAGGAGTGCAGTTTGACTGGAGAAAGGTTTCGGCCCATTTCTGCTGCCCTGTTTCACCTGGAAGGACAGCGCAGCTCAGATGTGACTGAGCCTGAGAGCTGGAACAAACTCCAGGACTGCGCAGGAACCATTAGCTCCCAGCTACTTTGCTGCTACAGACAATTCGCATTCATTTTTACACTCCCCCATCTAAATCTAATTGTGCAAATTCCTCACACTGGCTAAACAACCTAGAGGCTTCAAAAATCTCAGACATCAAGCTGCCACAACAGCAAAAGAACATTTTTCTTAGAAAATGAGTTTTTTGCTTTTTAAACTCCTTTCATAGTAAGCTAGAAATAAGCAACAGCATTCTTTTTTTCTCCGATAGGCTTTAAGTCCCTCAGATCTTTCCACTTTGCTTTTGCTGGGAGTCTGTATTTAAAAATACCAGAAAAAACACCCAGCATCTTTCTTTCTGGCAACAGACATATTTGCTCAATGAAAAAAAAAGTTGAAACTTCCAAACAGCCAGGAGAGATAAAAGTTTCCTTTGTCTAGGATTGGATTTTAATTGGTACAAAATGCTCTTCACCTCCAAAGAATCCATATTTTCTTCCTTTTACACAAAAAGTACATATCAGGAGTTGATATCCTTCTACCCAGCAATTAACAGATTTTCTCTGTTGTCAGAAAAAAATAACTTAGGGAAATGATGACATGGAAAGTCAGGAATCACTAGATTATAATATATAACCCCAACATGTGTTAAGGCCCATTAGGAGATGGGAAGATGGAGGCAGATGGTCAGGTCTGAGGAAATAAGGGTCCTATCAGGGAAGCTTTACAGCTGAAGTGGTTGTGAACTGTTCATCACTGCTTCATGATATTTACTCTGCCCTTTGTTGTCCACTGGCACTTAACCTTCCGTCCTTTGCCTCTGTGGATGCTGTTTCTGAGTCTTGACAGAAAAACTGGTACGGGGCCATGGACATTTCCAAAAGCTACCACTCCTGGGGGAATGCTCATTCCTCCTCTGCCACACACTAGGATGAAGTTTCCAGAAATACCAAATCACAACACTCAAATGAAAATAAGGGAAAGAAACAGGATCCAGATTCAAGCACAACACCCATCTATACCATTCAGAGAGCTTTTTATTTACATCTGTAAATGGCAGTAAAGTTTTGCTTGGAACTTCTAAGAAGAGAAACATTTGCCCGTTCATGTCAGACAAGAATGTCTAAGGAAATTCAGGCACGAACTTTGAGCACTTACCCAGTACTGATGAGGGCTAACACTAACTATTAGTGGAGGCAGAGATAGCACAGGCACAGGTTCATAAAGTATGCTACAGGTCCAGAGTTAAAAAAAACCATTATTTCCCAAGTGCCAAAATGCTAACTTGATGGCTTCAAGTAAATTGGGTGCATTCACTGCAAACCACTTCTTGTCTACAGGACAGCACAAAGGGAACGAATACTCACTGGCATAATGTGGCACGTTAGGAGCCGTATGGAAAAGTTTATGGATTCCATGCCCACAGTAGCTCCGAACCACTGAAAATCCATTTGCTTGAGCGTGTTTCTGAATTATGTTCCCCAGTTCTCTGTACCGAACACCAGGTTTTACTGCAAAATTAAAGAGATAGAAATGGAAATTTAGAGAGCTTTCTCTCAACACAACTAACCATCAAACATCATCTCTGTAGCACTCATGGCTTGTGTGTCCATCTGTTCCAGTATGCCACCTCCTATGATCACTTAATCCACTAAGTATATGAGTGAGTGCAATAACACGAGAGAGGGAGGAAACTGTCTCATATTAAAAAAAAACCAAGAGAGACAGAAGAAAACTCCTTTTCCACAAGAATACTACTTTCTTCCTTTCATGGATCTAAGTGTTCACATTAGAAGGATGTCGAAGTTTGAAATTAAAAATTAAGGACTTTCAAAGTACTTGGTAAGCTCTCACACCCTGAGCTGCAGTGTTTCTTGCAATGAATGTATGAACTGTATTTTAATATATACTTACCCCTCTACTGTGTGGCAAATGCACACAAAGGACCAATATTAAAAAAAAATAAGTAAAGGGAAAATGGGTATCTCTACTCTTAGACAAGATTCTCACTGACAACGCTACAGCAAATAAGAATGTTCATAATTCAGGTTTAACTTTTTTGACAATCCCTTTAGGAAGCCTTACATGTCAAAGTGTTTGAAACACATGAAAATGGTGTGAGAAATTCACTTTGAGCACTTGGACAAGGGAGTAATAATGCCATAAAAGCAACAATGTTTCATCATTCAGCTAATGAAGATTCATACCAAAAACAACCTTGAGCCACTTAAAACAAAAAATCAAGCTTTTCCAAGACCATTTCCAACTCCCTGAATATATGCTGTTCCTTCAGGAGCCAGATGTGTGGTTGTGTGGAGCCATCTTAAGCAGAGTTACATAAAGCTAAAACTTTATGTGAATAAACCGTTTAGTTCAATTCTCTGCTAATGTAAGTGACTACAACTGAAACCCCTAAGTTGAATTTACAGAAAATAACAAGAAATTTATACTACTGGAATCTACATGCTTTTCCAAAAAATAAAAAAAAAAAAAAAACCAAAACAAAATAAAACCACCAAACAAACAAAAAAAACCCCACAAAAACCCAAAAACCCCCCAAAGGACATGGTGGGGAAGAGATTAATCTGAGCTAAACAGCTGTGAAGTATGGGCCTGACAGCATATGTGACTCATTTCAATGGAGCAAGGAGCCCTCTGCTTCTCTCTCATACAGCTCCCCTAGCTAGAGCTCTGCTGGTCCAACACCAAGACACTAAGATAAACTAAAGAGGGGAGAGGTGACCCCCTTTTTAACAGCTGAGACACTTGCTGCCACAATTCCTACCCACATGCAAAGTCTGAAACCCTTCAAAACACACTACAGCATCTAAGAAATTGGTACAAAAGACTTACAGTGAGAATTTTAATCTCATTGTAACGAACACAAAGGGAAATTTCTGTCACAGTTTATACATCCAAGCCAGGATACCAAGGGTAAGAGACAACACATGTAACATTTGCAATAAAAAAGTACAGGACCAAAGATACACACTGTTCTGATTTAGCTCTGAAAAACAAAGTGGTCATTTCAGAACAGTAATCCCACATAAACAGGTAACCTATATTCTTCACAGTTCAATCTGGCAGGATTTTCTTGATCACACAGTGGATACACAAGACATAATTCCTATGGATTTTTGTCTTTTCAGTTTGACTAGCTATCTCCAAATTATTAACCAAAGTTATGTTCACTTTAATTTCTTTTATTTACATTTACTTTTGATTAAATTCAAATTTAAAGCCTTACATATACACCTTAAACTTCCATCTTTAGAGGCCATGAAGTGATTGAATTATAATGGGGATTTTAAGAAGCTGCAGGGTATAAAAGATACAGATGATACAAGTATTTCCAGGGACTTGGGAAATTCTTGTTTTGTTTTCTGAAGTTGAACAGAACACTCTCCAGCTACCTTTCTATCTCATTGTATGTCTCGATGCAGCTGCTCTGAGTGATAACTAAGCAACATAATTAAAGTTCTGTAGGTTGTGGAGGATATGGATCTGTCTTCTCTGGCACACTTCCACAGCAGAAAATCAAGAGCTCATAACTAGCTTTATGAAATAACAATCAGGTTTGGCTGGGCTAAAGAGAAATACATTTAGGTGTTCATACAATGTTTTACCTTACCAGTTTTCTGGGTAACACCATACAAATTATAAAAGTAGGGTTTTCCAGAACATACTTTACTTGTTACATTCTCTTTATTACTCAGATCAAGTACGTCTTACTCATCAATGGTCAAAAAAAGGCTGTTTCCATGTCAATATCATCTGAGGATCGGCTCAGCATCAAATACATTTTCCTCATCAACCCACATTTAAAAAGAAGTTGCAGCCACCGCTCACAGAACTGAGCCATTTGAAGGATCACTGCATTACACAACACCCATCATCTGCTGGTGACAACATACCAGTGCCTCTGTGTGCTGCAACAGAAGCCACTCTGAGCAGTGGCCAATCTGAGCAAACATGTTTGAGAAGCAAAACCTTCGTGCTTCAGGCATGTTTTACCTGCATCGATGGCTTGCATTAGGCACTCATAAGTTGTTTGGACAAGCCTCCTGGCACCCTCATCCACTTCTCCGACATAAAATGTCTCATTCAGATCTCCGTGGTAGCCATTGCGATACACAGTGATATCCACTGCAAACAACATCAGATATGGAAAATTAGCATTCTGTTCATCACTTCTTGCCTCTGATTTGCGAAAGAACAAACACGTAAAAATGGGGTATTCTAATTGTGAAGTGATTACTTCACAAGAATTCCATATGAAAATTCTTCCATCAGAACCAATTCTTTCATGCTTATCCTGTAGGTTCCATAAAATTAATTAATAAGGTAGTGTTTCACTGGTCAACAGTTTGATTTAATGAAATGAAAGGGGGAGGGGGAGAAAAAAAATCTCCCAGCAATGCAACACACACAGCAAGCCAGCATTGGTTTTCTAGGTATATATAAAAACTGGAAAGAGAAGCTCTTTGCTCCATGGTGATTTACCTGATTAAAGTACTTTCTCAGAATTAATTCCAGCACTAATAGGGGGAAATTAAATTTAAAAAGGTATGTAATCATGGTTTTGCATATCAAGTTGTTTTGCTGTGGTAGCATGGGTACTTTTGTTTCTAAGTCTTTGTCAGTCATCTGGTAGGTCTAATAGCTGCTAGATCACCAAACCCACAAGAATAGTAATTGCACTGCTATTCATGAAGAAACACATACCCAAATCCACTCACAGGTAAACAGCCATGAAGGAAACTGTAATGAACAGTAATACTTTAGGAGTATCGTACATGAGCTGCTGAGAGCGACCAATACAATCTTGATAGGAAAATGTGGGAAAACACACTTTGGTGTCAACAACTAGACATCACTTGCTAGTACCTTCTTGATGACATGTTTCTGTGATTCAAAAAACCTGTTTTGGACTTTGGCACGGCTTCCAGCAGGCTAAAAAGTTTTAAATAAAGAAAAATATGGACACTTCCTTTTAATTGTTCATTGGGTACATTCCCTCCAAGGTACCTTTTCTATCCCTTCTGGTAACCTGTTTTGGTCCTCCTTTTCAAGAGTCTTTTGAGCCACTACCTTATGAAAAGGAAGCCTAGCTCTTTCTCATCAAAACAAAGCAGAAGGCTCCCAGACTGATCAAGTGCTGGAATGTGGACAAAGGCATGACTAAACCCTCCTATAGATAGTGTTCTCTAGGGCTGAGGTACAGCCTTGGCATGCAAATAGCAGAGAGGTAAGGCACCATGTAGATGAAGTCACCCATTTTGATTAGAAGGCTGGAGCACCTCTTCAGTGAGAAAAGGCTGAGAGAATTCAGATTGTTCAGAAAAGGCTTCAGGGTGACTTAATTGTGGCTTTCCAGTACTTGAAGGAAGCCAATAAGAAAGGTGGAGAGAAACTTTTTACAAGAGCATGTAGGGACACGACAAGGACGAATGGATTCAAACTGAAAGAGAGTAGGTTTAGATTAGATACTAGACAAAAATTCTTTACAGTGACAGTAGTGAGGCACTGGAACAAATTGCCCAGAGAAATTGTGGATGCCCCATCCCTGGAAATGTTCAAGGCCAGGCTGGATGGGGCTTTGAGCAACCTGGTCTATACTGAAAGTGTCCCCGCACACAGCCCAAGGGCTGAAGCCAAACAATCTTTAAGGTCCCTTTCAACACCAACCATCTATGGTTTTATGACTCTTTGAGCTGGGCTTCTTAGTTTGGACTCCAGCAATGCCAGAAAAGTAGGCAATAATACAGAGCTGTGTGAAAGCATCATCTTTGAAAATAAAAAAAGATAAAGGAGCTTTGGCATACGTGTACCCTGCAAGCTCAGAGCAATTAGCCAGACCACAGCTCACCTAGACTGGGGCAGCAACCATGACACACGCGGAGGCGTAGACTTCGTAGCTATTATTACATGCTAATATGTATCAAATATCTGATAATCTAAAAAGATTACAAGCTGCTTCTAGAGGCAGGTCAAATCTTAGGATACGCTATTTACTTATAGATAAGAGAAAAGCAAACCAATGCAGTAAACAAAGGTGCAAACATTGGTACAAAAAAAGGCATCATTAATTTTTACTGCCAAACCAAGAAGAAATGAAAGTGAAAACAAAAAATGGTCATTTATAAATTATAAAATTTATATAATAAATATAAAATCTATAAAAGTATCCCTCACCACCCAAGAAGATCTAAGTACCTTGAGTACCAAGAACAAAAAGCAGCTGGTGTTGTTAGGCTGCGAGATGCTCAAAAAAAGGTAAACAGGCACCTAACACAATGCCTCCCCATCAGGACCCTTTACAGTCATCATAATCATCATGAGCACAGCAAAATTGTAAGGATCTAGAGCCATCTAATCAAGAATTCACACAGAACTAATCCAGTTGAATAATTCAATATACATTTTATTCACTATATACACAGTCTAGCCCACAAGTGGAATACCCAGGGACTATACTAATGCACAGATCAGGGTAGAAGAATTATAAAGCTCTTAAAGTGCACTGACCTTTTGAAATTATTTTATTAAATAAACTCATGAATTTAAGTATGTAAACAGCAGAGGTAAATGAGAACAAACTAACTGGCAAATGAGAACAAAAGCCCCTCTTAAGAAGCTATTCCAGTCATGTTGCCTGCTTGTGAAACCTTACCTTACTGCATGGTTTAAGTGCACAGAAGGTAGAAATGTTGAAGGTTAATTTTCACAGCACCTACCATTAACAATATCTCCCTCCTGCAATGGCCTCCTGTCAGGAATTCCATGACAGATCACTTCATTCACTGACGTACAGCACGACTTGGGGAAATTATAATAATTCAAAGGGGAAGGATAGCAATTCCTTGCAATACAAGCCTAAATAGAGAAGATAATTAAGTTTTGTACAAAGAAAAAACACCACAAAAAACATGTGCAACAGCTTTACAGTAAGAATGATAGGCTGAAAAGCAGTGACTCTTGAGAATAAGATTCTTCAAGCATTTCTTGGCAGTTGTTGTTATGCCTTGCATTTCTTACCAGGAAGAAATTAAAGCTACTTCAATTTTGTTTCTATTCATTTTTATGTTTGACTGCAAATGCTGAGATATTCAGGTTTGAAACAATGGCAATATTTATTCAGTTTTAAAAAGTAATTTTCAGTAACTGCTTTTATGCACCCAGTCTAAGATTTTTGCAAGACACAGAAGCTAAACAAAATAATATTTAGCACCACTCTTCCCCCCAGCTTTAAAACCTTAAGCTGCTTCCCTTGCACTGTAATAACTTTAGTATTTTTGCAAAACTGACACATTTTATATATATTTATACATACATACATACATACATACACACACTTTGTGACATACTGAGCAAAGTACAGAGATTGCAAAAATATTGGGTCAACTTTTTTTTTTCCTTAAATAATACTGTTTTTAAAACTGCAAAATACCAATTAGGGATATCAGTTAGTAGAAACAACCTGCCAAGCCAAAGTTTCCATAAACTGCTCAGGAGGGGTAACTCCATTTTACCTACTAGTTGTTCATATTAGACAATATGCCTAAGAAAGTAGTTTTGTGTTTAATGCAGTTCAGCAGAAGTCTCCAGCCTAAAGAAAGCAGACAATCTTGGCTCAACAGCTGTAGATAAAGATAAGAAGAACCAGAAAGCTCTCTAACAAACTTAACTATACCAAAATTGTTGCATTTCCCACAATGCACAGAAGTAGCCTCAATTACCAGCTTACATGATTCATAGAGAAGACAGACAATTAAAAAATTACACAATTCAAATAACTATGAAAAGTTAAACCAGGAAAATTCTTGAACATGTTTTTCCAAACACTTCATTGTACTGTGACTTTATTTTGCCAGGCTGCATCAAACATCTTGTTTCAGTTCTCATCTCCCAGTCATAAATAATTTAGCTTTCTCCTCTGTATGTCTTAACTACCAACAGGGAGTACAAGAAGTCCATGGCCTACATATGGTGTTCTTTATATAATGGTATCCGTGGAGCAAAAAGGGTTTAGAAGAAAGAAAATAACATGATGTTAACTGAGAAAGCAAATGAAGAAACTCAGAAGAAATCTGAAGCCAGAAATATGGAAGCAGCTGATACAGAGAGAGGCCCAGGAATTCCTAACTCACTTTGACCCTACCATAGCACATTTCTGCTATCCACACTACTCACCAGCCTCAAACTGGGAGACAGTTCAAAATAAAGAAATTCATGCAACAAAGTAAACCACACAGTAATAGTTTAAAAACAAAGAGATAGAAGAAAACACTTATAAACACCAGAATGATAATAAAATAATCTTACTAAATGGACAGCATGATCAATTTCTTCAGTAGTTACTCCTGGTTTCACCATCATGGCAGCAACATCCAATACTTCTCTAGCAAGCTACAAATGAAACAATTTAAAATTTAAAACAGATTTAAAATTGATCTATTGACCTAATTTAAGTTGATTTAAAATAGGCCAGGACTACCCTGTGCAAGATTAGTAGCCCATTTTTGACATCTACACTGAGATCCCCAGAAAAGCTGTGTGGAGTTGGGCTCTAGAAAGACTTCGAGATGTCTCCAGGTCATGTACTAAGCCACCTCTGTGAGAGCTGAAAACACCCCAGTTAAAGTTTGGACCACATCTTCCTTGAATGCCATAATCTTAAATCAGACTACCTAAATACATTTCAAAGTTTGACTTTATGCACAAGGAAGTGATTACAACTGAACAGCTCTTTTTCAAAAATTGTTAGTAATGGGGCTTTGTTTTGCTTTTTTTTTTCGTTTTTACCTAGCACCAGCCCCAGGAGAGGAAAAAGTTCTGCTCTCATTTATGCACATAAAACATATTCTTCACAGTAACAACATCTCAGGCACAGATTGTCTTACAAGTAATAACAAAGCCAGGAAACAGATAAAAGTCATCTTTCTGCTTACAAAATACTTTACTGGGAATTGGGAGACACAAGAAGGGAAAAAACTAGAAAATATCCAGCCTCCCAAACTATTTTTCAGTGCACTAAAGTGGTTTGAAAGTTTGTACTCTCAAATGTGCTGTGACAAAGTGGTAAAATCATTATAGATTTTTTTAAAGAATATAAAGGCACTTTGTAAGAAAAATCAAAACCCCCTTACCCTACACACTACTCGCATCCCTTCTATATCCTCAGATGACAGTATTTTTATTTGAGAGGTTCCTTTTAAAGCTTGTTCTGATTCAGACATTCCTGAAAAGAAAAAAGAGAGAGGATTGAAAAAAAAAAAAAGGAAAAGAAGAAACCCCATGTTATATAGGGGGATGATTCCTATACATATCCAGTCCAGGAACTTACTTAGCTTACCAAGGGCAATAGAAGCACAGACTTTCTCACCATAGCCTAAACTTAAGAAACCCACCAAGCCATAGTATTATCATCATTATCCAGACTACCTGGAATCCAGAAACCTTCCACAATACCATAATGCCCCCATGTGCTCAGGAAGCCCACTCATTTACTACATAAAACCATCATGTCCAGTTACTCAAAACACAGCCTTAAATATCGGGTCTACAAGGAAGTTATTTTATTCATAGAAAAGCATTTTTCAGCTGCTCTAAGAAAATAATTAGTAAAAATTACATTCTATAACACTCATAAAGGGTTACATGAGCTTGGGAATGTATCTGGTTATACTACGGCAATAATCACCTGATAAAATCATCCAAGTTCTTCCTACCAAATTCTGTGCAAGCTCAGCTTTATAGATTAGCAACCCCTTAAAATACAGTATTTGGTGTTGTTTAAATACTTACACTCTTTAAAAAATAACTATGGAACGGCTTAAGATTAAAAAATAATGCTAACAGACTTCATAGCAGCCTTTTGGGGAAATGCAAAGCACCAATACTGGTATAAAAAGGGGAAAATAACAAAACAATCCAGTAAGCAGGTAATTTTGAATGCATTCTCTCTCTGTCCAAAACCAGCTGCAACTCATACATCAGTTTTCTTTTGGGGGTTGCATACTGCAAGGTTTTCTTGGTTTTGTTATAAAATAACACATTTTCAACAGATACACTGATGCCACAGAGAATGGCTTAGCAGAATTCATCTGTGATAGCTGTTTATTATCAAATTAACAACAGAACTAGGACTTGTATGTTTGGGATTAAAAAAAAACAAAACCAAATTAAGTAACTCTTAATTTCCTGTACACCTTTGAAAGACAACCCATTACAAATTTTGGGCTTCCAAAAAATACTTGCAACCATGATTTTTTAAAAATCAGTAAGTTACTGTGGGGAAGAAGTAAAGTGAGAACAGATAAAAGAGCTTCCCTTCTCCAGTATCTCCTTGATGCTTTAAAGGCTTTTTCAATTAAAAGGAAAATTGAGAGCAAACATAACACTCATAACTGTGATTTGTTTCAAGTTACCTAGTGGGTGATCAGCATAATCTGGTCTCTGAATATAACTTGGCACAGGTCTTGTTGGCGTCTAAATAAATCAGAGGCAAAGCTGGTTAGGTTGCAAGAACACTTATTACAGTCACAAAAACAGTCACACAACAAAATTAAATACAGTACGAAATATTTTGTGTGAAATACAGCTAAGTCCACTTAGAAAAGGTTGCAAAGTCTGTAAACACTCCAAAACAGTTCCAAGTTTCATTCTGAAACATTCTGCAGTTACTCTCTATAGCTATCATATTATACAACTTTTAATAGCCAATTGCACAGCTTTGTAAAAATCACATTTTTATTGTCAAGTGAATCAAACTGGTTTTATAATGTATTATGCCTTACTGTAATGTTTTTTCTGTTGCTTTCCAGACTGCAAGTGCACTGGTTCTTCTCTTTAGCAAGACTGCTACTTCAAAGCATCACCTTAGTCAAAATCTCTACTTTCGTTTGCATCAATCTCACAGCAGTCACAAGACAAAAAAGCCAATGTTCAGAGATAACACTGCTGAATTACTTGGCCAGTGTAATATCCCAAACACCTTTTTCTCCAACAACACTAACACACATGGGCTCAGGCTCTCTTAATCAGCCTCTTAATGAGCCTGTAACAGACGGAGAAGACCACAGAGAGGATGCCACTGGGGCGGCTTTTCTAGCACAGGCCAAGTAGAAAAGACAAATGTAGAGAAAATGCCATAATTGCTGTAAAAAAGCTTCAGCTTACTCCATGTACAAACTTGTACCAATTTAAAAATACATCTCTGTGTGTGTGTGTGTGTGTATATATATATATATATATACACACACAGCTATATGTCATGATCTTCTAAACCCACCTTTCACAACCAAAGTTCTTACTGACCTCTGTTGTTCTTCACCATTCCAGTGCTGGAGATTACCGTAACCTCTTGTTCTTTCAGCTGTTCACCAGTTCACTCACCAGCTTATTCTAAACCACTTACATAATATAATATAAAACCATTTATTTAAATTCCAAATTAATTCACCTGAGCTTTTCAGAAACAGTCTGCTCCATAATTGGTGAGGACAGTAAACAGCTAGGAGACAACATCTGAACTAGCAGTAGCTTTTTTGCAGAATAAATGTCAAAATGTACATCCAAAAGGTATGAACTTAAGCCTGTTACTGATGCTCAAAGGCACTCCCTTAATTATAAATATACCAACAGATAGAACAAGTTAAATCAAAATGAACCACAAGGACAGCCATTGCACATCCTTTCCATCAGGTTCAGATTAAGCAACTCTCCTCTCTTAGCTAAAATGTGGGAGGTCATCAGGTCAGGAGTGGTCCATTAGTTGCTACAGAACACAGCTGTGCTGGAGTAGAGTAGCACCTCTTGCTTACCAGTGGATAGTGTGGCCTGAGTTTCCCAGTGTATCGATAACCAGACCAGGGATTCGTATTAACATCACCTTCCAGGCTCCAGGAGGAAACCTCACGCTTAGCTTTTTCATCTTCTGAAAAGACAAGAAAAAGGGGGGAAAAAAGTGGCAGCAGCAAAATCTGTCCTACTAAGAATGAGAACTGTGGGGTCTAGAAAGTGACTTAGAAGTGCCTAAGTCTAGACCTGACTCTTTCTGGCATTTTAGATACTGATATAGGAAAGTGTAAGTAGCAGTTATCATTTTGTATTGTCCATTCCAAATTCACATTCTTCCTACCCTATTCAATAGCCAACTGGGGAATGTCAGGACTGAATGCACAAAGGAAGTGTAGTAATTAAGTTGTTCTTCACTTGTAGTTTTATAACATAGTGCTTGTTTTCATTCCTGGGAAAAAGCTTATTTCTACAAAGGCACTCACTATCCCTTCAATTAACACCCTTGCACTGCAGATCAACGTTCCTTTCTTGTGACATCCCTTAGCAGCCAGTGACCGAAATGACCTGAGGTGGGAAGAAGGCCATCCAAAGGAGGAAGGGAGGCCATCCAACTGCCAGGCTCAATACATGGAGCCTGCTACCCCTCCAGAGCTGATGAAGAGCGTGCAGGTCCTGCCACTTCTGCAGTTCAGGACAAGCAGTGCTCACACCTTACAAGATGGTGTCAAACTGCTGGAGCATCCCAGCTCTCTGAATCTTGTGAAATTCAAGTCTGATGTGGTCCAATGACTGACTTCATTCACAAATAACACATTCCTATGAGGGCAGATTGAAGGTGTTTATACATAAAGGATTGAAACAAGCAGATCCTGAGCAATACCAAAAGGAGAAGTACTTACTCAGAAAGAGAAGACAAGGGTTAAGAAAGAGCATGGTAACATTAATCTTTAACTCATAACAGGATAACTTGTTTGTTTTCTCTTTTTATATCTCAGAAGGATGAAGAGGTACGTCTGCCATTGCAAGCCCTAATGTGAATTCTTCAGAGCCTCTGTGGCTGACATCTGAGCCATCTGCTCAAATGACATTCAGTTCAGATGAAACAACAACTTAAAAGTCCAAAGCTTTTCATATTCACACAAATTAATAGGATACAGAATGCAAGTGTGAACTATAAGATCCCTACACTGGAAAGGCAGAAAGAAGGAAAACATTTGTAATTGTCTGTACTGCTCCAACCTATTTGCCACTCAGCATTTATCATGGAAAAAGAAGCTTTACTGAGTTTTAGGAAAGGAGGCAAATTATTTGAGGATGTGAATTTCTGCCATATCACTTTTTAATCCTACCTCTTTTTTCAGCAGGGCTTAAAGAAGATAGGCAGGGTGATGGCAGGGGGGAGGCAAGGGGGCAGAACTGAGGTCTGCCCTCTCTTTGGTTTTAAACCCATGGGTTATGTTCACTACTCAGATAAGGCAGAATCTACCAATCTCTTAGTATTTCTGTGCCAGAGCTACCAGCTGTCCCTAAGGCACACAGATACTCTTACTACCATGAACTGAACTCAGCAAAATCATAGCTGTGATACATCCTCTGTCAATGGCTGCACCATGCACACAAGCATTCTCCCTTTTTCTCCAAAAATGTACACAACAGCTGCACTCTGACTCACTTGTGTTCCAGCAAGTGTCTAATCACAAAGACTTTGCAAGAACCTTTCCCACTGTATTGCCTTTTACTGTATTAGACATCAGAATGTTATAAAGGAACATTGCCTTACAATAATGATTTATTATTTTTCTTGCCTTTTATTTCAGCACCCCTCTTTCTGTGTTCATATACCTGGACACAGAACAGGTGTATATTCTATACATGTAGAACATGTATAGAACATATAACTGTAGCTCAAGCAGTAATTCATGCAAATAGAAAAAAGAGACTTCTGTGTACCTCTGCCTCTGAAATTTTATGCAGCACTTTAGATTGTAGGGAACTGGACAAAATTTCAGACATGCATCATTCGGTGTCAAGTATCTTGGAAAAAAACCCAATACCATTCTTAGGCAGAGAAGCACAGAGCAGTTGAAGTTGGAAAGGACCTCTGGAGGTCATCTGGTCCAATCCCCAGCTCAAGCAGGGCCACCTAGAGCTCACTGCACAGCACAACACCAAAGCAATATTAAAATGCATTTAAAAAAAAATGTACTTACTTGCTTTCTTGTGTAATAACTTGTGAGTGGCCCAGCTTCCCTTAAAGCACTCCTAGAATTGCAAACAAAATGTATAAATATGTTTTAAGCAGCATTTACATGGACAGATACACCAACTTGACAAAATAGAGAAGGAAATGTATTTCAAAAGAAAACTAGAAGACTGCTTTTATTAACCCTTGTAGCAATATGCAGTAAATGCTACTGTAACTGCTAGTCTTAGCAGTAGAAAATACTACATTCAAAAGTTTTGAACCAGAATAGGCATAAAGCACAGCCAAACAGACAACACCCATGACAGTGAAATACATTGATATAATCCTACATATTAAATATTGACCCCTTATCATTTTAATGGGTAACTAAACACCATGGTGGCTGCAGGTTGGCTGAAACACTGAGTCTATCTCAGTACCTAATCTCACAGTGCTGCAGTGAGCAGCAAGGTCCTCCCTTGACTCCTACAAGAAGCCATCTCCACCTGCTAATTGCATCCCTTCTGCCTTCTGCTCCAGCACAGGAAAGCAACAGAGGCCAATTAGCACAACCACAAGGGAACTAATGAAGTAGACTAAAGGGGGGAAATGAGGGCTACTGCATGAAAATAGGAAATGGAAAAAAAATATCGAGAAAGTTGAAATGTAAATCAGGAAAAAAATGACTGTGGAAGAGTTTGGTCTTTTCTTCCCAAGCACAAATAGAGCAGTTCATGCAAGGAACAAAGAATCAGCAAAGGGGCAGATGGAAATGGCTAGCAGCTGGAGAATAAAGAAATACTAAGATGAAGAAAACACATGAAAGAAAAGAGATTTAAGTAGAAAGGCTGCAGAAGGCAGCATTAAAGGTGATCCCTTAAGGTGCTAATGAGCAAATTACTTGGTCTTGTAGCAGAAATTCTAAATCAATGGCTGTGTGCACTCAAAACAACCATTAAGAAACTGCTAATCCCAATCACTGACAATTACAGCTGAATTTCTGAAGAGGAAGGAAGCAAACTGTTTTTCTTTTTAAGGAAAAACAATAGTAATGCTGAATCATCATTGTAAAACTACCATCCAGAGCCAACAACTGATTCAAGCTGAAGTATACAACACTCGACCAGTCCAAGACAACAGATCTCCAAACTAAGCCCAGCTTGTAACATTCTCCCCTTGCTTCAGGGTCACTCTTGAGCGCTCTGAGATGTCTGCTCCTGTTGAGCCACTTTCTCCCTCTGCCCTCATTAGTCTTGCAAGCAGTAGTTACCAAAATGCACCCACAAACACACAGTGCAGTGGTAGACAAGTACACCTATGTTCAAAAAGACCCTGCTGTGCGCTGTTCCCCTCGTGATCAGAACCAGTTGTTAGTTGTGTTCTGCTACCCTACACACCAGGAGTGACTGAAACCAACCATTGCCAGGAGCTCTGAAACCAACACTTCCCATGACCCGAGAAAACATCACTTCCAGTGAGCAGCCCAAGGTTCTGCTGTCACACCTATATAACCCACTGCATACACAGACCTTTGCACCGCACTTTTCTCTGTTGGGGAGCTAGGAGAAAAGGAACAGGTTTTAACTCAGGCCTGCTATAGGGAAAAAAAAATCAAGAAAAAAAAAAAATCTAAACCCACTATTTCAAGCACACTAGAAGCACCAGTATGGTTTTAATCCCCTCTCAAACACGAGGTCCTTGTTCTGAAGCAGAAGAAGGATTACACAACCAAGGACTTAGAGCAGCTACCAAGTCTACAAACCTAGAATCCACTTATTTGAATATAAAGGAGCATCTGGGGAAGACGTACATCAGCTGTGGTAATTACTGACTGTAGTTCCTTCTCTGCTTTTTTGAGGGACATTCTCTAATGCCCTTACTTTGTCCTACACCAATAGCCTTTCCTCTTTGCTGGCCCATAACCAGAAAAACTGGACAAACACAGCACCAGGGATAGTACCATAACCTGATTGGCTCTATTTTGGCTTTTATTTCCTGCAGCTATGGACAATCTAAGATGATCCTGCATAAGGCTGCCATATGCTTGAGTTTTCCCAAACATGTTTCCCAGATTTTACTTGCCCTCTATCTCCAGAGGAGCAGCAGCTCTGTGAGAACTCCTGGGGCACAGCTCCAAAGCTGCTGTACACCAAGGCAATCCAGACACGGGCCCCATGTGCACATCCATCAAGTGCAACAGGCACACACAGCAAGTTTGAAGCATTTTTGTGAGCAGGGGCTGTTACAAGTGCAATGTACAATCAATGAATCTCTCTGCCTTGGTCTGACACTTTTGGAAGGCACTCAAAGGATATGCTGCACATCCACCTACAGCCCATCTATTTTGTGTAGGATCAGTCATATGCTTCCTGCAAGCACTGGACTTACCGGGTACATACAAATTATTTATATTCAACGACCTACTGCACAAGCCCCACACTGCACATGACTGCAGAGCTCTGCCTTGGCAATTCCCCATAAAAATATGGCAGCTGTCATCTCACAGGTTGAAGAATCACAGCTCTGGCAACAAAGCTCTACCAAAGTACCACTGCACATTGCAAACACCCTCACCTTCTATACCACAGACTTCCTGACAAGCTATGGAAGAAACCAGCTCCTTCTCTCCATGTGGGCCACTTTCTGGAAAATTTTCTGGACAAAATTATGCTTTTCACTGAGCCTTCTCCTGAGACATTTACTTCAATCTTGCTATTACGATTAACGATTCTTCTGTGTTCCTATGCCCTACCCAGGTCAGGATAGCAAATTTTCAATAACTAAATAAACAAAATCCAGGGAAAAAATATCCAGGGTGATTTTTAATATTAAAATGAAGAAAATAAAGACCTTTTTTTCTGATACAGTGAAAAAAGGAACATGTAACACTACATGGCTGTATTTTAAAATATTAAATAACTTCAGGGGGAAAGTACACAGGAACAAAATTAATTTAGCTTCAAGTTTCTTGGAAGACTTCCTGGATTTCATTTCAAACACTATATTATCCATTAGCATGCCTGATATTAATACCCCCACCCTTCTCACATAAAGCATTTTTCTTTTTATTGCATGTGCCTTTTACACAGCAATCAAGACAGACATGGAAACACTGAAGAGGACTGTACAAGAAGAGAGGTCAAACGTATGACAAAAAAGAAGGCAGAGGGGTAATCCTGGACTTGTTTAGAGCAACCCTGGGGACAACTATTCTATCACGAAGAAAACTATAAATGTGTTTGACAGAGGCTGTCAACATATTTAAACCTTTAACAACATTTCTGGATTCAAGACATTCTTAAGCCAATCCCACTGGTTTTGTATTTGGAGAGAAGTTCAATCCAGTGTTCACCAGAACATACCGAAAGGTAACCAAAGGCACAACCAGCATTATCATTTGGAAAGATTCCCATTGGATCCCCTTGTGGAAGCTGTGTTATTTCTGAAAATGATTTTTACCTTAAGGACTCACCCAACAGCTATTTACTGGTTGAAATATTGACAGAATCATGCAGCATAGCAGCATTTGTTTTATAGTATGGTGCATTTTCACTGTGAACACACTGATCACTACCAAATACCTTGAGCTTTTTTTTTAAATCAACCACTGAAAGAACAAAACCCTTTAAAACAGTTATTGAAGTAATTAGGGGGTAAAAATTATGCTATGTTTATTGTCATCTTTACAGTAGTAACAGGGAGCTTCTTATTTGTTCGGTTCATGTATGCATATAACCTGATTAAGAGGTGGAAAAGTACAGCCAACTGCAAATTCCAGAGGAGAAAAGGATGCTCAATCAAGATTTGGGTATCATTACACTGCAAACCTCTGTACAGCACAGGCATAACAAACTAGATTTAAATCAGCTACCCAGAGATGAGGATGCCCCATCCCTGGATGTGTTCACAGCCAGGTTGGATGGGGCTCTGAACAACCTGGTCTAGTGGAAGGTGTCCCTGCCCATGGCAGGGGGTTGGAACCAGATGATCTCTAAGGTCCCTTCCAAGCCAGGCCATTCTATGATATCCAAACCCAGGAAGCTATGCAGCCACCACACCACAGATTTCAAGGCATGCTCATAGACCGTGTTTCTGAACTGCCTTTGCATGGGAGCAGCTCATTTCAAGTTAGCTCTGGCAACATTTGTCAGCACTCCAACTTGTGTCCAACTTCCACAGAATTACCCCTTCCATCCTCTATGCTCATCATTTACAGCCACTGTGATCAACTTCCAAAAATACCTACTTTACAGAAAAAAAAAAAAAAAAAAGATATTTGGAATTAAGACTGTGAGGACAGACTGTCTGTCTCTTTGCATGTCATTATACCCTGAATTGTGATGGACAAACATCTAGGAAACAGTGCCAAGCAGCACACTGTATTTAAAAATATTCTGAGCAATCTTTTTAACAGAATTTACAAATGTCCTTTAGAATGTAAAACTGTCTAGGGCTTAACCTGAGATCATGTAGTTTTGCATAATGAGAACTCATTTTAACCAAATACCTTGAAGGTATGCAAAACAGAAGCAAAAAAAAAAAAAAAAACCCTGAAGACAGCATTTAGCTTAATACCAGGCTATCAGTGATATATATATACTAAATACAGTACAGATTAACTCACATTTTATCCATAAGTACAAGTATGTTGACATGTTAATACATTTGATGCTAAATGAAACAGTTGACTCTTTTCAGCACGCTGAAATCCTTCTAGGGCAGTACAAGCCCACAGAGACAGCCTCCGGCCTGAAAAACTCTCTACAGAATTCCCAAACTAGCCTAAGCAGCATACATGAATAGTCAGGTTTTCAGAAGAATCAAATATGTGTTTTCAGATTCAACTCCAAGAGAAGTACCTACATGCAGTACCTACATCAACAAGTACCTACATCAACTTTCTCCTTCATCTAAGACCTGATCGGTCCCACATGACCGACTGAGCCCTTCCTTTGAGGAAGGGACTGCATTCTGCAGCTCTTCAGATTTACAGAAATATACAACTGATTTCTGAGAGTAGTGAAGGAACAGACCAGAGGAAATCCAACTGGACTATCCTTTCAGTACATGGAACAATAGTTCAGCAAGTCTGCCTATAGGAGTCTGAAGTTTTACTTTCAGAAAGTCATGAGGGCTCAGCTTTTATACCTCACCAACAATCAGGCACTTACCTCAGACACAGGTATTCATGGTGATTTACAGGCAATTGAAAATGTCATGTTCCTGATGAAAGAAATCTGATTTTCTAGAAGATAGTATCAGCTGAGTGCCATTTATGCCTGAGGAAACCCCTGCGTGCTGCTGTTGGATCCAAGCAGCAGGTTTTAGCCTATTTCAGGCGCAGCAAAGAATAGTGAACCAAGGACAAAACATGGCACTGATGTCCTACAGTCTGATGTGAGAGAAGACAAAGAATAGTTTTATCCAGGTCCATTGCTCCCTGCTCCCCACCCCCAACACACTGACGGTGAAAGGAAACAGCAAAACAGGAGACGGGATGACAATCTTCTTCAGGTCCACAGTTTTTCACAAATTACTGTGACCTTGAGCATCCACAGCTGTCAAGGGCCCAGGGCTGAGTGTCAGTGAAAATGTGCCTCCCGGAAAGGAGTAAATGGTATATAAACTCCCTGAGAGAACAAAACAGCATTTCTTTCCCGTCACTGGAATTTAACGAGTCATACTCCACCTCAAATGTCAAGAGGTATGAAGAGATATTGGGAGGTACCCACCAGTCCAAGAGAGACACTGCCGCCAACTGTACAGTTCAGAGAAACTGCTACCCCTTCAAACACCTAAAACACACGTGGCAGAGTCACCATGCCACCCCAATCCTCGCCTCTGACTCCACAGCCAGACCACTTCATACACCTGGGGCTGACAACACAAGGCCCCACAAAGCAGGAAGGGGCAACAGTTCTCCTTGAGTAAGTTATGACTACTGTTAGGATAAAAACCCACAGCCTCCAGCTCTCAGAGAAACAAAAATGGCACAGGCCACTGACTTCAGAGTAAGAGAATGTTTTCAGAAAGTGTCTACAAGTAGGTATTTCTGAATTTGGCTGGAGAAATGGCCCTGCAACAGCATCTAGTCCACACTACAGAAAACCTACTCTCTTTTGTCCAAGACACTTTTATATAAGTAGTATGAAAGAGGAAGTTGTCATGAAAGCAACACAAAATCACTAATAAGAGATCCATTCACAATTAGAAGGCTCACATAAAAATGGTAACTGGAGACCTCAAGAACAATCATTACTCTCCTCTTCTTTATCCTTCAGTCACTTGTAGAAGACATAAAAGAAATGCAAATTGTCTATTTAAACACACACTCTTTATGTACACTACACACAATGTACACACAAGTGACTGTATCTATGAGGCAGATTTCACAACAGCAAATTCATCTTAGCAAGAGGAACACTGCAGTTGAGATGTGATGCTGGACATCTGTGTTATTTCTGCATTCAGAAGACAGACTGCATTACTGTAGCTCACCGTAAGATGATAAACACATGCAACACTGCAGTAAGTCTCTACAGAAAAGAAAACAAGACAGTGAAAAAAGGTAGCTGGTAGTGACAGTACTTCATTTACTAGCCTAAAGTATTACTAAGGGTTAACAGCAGACAGAATCCCTCAGCAGAACAGTTCCTCTTGTTACACCTTGAAGTGACAGGAAAAGAAAACCACCCAGGGTTCAACACACCACCTCAAGAGCTCCTCTGCTGCTCCTCTGCTCCTCTGCTGCTCTCCACTACCAGTTCAAAACCTCCCTGCTCGGCACACCTTGAAGTGACAGGAAAAGAAAACCACCCAGGGTTCAACACACCACCTCAAGAGCTAAAAGCCATTTTCACCTTGTCTCCACTACCAGTTCAAAACCTCCCTGCTCGGCCAGAACCCGGCCACGTGGCCTCCTTTCCATCCACGACCCACAAGAACAACTACTACTCAGCAGCTGTACCCAGTTTCCAAGGTGCCCAACAGCCAGAGAGGAAACAGTGTTGGCTCAAAGAAATCTCAGAGAATGTCAAATTACTTTGGCATATGCATTTTCAGGGCATGTTGTTGAGGCATACATTTTGATGCAGAGAGGGAGAAAAAAATAAGTGACCAGAAGAACACCCTTCCTCCAGCAAAGGAGAGACACAAATGATAAATCCACCAGGGAAATCATTGTCTTGATGCAATCTACTTGAAAAGTTCACTTCAATTCTCTATGTACAGTCATGAAAAATAATTTGTAATCAATCTCCACACTACACCGAGATTCTCAGTCCTATACCTCCCGCACTATTTTTCCTTAGCAAATGATATGTTAGTAACTTATAATCCAAACACATTGCTTCATATGGTTGCCTTCCTACAGCAGTTCACAATTATTTTATTCTTTATTCTTAGCAGTAGAAAAAATTAATTACTACAAATTTGGGGTTAGCTCTGATTGGTGTTTTGGCTGTATGAAAAAGTCATTGCAGGCTTCCAGGCAGATTAATTAACCTGGTGTCCATGTCCATACAGATGCTTTTACCTGTCAAGGAGATGCCAGATAGCTTGTGGCTCCCAATCCACCCTCAGCTCAAAGTAAGTGCCCACACACCTGGCTAACACCACTGCATTCCATAAGGACAGGCTGACTTTATGGCTGGGCCAAACTGGGCCACACTGGGCAAGCCTGCTCTTCAGCAGCACACTCCTGAAGTGTTTCATGACCCCACAGTGCACAGCTAGCTAAACAAGCAAAAGAAACCCAATTAATGCAACTGCTTTTCCTCCATTAAAAGAAAACCCTGAAGAACTCAGAAGTGGCTCACCAAGGAATCAGGGACAGCTTAAGAGAAAGGTGCATCCTTGGAGGAAGGGAATAGCACCAAGCTAGCTACAACACAGGCTGTGCTGTGAGGTGGAACAACATCCTAGGTCCACTCACTAGCTTATCTAGGAGTTATTTATGCATGTAAGACCAGAATGGAAAGAAAACCACCAAACAGAGAACTCCAGAAAAGTTTCACAGATGCTAACCAGATGAAACTTGCTGGAAGTTCAGAGAAAATAACAGTCCTTCACCTGCACGTGCTTATTGGAAGAGGCAGCCAGGTTGTCAGCAGCACCTCACCCACCCTTCTGATGGTGCTTGCCAGACACCAGGGCAGGACTGCGGCGAGTCTCTTCCACGACACACACCAGGTGATGAGGAGAGCTGCAGCCTCGGGACAGTTCAATGCTGGGCCCCACAAAGGCTACTACTGGGGGTTAAGGGTCTGAACACAGGGATTCTTCTCTCAGTGCATGACACTTCTTTCATGTCTTTAAAACAGGCTGTCATTAATGTCCTTCTCTGTAACGTGTTGCCCCAAAACTTCCGAAGCACCTTCAATGTGCTTACCTACATTCCTGACTGGGACAGTGAGGCACAACACGCCCCAGGTCACTCAGAAGTGAGATGACTGGGATTCCCAGTTCAGTATTTCATTTTCTAGGCAGGACAGTTTTACAAGTGTGTAGTCAGTTATCCAGCAGCCTATTTTAACAAGCTAGGAAGTATTTCCAGTAATTCCCCTTTTACCTAACAACAGCAGCAGGTATTTCAAAAGAATTAAACTTAATATATAGATAATAAGAATCTCTGCACCCTATGTAGAATTAGCTGAGTTAGGGATGGGAAGGAGAGGAGTGAAGATGTAACTAGAACTCTTCACGTTGACCTGTTTGTTCTCTTAACAAATGGTTTTGTTGTCACCATCTAATATTTGTATATAACCAACGATGCATTTATGATGAGTTTTACATCAGACATGTCAAAACATGCAGTGAAACGCAGAGCAAATCCTAGAAGTTAACCACAAGCACCACGTGGGAACCAGAGATACAGAACTGTCAGAACAATTCTCAGTTGCAGTTGCTCTAATTTGGCATCGACTCCCAGCATAGGGCACAGAGACTTCAGGGGAAAGTACCAGAAACTGTGCAGTGGGTGTGTCACAAGCACGTGGGAAGTTTTCCCCTAGTCCTATGCAAACCATAACTATCAGCTTATATCCCGGCTCAGAAAAGAATTCTTTCCAATTAATAAATTAATCCACCTGATGTGACTGAATTATTTTCATATGTTTATCTACAAATGTTCAATGACTTTACTCTGAATTATAACTGTGACAAGGAAAGTCAGTGTTAACCTCTGAACTATACACATACGTCCTCACTGATTTTGACAGAAATTACACATACAAAAAGTTCAAAGATTAGGCTATATATTTTACCTCACATTTTAAAGTTAATAAAAAAACCCCCAAACAAAACAGAACAAAACCAAAACAAACCCCACAAACAAAAAACCCACTCAACACAGCTCTTTCTACTGAAGGACCACACTCTATTACCACTGTGGTAACAGGTGAGGATGGCCGAGGCCTACAGAACATGTTCAATTCTCTGATTTATACGTGAGGGCTGACTGCTCTATGACATGTGGCCTAACCTGAGCCTTCCTGTTTGGCACCCTCAGAGTAGAACATCAGAAGACACAGTGGGGGGAAAAAAAAGTTGGGAATAATTAAAAAAAAAAGGAAGAGTATAAAATAATTTTCACAGAAACTCCTAACTTAAAGAAAATCTGTTTTCAGAGCAACAAGTCTCCCGGTGTCTATCAAAGCCGAGCAACTCCAGAGCTGACGCCGGCAGAGAAACGCTCCCGCTGGAATTTGATGAGCACGTCTCACTTTGTCCCACTAAGCCTTTATTCTTAAGGGGAGCACACGGACCACCCACACCTTCAGGCAAAGGAACATCCATGCACCCTCTCACGAGCGCTCCGGCTGCGCTTTCGTGCCGCTGAGGTCCCGCATCGCCCGCGGCCACGAGGAGCAATGGGGCTCCCGCTCCGCCCGGG
>NW_008238673.1:50016-53769 GCF_000691975.1 Corvus brachyrhynchos
GGGGGGGGAGAGCAGGCCAGGGGGAGGAGCGGAGGGAGGGGGAGAGGGAGGAGGCTCCGGCGTCACAGAGCCTCAGCCAGCCCGGCCTTGAACGCTCCCGACGGTGGGCCGTCCACAGCTTCCCTGGGCTACGTATGCCGCCCTCACAGCAGAGAGGGTGTGTAGCCTATATAGCCCAGAGAACAGACGACTGAGAGGGGATCTCATAAATGTCTCAAAGGTGGGTGTGAAGAAGATGGTGCCAGACTCTTTTCATTGGTGCTCAGTGACGGGGTGAGGAGCAACGGCCATAAACTCAAGAAGTTTCACCTCATCGTGAGGAAGAACTTATTTACATTGAGGGTGGCAGAGCACTGGAACAGGCTGCCCAGGGGCTCTCTGGAGACATTCCAAACCCACCTGGACACATGCATCTGCCACCTGCTCTGGGTGACCCTGCCTTGGCAAGGGGGTTGGCCTGGATGATCTCCAGAGGTTCCCTCCAACCCTAATGATTCTGTGAAGACCTTCCCATAGTTTTCATCTGCAAGGCCGTGCAAGAAATCTTTCAAGCATATCTTCTTTATTATGGAGTGTGGGCTGTGGTATGTAGGTCTGTCTGTGTGGTTTATAGCAATTCTTTCACTCTATTTTTAGCCCAGGTAAAACCATCACAAATTCAATATTCAGTAAGGCAGTAACTAAAATTAGAAAAATAGGCTGCAGAATCAAGGTGGCATTGTCACATGAAGGATGCTGATTTTCTTCCTGGAAAGAGAAAGATTAGAAACCAATGATCTGTCATAAAAATAAATGTAATTAATGCACATATTATATTTCTCCTATTTGCATGGGTTAGAGAGTGAAAAAAGATACTATCTGTGCCTGTAAAGCTGACTGTGCTTATGGTCTCTGAGTGTTGTTGTCAAACCTACAGTCAACATAGAACCATGGAGTTGTTAAGGTTGGAAAAGACCTTTAAGATCATCAAGTCCAACTGTCAGCTTTGCACCACCACCGTGTTCACCACCAAACCACATCCTCAAGTGCTATATCCATGTTTTTTAAACACTTCCAGGGATGGTGACTCCACCACCTCCCTGGGCAGCCTGTTCTAATGCTTTACAATCCTTTCCATGAAAAAAGTTTTTCTAATACCCAATCTAAATCTCCCCTGGCACAACCTAAGGCCATTTCCTCTTGTCCTTTCACTTGTTACCTGGGAGAAGAGGCCAACCCCCACCTGGCTACAGCCTCTTTTCAGGCAGTTGTAGAGAGCAATAAGAACCTCCCTCAGCCTCCTTTTCACCAGGCTAAAACACCCCCGAGCTCCCTCAGCTGCTCCTCACCAGAGTTGTGCTCCAGACCCTTCCCCAGCTCCATGGTGCTTCTCTGGACATGCTCCAGCACCTCAATGTCCTTCTTGGAGTGAGGGGCCCAAAACTGAACACAAGATTTGAGGTGCAGCCTCAACAGTATCACAGAGGAATGATCACTATCCTGTGTACTAAAATACCTCTAACTTAATATCACTGCAAGATGCTTTGTACTGGTTCATGTCAATAAGCAGTTGCTTTCAGAAAGAGCACAGGGAGATGCCTGTTAAGTGGCAGAATAGCTGCAAAACACTTCAGAGCACATATCTGCAAGATCCAGCCATTAGTGCTGGGATCCCACTCCTTGTGTAAATTTCAGCTGTCTTCCCACTAGCTGGCAAGTACAGACTATGATTCCAGTAAAACTTTGTGGGAGGAAATTCTGTCTGTCTTTCTACTTCAGTGCCATTAACTTCAATTAAACTACACCAATCCTTATTCTGATCTTAGTACACAAAATATTCTTTTGATTTCCTGGCATCCAGATGACTCCCCAGAAAGTGTGATTCAAAATCCAACCTATAATCTCAGTGTTTTCTGCAATTGTCTTATTCCCTGTGGCCTTCTGTTCCCATCACTAATAAAGAATAATAATAATTTTTAAATTCTTTATCTCCTAGGCTTAGAGGTTAAGTTAAAATTTCTGCTTCTCCAGAACAGAAAAGCATACATTCTATCTTTCCAGAATAAGTGTATTCATATAAATATACTTGATGCCTTATGATAGCATTCATTGGCAAAAAGTGGCTAAGTAGCCCAGCTGACTATAGGACAAAGGCAACAGATAACAAAGTGTATGATCCAGTTTTGCTGTGTGATAAGCACTTTCACATAACATGGCAAATTAACTGAAGGAATTTGATGCCATGCTATTACTGAAGTGTAGTTGCAGGTGGCGACCTGTGTTTCTAACAGTTCTCACCTTCATTTCTCTAGTACTGATAATACTTGTATCAGCCTATCATTTGTAGAAAGCGTGAATTCACTGTCAGACCAAATTAGAAATGTTTCTAGGATCCCTGCAAAATGCAAAGATTACAATCATTATTTTCTTAAACGAGTGAAAATAGCTGTGTACTGATTCATGCAGCTCATGCTGTGACAGTATTTATGTCCAAATTCTGAAGACAGGCAACCAACTGCCAACCAACATCATGAAATATCTTTAAAGGACACATCATTAAGTGCTTATTTTAACCTTCTTAAAGCAAAATGTTACTGAACGGGCAGAATCACTCCTTAATTACCCATGTTGCTGGCAGGTATTGTACTGTGAAAAATCAGTGCTGCTTTTCCAAGTAACCAACAAACCAAGCTATCAAGCAAAGCAGGACAGGTACCTTCAAATACTTTAGTTGCCTCTTTGTTCCAATTTAAGGACCCTAAGGAGTTGTAGACATGGTTTACCTGGTTAAGCAGGGTTTTCAAGTACCTGTTGTCATTGACATGGTATAAAAAAACCTGAAGGATACTGGTTGATCTAGTTCAGTGTCTCCTGCTCAAATGTCCTCATCTGCTTCTTGATGAGATTTCAATACTATGATTATTAATAATTTTGGATACTTTATTAAATTTTATGAGCATCTAATTCACATTTAAATTTGTATCTGAGTAAAAATTCACAATTTATTCCTATTTTTGTCTTTCATCCTTACTGGGACAATGCCAGTATATGCTTGTGCTTATTTTGTAATGGTCAACAAGGAGGCATGTAAGGAAAAAAGAGAAGTTCTGCTCTAACTAGTAGACAGGGTTCCTTCTGTTATTCAGTTTCATTTATTTGCTGTACTTCTGAAGTGCAAATTAAAGGCATGCTGTTTCCCTGCTTCCTTAGAGAAGCCAAGGATGCATATATTAATTAAACAATTTAAATATATGTGTAATTTAAAGAACAGCAAGCCCCCTAATTGAGGAATTAGTGAACTTGCGTGCTTGTCCTCTGCAGTCTTTGGAAAGAACACAGACTGCAACAGCGTATCAGCCTAGAATAACAAACTCTGAAAGATTTGGCCTAGGATTTGATGTTGAAATGGTTTATAAACAGCCCTGTATCATCATCCCTGTAGTAAAAATTGTGTGGTTTCTGTGGTATTTCAATGCTTTTGTTTTCCAATTGGCCTTGATTTTCTGATTTACTGAGTAAACCGACTCCTGCCTCCTGGAGGTCCATCCACTGCCATTTCCCATTATCTGGTGGCACACTCATTCTCACCGGGGAAGTTCACTGACCTTTGCTATGACCTTCCCTGAGCAGAGGTCTTTTTTCTCTGTCAGGCTTTTCATGTCCCTTTCTGGCTGCCTGTCCCCCTGTGTTACAGACCAACACACACAGAGGCGCATGAGTCACGAATTTTATAGCCCATTCATGATCCTTGATTTATGTCCACGCTGTATTCCT
>NW_008238673.1:53791-57071 GCF_000691975.1 Corvus brachyrhynchos
CTCCCAAGTGATGCGAGGCTGGGAGTACAGGAGGGAAGCAAACAAGGGCAAAAGGGGAGGTCAGCGATGTCTCATGGGTCAGAGAGCAGCCGCAGAAACGTGAGAGCAGCTGGCAGCTGAGACAGCTGCTGCTTAGGGAAAAAATGGCCACTGAATTTGACATTACTTAATTAAGAGAGCACCTTAGCTCGGGTCCCCCCTCCTCACTTTGCTTCTCTACGCTGCAGTAGTGGGGGCTGGGCAGTCCCCCTTTCCCAGTGAAGCTCTTGGGTATTGTAGCTGTCTCCTGCACAGGCTCATTGAAGACGCAATTAAATGCCTCTTTGTCTAGGGATAGCTGAAACAATGCAAAAATACCACCCAGGAGCCAGACCACATGCAAATGTGCACTGTTGTGGCTTGGCCAGATGGTACAGGCACTTACTGAGATTCTCATACCAAATGCAACAGTTACGTAGGTTGTGTGTGTCTGTACGTGCATGTGAAAAAGAGAAATTGCAAACCCATCACAAACTCAAACACAAACATCTCAAAGATGGCCACAAAAGCACGATCTTAAAAAAAATGAATGGAAAGCAGCTCTGTAGGAAACATTACCCAGAGGAAAAGAAAAACCTGTGTTCAAAGCAAAATAGTGTTACTATGAGCACAGGGAAAAAATCATTGTAAACATCCTTTCTAAATGAAAAAAGAAATACCTGTCTCCATTTTTCCTCTTTAAGAAAAAATTATGTGGGATTTCAAGTTCTGTCCAATTCTCTAAGTCAAAAGAGGTTGCAATATATTTTAAGCCCCTGCATCACCCTTTTTCCTTCCATTGGTGCAGGTGCAAACTAAACTACAGAAAGGCCGACTCCACCTATAATCCAGGCTGGAGCAGCCTTACTCAAAGCTAATTCCAAGCAAGCTTTAGCTGTGGTGAAAAGGAAGATCCTGTACATTGTTTTGTTTTGTTTTGATTGTTCAAGCTGCACTGCCTCTTGCAGAATCTCTGTTAATATAGGGCATCAAATTTCCGCTATGATGTAAGAATGGTTCTCTCTGCATTCAAGAACACTCTTCTGGTATCCAAGAATTTTAGCATTTTCCAGTATATTCATATGCAACTGGTTGTTTTATCATGGGACAACATCAAAGGAAAAGAAGCTGCATCTTTGTAAACAAAATGGTGCTTTTATAAAAAGCATTCCTATTTAACCAATAAGTTACAAGCTTTAAAGAGAGAAACTCCACTGCTGGTTATATTTGAAAGAATCCATGAATATATCTTGAGATGAGAAAAAGTTTATTCTTTACTGTGGAAACACAGTAGAAGTCATGGAGTGCAGTTCTGGCCCAATTAATTCAATAGGAATGTTACTGATATCCAAAGGGATTTCACTTATTTTGTGTCATCAGTCAGGGCCATAGAAAATAGACTTAATAGCAGTAAAATAAAATCAGCATTTTATTTCTACTTTAGATGCCATGGACAATACTGTGTGACATTAAAAATTCTTTTTATTTTCAGGTTTCAAAATCAAACGAAGATGATCAGATTTTTAATCATGTACAACACGGGGATTTTAAAAGTGTTATTTCACTCACATCAGTGAGATACAGGCATGGAGATCACTTGGAGCTTATACCTGCACACCTCTGACTTGGGTGCCACACTTTGCGGAATGAAGCAGATGTTCCCAACGACTACCTAAATTCACATTGGAAACTGATAAATCTCTGAAGCGTGCGAGGATTACTGAGGACGAGATACTCAGCATTTCTTTAGTTCAGCCCCTTCTTTTCTGCACTATAACTTCAAAAGGTGGGATTTTCTGGCTGTATCTATGATACCTCTTTGCCTTCTATCTTAAATTTCCTTTTAGTTTGAAGATTCTATCACTTGCAAGGCAGCCACATCACTTCTGAGCATCTTGTCTATTATGTGTGTTAGTGACTTGAAAAGATTACAGTAGCTCATAATCCTCTCATTGCTATTGTAAATTATTGGATAACTTCTGATGTCATCTTTAGAGGCTTTGTGCCTCCGTAACTCAACGAATCAAAGAAAAACATATCCCAAGCCACAATATGTGCTTGCTTCCTATTTGTGTGGCAATAAGTCAGGCCATGTTCTGAACTCAGCTGTGCTATATTCATCTATCTAATTAAACATTCTTAATAAGCATAGCTGTCTTATAGAGGACTTCATGCTGTTCTCCCTGTGTTGCATAAGAAAAATGAAATAGCCAAATGCTATATGACATTCAATACAATTTGGTGGTTAACACTCACTTATAGTTCTTCTCAGTAAAATGACGTTCAGAGCTGTAAAAGGTAGATCTGTACACTTGGTTCATTGAGAATAAAAATACAAAGTTAAACACAGAAGAAGATGAAGAAAAAATAATCAGGGAGGAAGACGATTCTGGGTGGATTATCTTTATTTATGTTAAGAGACTTAAAGGCAGGATTAAAACAGGCAGTCAAAGGTTGTGCTTGGCTGCCAAACAAGTAAAATGGAATGTAAGATCCATATGGCAGCATATTAGGCAAATAAATAGGAAGATTTATTAATTACTGTATTTGCATCAAACAGTCTATAAAGAATTACCAGAAACCAAATTTTATAAAATAGGTAAAATGAACAGTATGTCACTGAACAACAAGAAAAAAAAAGCTTCTTCTTGTATTGATGTATTTCTGAATGTACAAATTTCAGGGATTATGTTCTTATTTTGCCATCATAATATGATTTAAAATTATGCAGCATAGGGAGAAATATTTTCTTTTTCAGTTTGTTTTGTCACTGGGATAAAGATATGTCCCAGTTCTTTTACTTTGAAAACTGTTATAGTATTTGTTTTATAAAGCAGTATTACAAAAGGTTAAGAACTTAAATATATTTTTGTTCTGTTTTTCTTTAGAGATGTGCGATGGCAGATAAAACATTACTTTATTGAACCCTTTGCCTTTGTTAAATACTAATCAAATTATAACACTAAAATGAATCCCATGGCTGGGTTTACCTGATTTAACAGGGTGTCCAGGGGAGTGGTGGAATCACCATTCCTGGAAGTGTTGAGAAAAATGTGTGCATGTGATGCTTATGTACATGGTTTAGAGCTGGGCTTAGAAGTGCTGGGTTAACAGGTAGACTAAATGTTCTTAAAGGTGTTTTCCATCCTAAATAATTCTCTGATTCTCTTCCGGGGACGGAGGGCCACAGAGCGCTGTGCTCAGGGGACAGGGGGCCACGGAGCGGTGTGCTCGGGGTACGAGGGGCCACGGAGCGGTGCGT
>NW_008238673.1:58104-82907 GCF_000691975.1 Corvus brachyrhynchos
GAGACTCGGCAAACGAAATCGTCTTTTCAGGTTGTGTCATCTTCTCTTCGGGGGTTGTTTTTTTTTTTTTTTTAGACCTTTCATGGTAACTAAGTGCTTCTTTTTTTTTTCCAGGTCGTAAGTTATGTTCATGGTATTATGTTCGGTCTTACAAACGTAGCCCCAGCCTGCACTTCCATAATGAGCTGGAGCAGCTGGAAGTGATCCAAGTACAGTTGTTATTCTAATCCCACATGATTGTGTATCATGAGGAGAGGACAGCAGAAGACTCTGTTAGGATTTCAAGCAAACAGAGTTAAGGAGGGCTGGTCTCTTGCTGCAGCGTTTACCAGCTGTGAATAAATAGCCAGTGTGCTTTTTGGGGAGACTTTGTAACATTTAGACAAAGTGAAAAAAGTCTGAAAATCAGTGGTTTTAAATAAAGATTAGTTTTGCTGTTTTGCGTAAGGGACACTGATTTTTCTCATAATGGCTTTCCTGTATGAACCAAACCCTGTGTTTTTATCTATGAGGAAGATATCGAAGTGGGTCAGCATTTGTAAATTGCTTGGCAGCAGTTCTGTACAAGGAAGGTGTTAGTTATTAAGAGTGCAAGACAGATCACCAGCAGCACCCTTCCCATGTTCTTCAGCCAGAGTGTTAAACACTTGCTTTCACATCCAAAAGCCAACCTTCAAGTTGTTGCCCACATATCTGAAGATGAGGGTTTTCTGTCAGCGCAGTGCTTTGTGGTGACTGTGGAGCTTAGTAGGAATTGTGATAAATAATTTGTAATACAGCCTATAGAAATTGAGATTACTGTAAAGGACTGGGCCTTGTGGCTTTCTTTGCTGTGCTGCTGGCACAAAAACTATCTTTGCACCATTTTCTCCATTGTTCATCGGTGTTAAGCTGCACATTGAGGTAGATCCGGGCCTAATGGAGCTGAAAGTGAACAATTGTTTTTGCCATGCTGTGTCCCAGCAGGATTGGTTTTCCAGATCCAGTTTCCCATGAGCTGTTGTGCTGAGCCAGTGAAGGTGGAAGATGGGGCAACACTCTCAACAGTTTAAGTAATTAATGCAGTTGTTGAATGTTCTGCTGTAGCTACAGTATACTTGCATTCAGGAGTCAGCTACCACCTATGCTTCTTTATTTCAAATTGAAGTAAATAATAAAGTCTTTGTTTACTGTCCTTGTAGGTGACTCACTTCTACCTAAGCCTAAAGTTAGACTTGTGTAGTGAGTGAGGTCAGAGGTGCACAGTGTTGCAGGAATACTATGTGCTTTGCAGCTGAACAATTTAATTGCATGTGTGGTTAGGGATTACCTCTTGATCACAGGGAGGCCTTTCTGTTGCTCACCTGCACAGTCTGGACCTGGGTTTGTAGACATGTCATCTGTCATGCTTTCCTGGTGGGAGAATGTATCATGGGAAGTGAAAACAGAGTATGGGTTGATGATGTTTTTTTTTAATACAGGCTTCTACTAAAATCAGTGATGTTTCTAGTTTGGTTTTTTAGTACAGGCTTCTACTAAAATCAGTGATGTTTCTAGTACTATCATGGTTTCAAAAGTAGCATTTAAAGTCTTGTTAAGAGGCTTGAAAAATATTTCAGACTGTTCACAAATACGGAAACTTGAGTTCAGAGTTTTGTACAGAGTCCCATGGAAGTTGCTAAGAAAAGCAAGATTATTCTAAGTAAGTACAAACCAATTGCACAGTGGTTCCCTTCTTCACTGTAGGGAAGACTTAAGCCTTTGCAACACTGACAGGTTGAAACTCCATTTTTCTTGTGATGTCTAGGTTTTTCTCTTAGAATTATTCTAGATTAATTTTTGAGAATATGCAGAAGTGTCACCTGTTAGCATGCTCATACAGCATTTGAGGATTAAATGTGATCAGAAAACAACATGCAAAAGTCCACAAAGTCAACAACAAAACCAGTAGTAATGTTTTAGTAAACATAGTTTACCAAAGGTGACTTAAAAATGTAGCTGCACAAAGCCTGTAACTTCTAGGTGCACATGAATCTGATCCCTCATTTTGCAAATTGGAAGTAGGCATCATGGTTTTTATATTTTTGCTTAATGGCAGTTATTGTTATAAATACAATTCTAGTAAATTTAACTCTGGTTTTTTTAGGATACAGCAGTGACATTTCATTTATCTGTACTTGAAAAGTGCTTAAGAGGGTAATCATACATAGGTAGGAATCAAAACTTGATTTAAATGAAACTGTTATCTCAAGGGGTTACTAACATAATGGTGTAGGGCCTTAAAATTCTGGAAAGTTCATAATAGCTCCTAAAATTCAAGGTAGGCTGAAGTGTATTTCTTTTGTATTATTTGCAGAAAGTTACCATGTAGTTTAGACTTGCTTTTGTTGCTGGGTACATTTTGTTGCTGTTGTAATAGTCAGTGATTTGCTCTGTTTGAAGTCAATACAGCATTGAAGTGCAGTATTGTGACCACAGTTGCTTGCTCATTGCATTTTTCTGAAATGATACAGGAAAGATGTATCTTTCGTGCTGTTTAATGATTGAGAATATATATCATGAGCTTTTGAATTGTAAATTACATTTCCAAGTGAGTATGGAGCTCCCTCTAAGAGGAGTATATTGGACATCTTGTAAATTTTTTGAGATAAACACTTCTCTGAAAGCAATTTTGAATAGTTACATTTCACACAGCATATAAAATACCAAGCTTATTTCAAAGAAATGCATAAAAATAGCATATGAAATCAAGCTGTGTTTCATTTACTGATACTACCTGCAGGTGTGGAGATACATGGGAAACTTCTTGATGAGAAAATACGGCCCTTTTGGCAGCTTTGTAAAGATCAGTCTGAATTTTGAGGGGATAGAGTAGAGAATTAAATAAGGGATGTTGGTAGAGTGCCTGCATTGTGAAAGAGAAATGTGGGCTTTAAATGTGAGTTAATGTGATTTCTTCATCAAATAAGTTTCTTTCACTTCTGAAATATTCTATAGTCAAGGTTAAACTCGAGTTTAGAAGCTCTTCATTAGCTTGCAGTTGTCCTCATTTTTTGATGTTTTAAACCTGTTCCTCTAGAAGACATTCATGTTAGGAAAGTGTGTGTGATGTACAGATGTTAGTGAGCTGTACAATACGAGTGTGTTGTTAGCTGCCTGTAAGTGCCAGTTTTCCTGGATTCTGTATAGTGGATGTAAAGCAGAAAAGTTTTAGCTGTTTAAAAGTCCTTTTTTTTTCCCTTGAATGTTCAGAGCAGTTGTTTGAGTGATCTTTTATAGAGGTCTGTTTTTCTTCTACTTTGTGCTGCTCATCAAATAACTTATATGTATGACATTCTTTGCAATCACTGGGCATACCACTAGTATTTGTTTGAAGAGTGATCTCTTGTCCATTCATATATTCTAAAATTTTGTTTTAAATTCTTTTCTGAAGATTGAATGTGTCTTGTTTTCAGCTAATATAAAATTGTATGCTTTGTTGAACCAGGGGCTCAGTATACTTGCAAAATGTGGAGGTCTTTTATGTCAGAGTGTTTGGGGAGACTAGAGGCTTTTTGTTCTTTGAATCATCTAAACTGTTCTCCCCAGCAGTTTTGGGAAGTTTTCTTGTCCAAGTGCTTTAGAACTGACAGAATGTTAGATGTGAAAACTCATGCCATGGGTAGATTTTGTGTTCTGGTAGAATGGCAGCAGCAGAGTGCAGACTGGCATGAGAGGTGTTAGCACAAGGGCAACTTGCCTAGGCAGCTACAAAACCCACAAAGATACTGTAGTAATTTGTTATTTCTTATAAACTATTTGCTAATGCTGGTTAGAAGTTTGTGAGTTAAATGGTGAAAATCTGATGGGTGTTTTCAAGTGTATATAATCCATTTTTCAGGAGTCAGGGGGGCTATAAATAGTCTTCATACATTAATCTGAGGTGATATTTCCTAGAAAACCTTTGACCGTGGAGGAAGCGTATGACTTTTTTACTTAGACTTTTGTTCCTGTCCTCCTTTACATGTGTTGTACTTCTGTTGTAATTTGAGGAGATGTCACTCAGTTAAAATCAGGTTCCATGTTTGTGTTCAAATAGTGGTTCCCTTTCTAAAAATCTGTGGTGTTCTAAATAATGTTGAATGCAGTTAGGATAGTTACTCTATTAGGCCTTGCTGTCTCACAAGTAGAAATATTTTCTTTGTCCTGGTGTCTGGAAATCTACTTCACACTGTTAAGTTGGTGACAGGTGACCTTTAGTACCTCTCTTACAGTTGCTATTACGTGTACTACATATGATTTTTACCACTGTACATTCATTCCTCAGAGTTGTGTCAAATCATCACTTGGTTTGTTTTCTTACAGGATATAATCCATGCTTGTGGGTGGCCTTTAATTTGTTGTTGTTCAGAATGTTTTGAAATAAATAGCACCTGAATTTTGTGCCTTGGAAGTTATCCTAGCTGTACTGTAGTCGCAGTTACCCACAAGAAGTGTAAGGACCAGCAGATAGTTGAAATTGGTTTTTCCCAAGACATCAGGTAACTGGGGCATGCAGTTTTCTTCTGTTGGAAGCCCTAAACAAGAAGGTGTAAAAACTCTGGAATGTAACTTACTTTGGTTTAATGCAAGAAGACTTGGAAAGCCTCTTCCAGTAATGAATTCTCTTAGCCTTCACCAAGAGTGCATAATAGTGCTAGGTTATGTCCTTTAGGGCAGTAATTGTTGCACTCCAGCTGGACTTGCTAAACAACTTCTGTAGACTACTAATGACGTGAATGTGGTCTGGGCAGCATCTGAAAACAGTTGGTAAAACCTAGTCAAGCTGCTGGTTCTCCTCAACAGACAAACCTGATGAAGCAGTTGTTACTGTAAACGCTCTTTGTTTCCTGTCCCAGTGACATGCACACCTTCCTTTGATATGTTGGTCATTATGTGCTGTGGAGAAAGAGTAAATAACACCAATTAAATCTGCAAGTGTCAGAATTCAAGTAATTGCAGATTAACAGTCATTAAATGCTGAGAAGGCAAATGTTTCCTGGACTTCTGCAAGCTGATTCCTCCATCAAAAACCATGTGGGTAGTGAATAAAGGTCACTTAATTATGTGCTGTCTTGTCTGTGAGAAGTGGGATTGGCCATATGCAGCTTTCCAGTTTATCTAGTAATACTACCCTATTTTATTACTTACATTTTAAAAGCAGCAAACTCAATGGTTACTTAGTGTAAAGTCAATTTTAGGTTAAACAATACATTAGTTATGAGCAATAGTAAAGTATTACGAAGGATTTTGAATAAATCAGTCCAGAAACTACTAGTGGAGTCAGTCTGACTTTGGTTAATAGTGTTGCAATTACAGGATTTCAAGCTGTGAATTGCTAAAATGTGGACAGTAACATTAATTCATGTGGTATTTATAGAATAGAATTCTATGCAATTTCTTGTAGAATTTCTTGGATACTAGGACTTTAAATGGGCTTTAAATACCAACTAATGAACTTACATACTTTCTATTTGACTAATAGTGAAAAGTGCTTTGGTATATAAACATTTCATTTTGGTTGTCAGAATAGTGAGATAAATGTAAGATGAAAGGAAATTTGAGCTGATAATGATTAACCAGCCAAAAATTAAAATGGTTCTTTTTCTGTTTTCCTTGATGGCTGTGGGAAATAGCAGGAAGTGAAAATAAGCTGCTTTTGGGCTTCTTTCTGAGACCAGCCAGAAAACTGGTTTTTAATAGTAAGCTCTGCTTCCAGCTTTATACCTAGTTTGTAGACCTGTAGCTATCCTTGATGGAGCAGCCTGGTGCTGGAAAAAAAGAAGTCTGTTCTGGCTGGTGTAGTTTTTGAGGGGAGTGGCACAGTCTTGGGTCAAGGTCGTAGTTAGCTGGGCCTTGGAGTTGAGCTGTCATGTTCTATTTTGGACAGGAGCTTGAAATAATGGTTAGTCTGAGTTTTGTGAACGCCATGTGGCTTTCAGAATATCTAAAGGGACCTGATATTGTGGTGGCTTAAGTACTATGGTTGTGTTAAGTCAGATGTCTTCTATTTGTCCAAAAATAGAATTTCATGTAGTTGTGTGAAGGATGACCAGCAGTGTACTGGGCAGACATTCAGGCTCATGGCATTTTTCTATCTGGATGTGCTACCTTAATCCTTTCTAATGTTGTCTTTTGTTAGAAGTTATGAAACAGTTTAGCCCTGCATGTGCTCAGTGGCTTTGTATTGATTCTTCCATTTTATGTAGTTGTGATACTTCTGGAAGAATGACCAGGGAGACTTTGGGATTAGCTCTTCGTATGTTGAAAGCTAATTCCTGAGCAAACATAATTCTCAACTGAAATTATTTTTGGAAGATACCTGCATTCAGCAAGAGTGAGTCTGTTTGATGTCAAAATTCCTAGTGTAATAGCACTTGTAAATCAGTTGTGAATATTATATGTCACAACTGCAGAGTATTGTGGCTGAAAGCAAGCTTTATCACAAAACCTAGTGCTATTCCAGAATATCAGCAAAATTTTTGTTGTAGGGTTATTGTTTCTGCCCATGTAACTTCTCTGAATTTTCTAGTTAGAGACCCCTGAAGGGGCCACACTTAAATTTTAGCTGTCTGTACTTATTTCTTTGTAATATAATACAGATGATAATGTGAAGGAGGAAATATGTAAGTGCTTCCTTGGTGAATTCAAAAGCTTTTGTGCACTGTCTGTCTTGAATTGTTCAGTGGGATGGTTTTGTGTGATTAAGGATGAATGATACCAAAAATAAGTGGGGGTAACACTAGAAATTTTATTCTAGCTAGAATTTGAGGAATTAACTATGTTTTTTGAAGGCTGCTTAGCTTTTTATAGTATTACGCTGGAGGAGATGTGACAGGTTGTTCAACACTGTGCTTCTGTGGGTTTGTTAGTGATGATCCCTTTGGGGAATCCTCAGAAAGCATTTAGTTTTATTAAGAGGAAGGGAATCGTGCTGTTGCAAACCAAAGCACTGGCCAAGTGCTCCTGTTAGGTCTTGGCATTTCAGTCCCTTCGCTGTAAATGCTGGTGCATGTGAGTGTTCTGAAATATAAGGAGGTGTTTTCCTAGGTGGGCTGTTAAACTGAAGTGTACTTTATTTTCAACAATAAAGGAGTAACTTCCCTGATGTAAAACATTCTATCATGCTTAATAATGCTAAATAAATTGATAATTAAAAGAAAATTAAAGATCTGTCTGTTAAGACAGATCTTTGTGTTACCAGAAGAGTTTGCCAGCTGGGTCTGTGAAGATTAAACAGTGTTATCACTTCAAATCCATTCCACTTTTCAGCAGCTTTGGTATGACGGTAAACTTACGTGGAAGCCTGGAGTAAACTATTCCATTAATTAAATTACTTAACATTTCTTAATTCACCCCTGTGTTAATTTGTTTTGTTTAGAACCATAACATTTAAATTAATTTTTAAGTACTAATTTTATATTGCCACATTTGGAAATGTGTAGAGTCTTTGGGTCTGCTGTAGTTAGCTTTTGTTTATATTACTGAAGTGCCTTTTCTTCCATGGGGTCAGCTGTATAGGCATTTTTGTGTTAGCTCTAGGGAAGTTACAGACCTCATTCCATGTTTCTGTAATATTCTAGCATGGATTGCAGATTAGGGAGAGATGGTGGTAACTGGCAGGGACACTTGGCCTCACAATAAAGCTTTGTATTCTGTGGTTTGAAGGAATGGCATCAGAATTTCAAACCTGACACAGTGACTTCTCGAACTGAATGGCAAGCCTGAGGGGGTTTGCATGCAAAGAGAATATATTTTACTACTTTGTGTTAAAGTCTATTTAGCATTTCTAGATCTGTCTCTAGAAGGTTGAAAAAAATAACCCTTGAAATCAATCTAATACATACTGAATCAGTAAGTACGTTTATTTCAGTTGGAAATTTGAGAACTGATGGGTGTTCAAATTCTGCTGTTTGGTTCATGATTATGCTGCAAATACAAAGATAACTATGCACTGGCTTGGCTTCTAGCTTCTTGCAGTAGCTGATTCTAGATCTGAGAATTGTAGTTTTATCTTCTACATGTATTAATAGATTTTTTTTTTCTAAATAACAGGGCCTGTACACCTGTTTCAAATGATGCTCTATGAGAAGCTGAATAAAAATAGTTTTCCTTCTGAAATTACTGCTCTGTGAATTTATTTTAGATGTGCATCTTCTAGATAATGTATATTTCTGAAATAGCACTCAAAACTATTACAAAATTAGACAAGTATGTATAGTAAACCATTTTGAAAACAAATTACATAGGAAGCAAATCACTGAACAGCAGAATGCAAATTCCTGCAGTTAGCGTTTGTTGTAGGACCTGTTCATATGTTGAAGAATAAAGGGATACAAGTTGTGCTTCCATAATGTGATCTGGGCCTGCAATCAAGATAAATTATAGGAACTCTTAGCTTCACCCTTCCTAAAGCTACTTCAAAGAACTAAATTACTTCAATAAAAATTGAGAAGGAATGTATTAATAACTCCTTTCTTCAAACAGGAAACCACTCCCAACCCCCAACCTGCAGAAGAGGAGAAAACTGAGCCAGCACCTAGTCAGGAGGTTGCCAGCCCTGAACAGTATATTAAACATCCACTACAAAACAGGTAAATAGTACAGAAGTGTGATTGTAGTTTGCCAGGGACAGAAAAATGCCTGTGGCTTTGCAGCTCTTGTTGACCTTACATTCTCTAGCAGTATTTTGAGAGTTCTCAGGTTTTCTTGAAGATTTTTGCAGTGAGGTTTCAGAGTAAGGAGAATCTGATCCAGATGTTAGTATTCAGAGTCTTTTCAGTGCAGTTACAGAAGCTGAAAATCTTTGCAAGTTTTAAAAATGCAGCCAGGTGCTTGGAAAGAGTATAGCTTTGCTTTTAGTAGAACTTTTGTTGCTTTTATCTGGTGTATTTTAAGAGGCTGGCACTGAGGTGAAGCTGCTGCCCAGCAGAACTGGAAAACCTTGCATTCTGCCTTGTACTTGGGTAAATTAAGGTGCCAGTGGTAAAAACTTGTAGTTAAAATTATAGTTAAAAGTTAGTGAAAAAATACAAGCCCTCTTACAGCTTCAAAAAGACCAGCTAGGAAGTAATTTTCTCCAAGTGAACTGAAGAGTTACTGTGGAACACTGAGTAGTTAGTGTTGGCAGATACCTTTTACCAAGTGATACCTTACTCTTCTGCTAAGTTTTGAGCAAGTGTGGAAAACCATGCTTCCCTGGAGTGCTATGCTGCATGTATCCCATTTTTCTTGTTGTCTTTCAGCTTCCATCCTTCTTCTCTTTCCTCTAAACACCTTGATTAAATTGGTGCTGACACTTCTTTACGAGTGGCAGTGAGGCTCTTACTAGAAAAGGAGTAAACTTAAAACTAGGTTTGAAATGTCAGGAAGGGTCTCAAAACAATAGATTGACATCTAGTGACTTAAAGTTCTCTGCTGTGAGAAGATAAATTTACTCTAGTGCTAACCTGAGTTATTTCAACACTACTGAAATAATCAGAGTGGAAAAAATCCCCAACTGTTTGATTAAATGCCTCATTAGGTATCCTCTTCCAGCATTTTAAATTGTTGCAATGATGCTTTTTAGATTCAGAAAGAGCATCTTTGTGTGAAAGGTTCAATTTGTGTTGATGTTTGTACTCAGCAGAGATTTAGTCTCTTCTTTATATATGCTGATTTTAAAACTCAAAACAATCAATTTGTGGGGATTTGAGGTGGTTGCCATTAGTAAGTGTAATGCAGCTTCCCTTTTAAAATTTATGCTTTCCTAGTATGTGAGTGCTTGGGAAGCTTTCATGTCGTACATAGCTTTGGAGTGATATAATTCGCTTATGTAACCTTTACAAGGAATTTACTGGCCAGGGAGCCCAGTTCGAACAGTTGGTGTTGTTTTAGATCATAATCAGTTGTTTGTGGTAGGGGATTGCAGTTTAGCAGTGACAGCAAGGAGAAACATCTGAGGTTTAGAGTCTTAAAAGAATTCCAAAGCTATTTAAAATGTTTACCTAATGGATTGATAAAGTCTGCCACAATTCTTGTAATGGAAGCACAAACGTTGCTCTGTAAAAGAATTGATCATGTAGCTTATTGATGAAAACTGACCTCCATGCTGATAATATATTAAGGTTTCTAATTAGTTTGGATATGGTAATAGAAATAATTACATTTTTAATATACTTTAATTTCTAGATGTTTTTATTTTGTTTTCCTTTAGATGGGCACTCTGGTTTTTTAAAAATGACAAGAGCAAAACTTGGCAAGCAAATCTTCGTCTTATCTCAAAGTTCGATACTGTTGAAGATTTTTGGGCGTAAGTAAAGACTTTTCAATCTGCACAATAATTCTGGGATTTGTTGGCAAAGCTTATATCCAAGTCAAGAAACCCTTAAAGTACTCCATTAACTGCAAATTTTTGGTGTAATCTGAAATATTTGCAAAATTGAAGGTGAAGTCTGTTAAAGAAAATGTAAATGGAGAAGTTCTTCATCCTTTAAATGCACATTGTCTTGCTGTAACACTGCAACACTGCTTATATTCATGTGTACACGACAAATATGTAGAACATTTAATTTGTGCAGTAGCTATCTCATAGTAACATGAATCTGTAAATTCTGGTGGCCAACTGATTGCCAGTTCCCTGGCCCTACATTTTGCTTCTTGATGAAATTGCCTGCTGGCTCATGACACATGTTCAAGAGTGCCTGAATCTGGAGCATAGTACTTGAGATTCATGCAGATTAATGGCATCCTTGAAAAAAATTCATTAGAGGTTACAGAAGAAATGACCTTCATTCTAAGTTGAAGGTCTCTGAGAGTGGTTGGGCTCCAACGGCAATAAAAAGCCTTTGAAGGTGGGCCTGTGCTTTCCAAATGCTTGCTTCAATCAAGATTTTGCCTGCCATAATGCTGAAACATGGAGAAAATGCAAGTGCTGTGAAATTGAGAGTGGAAAAAGAGCATTATACACATGATCTTAGTTGTTTCATGCTACGTTGAGTGGTAGGGTTCTTGTTTTTGTGGCATACCTTTTTGGATGTGATCACCAAGGGAGAGAGATGGGGTCTGAGTGTAATAATAGGACCCATCAGTGACCCATTAGTACAGGGAGGAAAACTGCTTCAGCATTTACAGTAACTTTAGGGGTGCAGTTGTTACAGGAGAACAGGATTCTGGGCTTGTAACCAGCTTTCCCATTCCTACTGTGGGGGTGACTGCAAACTGTCGTTCATTCAGCTGACCGTGGTGGGGTATGTGATGAGCAGCTGAAGTGTTTGAAGCTCACTATTAAACTTGGTTAAGGGTGGGTTTTTGAGCTTCTATAACCAAGATAGTCTTGGTAATTAAAATAAGTGCTTAATCTAGATGTCTGCAGTGAAGGTATAAAATCAGCCACCAGCAGTTAAGTTACGCCTCCTTTGTGCTTGGAGTGGGAGATAGGTGTGTTGTTCTGGGGAGAAAATGTCTATGTTAAGATAAACTTAAAAGAGGCAAACTGTTAAATTTGTAACTGGTGTTATAAATTCCTCTGCATGATTTCTCATAGTTAGAACATCACAGTAATCAGTTTTCTTTTTGGTGCTGAGCTATGCCTGCATATTAGTTGGTCTTGGGTTACAGATTGCTGTAATATGTGCTGCTTCTTTCTGAAGTCTGACCCTAACAGCGCAGGGGTGAAAAAAGGCATCTATCTCCTTGCTTGAGGAGGAGATGCTATGTACTGCTTTGTTTTTCTAAATTGCATAGTTGTAAATTTAATTCTGAATAGATATTTTGTTGTCTATCATCTGTTCTTGCCTTTTGAGTCCTTAATTTGAATTATCAGGCCTACAGCATTCATACCTAGAGAACTGTATTAAATAGCAAGGTTGAATGTTTCTCCTAAAAAACAGCAGTGAGAGTAGCCCTAGAAATATAAACAATTATCCTTATTCCATGAATATATAGAAAACACACAGACACAGGAGCTGTTGCCATGAAAGCTCAGTGAGTTATGTTCCTAATAACTTTGAACTTTAGTTCTAAACCTTAGAACTAGGTTTAAAAGAAGCATTGTAAATGAGTTTTTAATTAGTTGTGGGGTTCCTATACCATTCTGCTGCTTTAAGCCTAGAACATCTTAAAACTGATGCTTTTATAATGTTGAAAAATACTTAAGAAATAGGATTGTTTCTGAAAGAACTTTGTTACTCCGTAATTTTTGGGCTTTGTTTGGTCATATGTCTTAAGTTCTTTAAGAATTTTGTACCTTAAAACAATGCTTAGTTTCTAATCCTGCTTTTTTCCCTCCCAATAGTTTGTACAACCATATCCAGTTGTCTAGTAATTTAATGCCTGGTTGTGACTACTCGCTCTTTAAGGTAGGCTTGCTAACATTTTTTCTGTAGTTATGGATGTTGATGGATGGTTTCCTGACTAAGAAAGACACTGTCCAAATATTTCACTTAAGACACTTAGGAGCATGGCTGGGAATGTCATAAAGGTGTTAATTTTTTTGAGGACATCCCAACATGTGCTGTGTGAAAATCGGGTTGTCACTACTTCTGAAATTGCAAGTACTTGCTTTAACACATGACAGACAGTAGATTTTAATCCATGACTGTATTAGACTTCATTCTACATTGAGATGTTTGTGAAAACAATTAAGTGTAAATTTTTCTAATATGAAAGGTTTTCCAGCTGTCACATGATGTGAAATGAGTTCAAATGTCTGTGGGAGGCAGCAATGTTCCCCAGTATTTCTTACAGGTACTACTAGCCAGATGCACAATGCTCCTAATTCATTTTTACACTGCCAGTTAAATGCTGTATTACTTAAACATGGAATAGAAAAGTGCACCCAACATGGACACTTGGAACATGCTGAGGAAGTGTCCAAACTAGTGAATAGGAAATGCTGATGGGAAAGTGTACATGAAATCATGCCTCAGCTAGGGTGGAGATCTGAATTGGAGCTGTGAGTTAAATCCTAACCTCTTGGTAGTGCTTCTATCATGCAGCTTCCTTTCTGGATTCTGATACCTAAATAGTCCCTGAAGTGCTGGTGCCTGGTTCCTCTGTGCTTGTGAAATGTAGCCACAGGCTGGGGCTCCTCAGTAGACTGTGTATACTGTTTGTAGGCCCAGCAGCTTTATGTAATGGAGAGGTGATGCTGCTTGGGTTTGGGAAGGTAAAGGTGACTGAGAAACCTTACTAGAATTTTAAGAAGCTGTAGGCCCTTCAGAGAGTAGTGTATCTATGGATAATTCTTGTATTTTTTGCATGAATCCTAAATATATGTTTTAAGTACGTGTATCTGTTCTGTATTTGCTTGTCATCAAGCAGTAATAACTTAATTATATAACTTTATGGAACAGGTATAGAATTGCCAACTGTTTCAGGCGTCTGGGCAATCTCTTACTGCTGTCCTTCAGTTGTGACCTCTTAAGAGGGCCACTTAAAGGTGATGAAGTAGTTTAAGATCTACAGCTGCCAGTGAGGGTGTTATATTTACAGTGAGATGACACCACTCCATCCTGCAGGTTGAACGCTTAGTTTTCAGCCACAAGTTCTGTAGTGCAGTTCTCTTAATGGACAGTTGTTAACAGAATTCCTTTATCTAGACAATTACTTTTTGAGTGACTTTCTGAAGTGCAGCATAGCTGGTTGATATTGGAGTAGCAGCTGGCTGCTTTGCTGTATCAGCACATGCAGAATCATTTAATTCAGTGCGGGGCCACTGATAAAATATGAATCTGATTCATCTTTGAAAGGGTATGTTGATTTTTTTCTTTTTTTTTCCCCCCTCTCTTTTCCCCTGGCAATGAAAACCCTCTTATTTTCACCTTGTGTGAAGGAAGTTATTGAGAGAGACTGGCAAAGGTGTGTGTTTCAGTGAAATAATCTGTATGCATAAGTGAAGGACTTGGCTGATCTTGCACTCAGTGCAAGACATAAAATAAGGACTCCAGATAAAATTAGCAGCTACATGCTGGTTTCGTGCTGGGCAAAGCAGGTGGTTGTCTTTGCCTGTTCCCTCAAGGTTTTTTTAATGTAATATGTAGCTAAGACTTTTGCCTGGGCTGTGATGTTTCTGTAGAACTAAAAATTCATTAGAGAGTGCACTTGTTTTTTTGGAAGTTTGATGTTGGTGTGAGACAGTATTTCTGGACATTCTGGTATGTATCTTAAACTATACATTTCTCTCTTAACTTGCCGTTTCAGTTATCACTGGCCTTTTGGTGGTTCTTTAGGGAAAATAGAGATGGAGTCTGATTTAACTTGTGGCCTTTCTTCGCAGGATGGGATTGAACCCATGTGGGAAGATGAAAAAAACAAGCGAGGAGGCCGATGGCTAATTACACTAAACAAGCAGCAGAGACGAAGTGACCTTGATCGCTTCTGGCTAGAGACAGTAAGCACTATGGGTTTACCAGCAGCTGCTGAAGAGTCTGGTGTTTGTGTGAAAAAATATTTAACTGGTTTGATCTTGGTGTGCTGCACTAGGCTTCTAACTTACTGGCAGCAGAGTGTCCTGTAGGGTTTTATTGACAGGCTGTATTTGAAACATGGTTTTTTCAATAGTGATCCTTCATGTGGGTGTATTCTGCCTAATACTTTATTGTAACAGGCAGCAACAGGGAGAGTTCTGCAGGACAGATTAGGCTTTTCCCTTGTGGTGTACAGAACAGCTGTCAAATTACTGTGAAAATAATACTGTCTTGAGTGCAGCTTGCTGATTCAACTGATAAAACAATTTGTTTTACAGATTCTTTTTAAAGAAAAATATTTTCAGGTTTTGGCTGTGTTGAACAAGGGAATTTCAGATTTTTTTTTTCTTTCCGTATTTATCTTAATGCTGGGATAGGCAATAATAGCACGTTCATCCTGTATATACACCCTAAAAATACTTTTTTTTTTCCATTGCATTATCTCTTTGGAATAGAACTGAATGGCAAATATATTTCTAGAGATTGTGGATTGCAGTAAATGTGTTGTAGAAAAATGTGTTGTCTAGAAACTGACTCAGAATAGCCTGAGATGGTCTAGGGTGATGTAGGATTTAGGGGCATGGATTACAGACGGGACAGTGCACCGCAGTCTTGGCAAATCTCTTTTGTCCTTGTTTTTGTGAGAGGCAAGGAGCATTGCACCCCTTTGAAACGGAGAAATGGCCTTAAGAATCAAAGCAGAGGTGTCCAAAATGTCAGAACATTCAGGATCTTTGTAGTCACTGTAGTTGTGATTTGAAGAGAGCATTGTGAGCATCACAGTACTGGGCAGTGTGACTGCCTGTGAGCAAATTAACATCCTGCTGCCCGTACTTGGCCCAATGCATGTGTGAGTCCTGACTCCTAATAGCCATGACATATGGCTTGGAAACATGTAGATAGACTGTGTAAACTAAAGGCTAGAAGGCTCTGCTTTTTGCTTAGCAGTGAGCAATGGCACAGAGCCTAAATACCCAGGTGACTCTGATATGTGCCCTAAAACAACCCTGTCACTTCTAATTCCAGTAATTATATGCAACCAATTTCCTGCAATAGAAATCAAAGCCTTTATAACTCCCCTTTGGAACAAATTTTTATTATAATATAATTACCTTAACTGTAAACTCCTCACTTGAGGAGACTTTTTTCCCTGTTGTGCAACATTCATGAGAAATGTACTTGACTAGTGTTTATTGAGCATGGTTTTCATCTTTGCTTGTATGTGATCTAAGGCAGTTGGTCAGTATTTTGCATGTTTGTGTGTGGTTTAATTTTAACCATATATGGTTTGAATTACTCAGTGTGTGCAGCCTGCAGTTGGGTGTAATATTGAAAGCCTGTCTAGTTGTACCTGATTTATTCATTAGCACACTTTGTCCTTTTTGTGTTTCCTTGAGTAAGCCAGCCCTTGTGGGTCTGATGGGTACTGGAAGACCTGCTTTGTTTGACCTGCTTTTGCAAACATGTTGAATTTCCAAATGTTACAAGTGATAGCAGAAAACTGATATAATAGCAGTGTACTTAATGTACTGTGGAGGTGAAGTAAACGTGTCCATTTGCAGATTCAGTGTGCAGAAAGACGTTTTTATTTTATTCAGCATAGTCTAGGCAAATCTGTCTCAACCACAAGAAACCATTAGTTTTGAGTATCTGGATTGCTTGTTTTACAAGTTGCAAGCTGAAGATGTTTAATAGCACTTTCACAGTTAGCACATGGCTGTGACCCAGCTGAGTAATGTTCCTGGCCCATTCCACGCTTTGCTGTTAGAAACCTGTGAGGAAGAACCTTGTGTTACTTGTGCATGTGCACTTGTATTAAAAACTGTTCAGGATCATTGATGCCCACTTTAGAGTTTATGGAAATGCTGAAGCTTCCTGTGTTGGTAGGAAGTGACATTTCATTGGATAGCACTTTTCATCTGGCTGTGGTAAGATTTAGCTCTGAATTGGTAGACTTCAGCACTGAAGTTAAACCTTATGTAGCTGATGATGTGCAAATAGTCCTTAACAGTTTCTTCCTAGAGAATGGATGGAGACACCAAAATTTCAGATTGGTCTACCTGTGTTAAGTGTACTGTAGAAGGATACAGTGCTTTAATTCTTCTCTTGTTTTGGATGGGGTGGAAGGCAGCACTGTGTAAATGATCAGCTGTGTCACAACTTGCAGCTGGTGGGAGAGGAGGAGGAATGGAAAGAATGGAAAATTCAGAATAGGAGGAAGATGCCCTACTAGAGTTTACATTCACTTCAAGAAGACACTGCAGTAAATAGAAAATGATTGCTGTATGGCAAGTGGCTGTAGGCAGTAAAATGTATTCCTCAGTCCTTGTGTACACTGAGTGCTTGCCTACAGAACAGGATTCTGACACTGAACTGCTTTCTCTTTCACAGCTGCTGTGCCTTATTGGGGAGTCATTCGATGACTACAGTGATGATGTGTGTGGTGCTGTTGTTAACGTTAGAACTAAGGGTGATAAAATAGCAATATGGACAACTGAATGTGAAAACAGGGATGCTGTTACGCATATAGGGTAAGTAATGTGATTGGTGCCTTGACTGTAACCATGCACGTAAAGCGAATTAGCTTGATAAAGAAGGCATTTCAGGTAAGTGGAGCCTGTGCAGAGCTGTATCCCAGGGTTAAGTAACTGTGCCAAATTGTGTTAAATTCTTCATTTCTAAACTACATTGAAGGTAGTGCAGCAGTACAGAGTAGTTACTAACACATGCCCATACACAAATCTTGGCAAAAATTCTCATTTCATAATGAGGCGTTGTAGTTAACAACTGTAGGTAATGTGCAGTCTGTTCCAGCCTGCCAGTTTGTAAAGCTGGGTACTCAGTAAGAGTAGAGCACTGATAAGATTTTTTTTTTCCAGGAAAAGTGATGCTTACAGATCAGAGGGGAAAGGTGCTGCAAGTCTTAAGCACACAAGGATGTACTTAAATTTGAAAAGAAAAAGCTGCACAATGATGTGCTGTGAAACTCTACAGGTGTTTCTTACCTTTTACCTCTGTTGAAGTACAGATAAAACAATGCTGAGATTCATGGGTTATTTGACCTGTGCAATAGTGTGCTGTAGTCTTTGTTTTAGCAAGCAACAGTAGTTATCTCATATTATCATGAGTCTGTGCTAAGGATAAGCATGTTGTGCTCTACTGCTTAGCAAGTGTTATTAATTACACAGTTACTATTTACACAATTACATAACTGCAATTACTAATTACACAAGTATTTATTGGATTCTGTAGTACTGATGCTTTGGAATAACTTGCTGTTAATTATCATTGTAGGCCACTTACCTTATGCAAACCAAAGAAAATATTTCTCTTCCTGGTGTAGTGCATCTGTCTTAAGCCAAACTTGAACTTTTTTCTCTACCTGATGGCTCTTTTGACACATGCCTTATTTGGGCCTTTAAGAATCTGTGTCTGCTTTCTACTAACAATTTTATTACACAATCACGTTTTCAGGCTTAAATGGTGTTTAATAATGAACAAGCAAAACTATGGTATTCATCTTCTGCTACCAGACGTTGCAGCAAACCTAGTAGGCATCACACAGCATTTTAGAATGGTATTAATCATTAACTAAGGAGTTGAGTCCTTTAGAGAGCTGTGAAAAAGTTAAGATTTTTGCAAACTGACACAAGGACCAAGGTAAGCTGTGATGACCACTGACTCCCATATTACCCTAACTCCAGACAGGAGTAGCCATTAGTGACTTGCATCTGTGTGTGTGTGTGTGTTTGTGTCTAAGGCAGGTACTGCTGCTTCTCTCTTAAGACATAAAATCCAAGCTGGTTTTTCTAAAAGCTGCTGTTGGGTAAGGTGACTGTGACCAGGTCTGTGGGGGTCTGCTTTCTACCAGTAGTTGAAAGAAAGCAACTCTGTGCAACTGAGTGTGTGTGGTGATTAAAACTGACTGACTGTTTTGGGGAATTGCTGTTTTCTTTGGTTCAGGTGACTTTATCATCCTAGTAGCTCTGGAATTGTGAACCTTGAGTTCTGTACAGCTGTTTTGTTTATGTGGAAATACAGCTTTCTGGTATTAATGATACTCACATGAATGCAGTATAGAGTCCCTATATTTTGCATTTATTTAGGCCTGTTAATTATTTTTTTGTCCTATTGTATGTGGTAAGTCATTTTACGAAACTGTAGGTGGGTTTTAGATGCAATACACTAGAAAAATCATATTTCAAGTCCTTTATTTATAGCTGAGAAATTGTTTCTAAGTAGGCAACTCTTTGATGGTGTCCACAGATCTTAAAAGCAGGTGTCCTGATAGTAATTCCTTCCTAAGGACTTTGCTTAAACTGCTGTTCTATTTCTTTTCCTCTCCAGGAGAGTATACAAGGAAAGATTAGGACTTCCTCCAAAGATAGTGATTGGTTATCAGTCCCATGCAGACACAGCTACTAAGAGCGGCTCCACCACTAAAAATAGGTTTGTTGTTTAAGACGACACCTTCTGAGTATTCTTTCATAGGAGACTGCGTCAAGCAATCGAGATTGGGAGCTGAACCAAAGCCTCTTCAAAAGCAGAGTGGACTACATTTAAATTTGATTTCCATCTAAATGTTGCTAAGATTTGTGAGAAGTCTCATTCGCCTTTGTCTTGTACTTCTGTGTTCAATTTTTCTATTTTGGCCGAAGTAACCGTTACCAATTGGAATTTTAGTACACTTCACCCCCCAAATCCATAAGTGTGTTTCTGGCCCACTCTGTAATAGCTTGGTAGAAACATTACTATTGGAAAAAAAAAAATTGTTTATCCACAGTATTCAGAAAAGAAGTTGCATTTCTGTACCTGCAGGAAATTACTCTGTTTTACATTTGCATTGTATGCAGTAAGATTTTGCTGGTTTGGAAAAGAGTATGGTGCATACAGTTTTCTAGCAATTTTTTTATACAGCATCATCTTTGCTGTAACCTATGCTGATGGCTGCTAGATTAATTTATTTGTTTTCCCTCTTTGATAACATTAGTGATATTTTGATTTCAGTTGTTTTTGCTCATGTAACATTTGGTGAAGAATCTGGGAATATGACAAAGGTGGAATAAACATTAATTTTGTGCATTCTTTGGTAATTTTTTGGTTTTTTGGTAACATCATAGCTTTGCTACAGACTTATGCATTTCAGTCAAATCAGTGATCTTTTTGTGTGATTTCCTGAACATAAATGTGGAATTTTTTTTTTTTAATGTAACACCATAATTTACATTCCTTACTAGAAATAGTATGTCTGTTTTTGTATCTTACGCTGTATTTTAACACTTTGTATTACTTAGGTTATTTTGCTTTGGTTAAAATGGCTCAAGTAGAAAAGCGGTCCCATTCATACTAAGACAGTGTACAAAACTGTAAATAAAATGTGTACAGTGAATTGTCTTTTAGACAACTAGATTTGTCCTTTTATTTCTCCATCTATACAGCAAGTATTTGTACCTCTTGTGACAAGGCAGTCTCTACTGTGGCTTCTATTGTAGTGTCTTCCAAGAAAGATAGATAAAGTCTGGAGCTATAGTCTGTTGAAACTTTTAATAAACCTATTAGATAGCACCCTAAATCAAAGTGAAATTATATTGATGTGGCTACTGTTCTTTCTTAGTTGTTGGTCTAATTGATCATGGTTTGTGTTGTTTCTCTTTTGACTTCTGTTTATGCCCAACCAAGAATTTCAAGGATACACAGAAAGCTGTTTAGTTTCAAGTAGGAGCTACACTTAAAAGTGCTTTAGTGAGTGATTCTGCTCTAAGGATGTAATGCCTATAATAAAGGACAAGTAGAGTGTACCAGAGATGTGGCTACAAAATAAAAGTACGAGTATCTAGATAGCCTGCTATTACATATGTCTTACTAACTGAAGCTTTGTTTCATTGTTCGTAAGTTACTCCAGGAGAGCTGTAAGTTTACTTGGAAGTTTACAGAATGGAGATTTTGAGGGGTCGAGTTCACTTACTTTGAGCAAAAGATGAGGGCCTTTTTCTCTCTACTCTTTTAAAACAGAGCATGCAGCAACATCAGTGCTTTATTGCTGATTTCTTACTTTTTTTAGTGTGATGTACTTAAAGATCTTGCCAGGCCTAAGGAGCTTTTCTTCAGTTAAGTGTTAAGGCAGGTGCTTACTGGGGTATTGATCTTTGTGATAACTTACTAAAGCAAGTTTAGTCACTGGCAGTGAAGCTTCAGGTGAATCTGCCTGATGAAGGCACTGAAGTATCTGTGTGCTGAAATAGACTTGAATGCTTTTCTTGCACATTTGATCAGAAATGTGTCATAAGGAGCATATCAGACTATGCCAAAAATGTCTGGATCATTATTATGGCTGTTTAATAGAAATACTTGAAAGAAGACATCTCTAGATAGAGATCCTATGCCTTGAATATTGGTCGTTAACCGGGATAGCTGGTGAATGTGGAGAGAGCTGTCAAGGCTGTTTGTGTGCTGGTTTCTGTGGATTCTCATGTAACTGGTTGCCTGTCTTGATTCAGCAGGTGTGCAGAGCAGGTCAGGTTTGTTTAATAGGTCCATTGATAGTAGAATGTAGTAGTCCATGCCTGTTTTTCAGCTTCAGCTAATCACCAGTAATGCTTGCATGCATGGGAATGTAAAGATGAATCAGCTTCCTGAGTGGTGACTGCCTGTATGTAGTTTGGGAGCACGGCGGCCAGGCTCGCTCAAAGGAGTGTCACTGGGAAACGTTGGTAGTGCTGCCCTTTTGTAAAGAGCATTGAGATTAACCTGAGTGCTGTTGTGAGAACTAAATAGTACTGGGTTTGTTTCCTTTCAGAAGACTGACTGGAGTGTTATTTAGGGTGGCAGCATTTTGTTCATCTAGAAAAGCAATTGATAGGTTTTTTTGGTGTGGGCTCAGGGTTTTGAGCCTGAACCTATTTAAGCAGCCACCTAACTGGCACTGTAGTATGAAAAGTGCAGGCAGGTTGATTTGAGGCTCTTTGCTGCTCACATAACAACTGCAGCGTTTCTAGAAGACTTGAGAGGAAATTAGCTGGCATGGTTGCTTTATCAAACATACAGCCTATGCCTTTAATTCATTTTTAGAGGAAGCAAATGACCATGAACTTTGTTTTCTCCAGCTTGCAAATCACTTTGTGCTGCATACTAATGTTCTTCTGATTATAATGGTGTAGTTTGTATTTGTGAGCGAAGGGAGAAAGCTGAGAGCTCTCCACTCTGCACATTAGTGTAACAGCCACAGGCTCAGGAGAGGACAAAGCAGTAAATGTTGAAGTATCTCATATTGATGCAAAATATTCAGTGTCATTAAACTCCCAGCTAAAGGGGTGGCTGTTGTCAATGTGTGGTTTTAGTAAGCCTGGGAAGACTACAGAGTAAATGTCTAAAGCATCTATTCAGAAGTGGGGTTATATGGTACAAAACCAGCAGAGCAAGGAAAGACAGCAGAAATTGCTGTGTTAGTAGAGGTGTAAGAATGTGCCAAAATACAGCCTGTGAAGATGGGCAACATGAGGAGTATGTGTGAATTGGCAGCTTCTGGGTATACTGTAAGTCTTGGGCTGTGCAATGCTTTTCATTGTCACTTCTGTTTGTCCTGCTGTGCTGTCACTGTCTTGTGTATCAAGTTGTCTCTAGCTCAGGAAACTTAACTTTAATGTTACCCAAATTCTGGAAACTTGGATTAGTGGCTTTTAGCCAAGCTTGGAGTGTGCTTAAAACTTCCATCCTCCCTAATGGAATCCTTTCGTACTAAATTGCTTGGAAAAAGTACTCTGGACTCCATTCTGGGACTCTTACTAAATGCAAAAAAACCCCTTAAAACATTGCGGTTTTGGATCTGAAAGTGACATGGATCTTCCCTTTGATATGTGACCTCCCATGTTTCCAAGAAGCTTTATTTTTAAGTCTAGGCCTGATGGTTTTAAAACTAGTTTTTAAGAACAACCTGCACTCAGTTGAGCATGATAGTTAAAACCAGCTTTCAGGCTGCCAGGCACTTAACATTTAGGTGACTTTGCCCTCTTAAAAACAGTCAGTGGTTTCTGCAAAATTTTTTTGTGACTAGGTTTTACTTAGGTCTTAAAATAATTTTTTTTTAATGCAGAATTTGTGCCTTTTCCCATTGGGCAAAAAACAGGCAAATGGAAATGACATGACCAGTAAGGAAATAGGTGTAACTATTTCGCTTCGAGACATTTCATACCTGCCCATCTAAATTCTTTGGAGGGCAGAAGTGCAGAGTGCATTAGCAAGCAGTGTGGAACCAGTCCTATGGAATGCACCTGCTGGACCTCTCCATCATTGCTTCAGAGCTCCAGAAGCTGTTCAATCTTAATGCTTGCCATTTTTGATCTCTTTGTGGGACACCCATTTACTGCAGCTGCTTGAACAGGTTTTCTGTCTTTTAGCTCTTAAAACTTTTGTATTCTGCCAGGATTTGTTTTCAGGTGTCTATAGCTCTGGCACTGCAGCAAAGCCTTTAATAAGCACTTAAATTCCTTCCCTGGTGATAAAAACCACGGTCACTCCTCCTCTTGCCTGGTGGCTGCCTGGCACTTTCCCAAAAGACTATGGGATTCCCTCCTAGCCTTTCTATTTTGAAATACAGCAGGTTCTGATGTCCAGAGCTAAATGTGAATTATGGCTGTGCACATGATGATTGTTATGCTTCCCAGCATTAACTTGTTATTTTGTGTGATGCCTTAAATGAAGAAACATCCTAGCTGAAGTCTGCCTGTTGGTATCCGTTTGCCTGCTAACCAAACACAACTCAGATTTATTTTTTTTTATTCCCTGCTAGTACTGAGCGTGTGACAAGCTTAGCTGTGAATTTGTGGGGTTTATGACTGCGTGGGGTTTACAACTGCCTATGCTTTTCTTGTCTCCATTTTTCTAAATCCTGATGCTTTTCAAGCCTTACTAAAACATGATTAATAAAGGGAAAAATTACACTGAGTCTAGTCACTGCTTTTTTAGTCACTGTGATGCCGTGGAGAATTCCAGGTGTTGCAAAACCCAGATAAAGACCGTGTGTGACTTCTTTGGCATAATAATCTGCTTATGGGATTTCATTTTTTTTCATCTCTAGCCATGTAAGTATGATAATAGTGCAAATGATACTTGAAAGTGTGTGTGAATATATCGTATATAAAGCAAAAATGACTCATCTATTTTTTCAAAGTAGAAAACTGTTTTGTTATTTCTGAACGGTTTCTTTGACTTTCTGTAATGAATTATTGGATTTTGCTTACAATAGGTAGTTTAGATCAATCTTTTTTCCTATGTTGTGCCTATTAATGTTATCAAAGAGTTGGAGCCAACCTCATAGGTAAGGTTTGGCATTTTTTGAAGTAAAGCTAGTCTTTGAGCCTTATCTTCCTCCATATGTACAGGGTAGTTTATCCTAGTGCATCTTGCCCTGAGCCGTACAAATACGCAGAAAATACAATGGGAAATTGGAAGGTACTACTTTATTTCTGTAGTTTGAATGAAAATAAAGTTTCTGAGGAATTAATGTCTCAGCTTCTTGACTCTGTATGGGATGTAGAGAAATGCAGCTCAAACATAAATGAGTATGGAACTACTCTGAAATGTGTGTTCGCTCTTCAGTTGAAAGCTTGTGTGTTGCTGGGACTTCCTGCAGCTCACCCACACATCAGCCTTGTTCTAAACAGAACTGGTGTAACATGATAGCAAAATCACTGCTGACTGCTCTTCCCTTGTTTACCAGAGTTTCTCCAGTAGGAAGCAGTAGTCTAAACGTGTTGGTGTAGTGGATCAGCCACCAGGAAAGTGCAGATGAACCCTTAATGGGAGCTCTTGTTGTGCCACTGCAGTGACACTTAAAAGCTGGAGACAGCGCTGGGAAGTCAGAGGAGGGCTTTGGTCTGTCTGTGCTGTCCGCTGGGGGCTTCAGCGCCAGAAGGAAACTCTGTAGGTGTTATCACTGCACAGCTGTGCTCTTCAGTGCCAGAGAGGTTTTCTGATACAAGAGTAGATGCTTGAGTTGGTTGTAAATTGATTTCACTATGTGCCCTCAGCTCATACTGTGTGTTTGAAGTGGGAGTGCTCCTGCACAGTGAGGTGATGGTGACTACCAGTGTCCAGAGGTGGAGATACTGCAGTTTCCCTGGATGTGGAAAATTCATCCTTGAGTACATTCCCTAAAAGTGAGGGAGAAATTTGCAGGCTGACATCTGGGGACACATGCATCCCAGTTTGTTTGGGTAAAAAAAGAAAAAAAATGGTCTCTTAAGTGTTCATTGCTTCATCAGTAGAGGTGTCTTCCATGTACCCACCAGCTTGGGGGGTGGGGGGGAGGTGGGCAGCAAGGGCAGAACTGAGCTTTGATTTTTTTTTTTTTTTTTTTTTTTT
>NW_008238673.1:82991-105446 GCF_000691975.1 Corvus brachyrhynchos
TTTTTTTTTTTTTTTTTTTTTTTTTTTTAAATTTTTTTTTTTTTTCCCTCCCTCAGGCCATAAGGGTTTTTCAGAGGTCATTTGGAGAGAAATAAAAATTGACAGCTAGATTCTAGCACTGACAGTTTTACAGAATTTTAAGGTAAATTCCCCAATAAGAACCTGGTATTCCTTTAATTATTGCTAAAGTAGCAATAATAGTGTTATTTAAAGTTTGTGAGTGTGACAAGGCCCCATAAATGTTTATTTTTGTCTTCATTAAACTGGTGATTTACCAGTGTTTTGTGGGGGTTGTAACCGTGGTGCAAAGTAGTCATAAGCTGTAACAGCAGTAACTGAGCAATGTGCTGTACAAAAATGTTTGGATATGGATGACTTCTTCAGCAATAGATGATTCTTTCACATTTGTGTGAAATGCAAAAATGATACAAAGGGAAGGATTAGATTTTGTAATGGATTTGCTGCTTTTCCTTGGCCATTGTTTCTCGGCAGAGGTGGTGCTGTCCAGCTGTGCCTGCACAGCTGTCTCATGGCAGCAGGAGCGATGGCACTGCTGAGGGGGACACCCGCACTGAGGCAGCTCTCAGCAGCTGGGAGCTGCTTCTCTTCTCTCAGCTTGTGCTGTGGGTGCTGTCGGTAAGCTCCAGGACTGAGAGATGAGGTGTTCACTTCTGCTCTCCGACATAAATCTCCTCCAACTGCACTTCTACTGTGTACAAACATGCTCCTGGCTCTGTGCACTTGCTGCACTAACCCTGCCCCTTGTGTGGCTCTCAAGATCGGTATTCATATGAAATTCTAGGTGTTCTGCCACAATGGGATTAATTCTGGATTGAATACAACCCAACCAACCTTTCCTCTTCTATGCTCTTGAGGCTGCAACTTAATTGCACTAGAAATTGTATGGCTTAGTTAAATTACCTTGAGGCAACTCAGTCCTACTCCTTGCCTTTAATTTTAGAGTATTTCTAGGTTTGAACAAGAGAGACTCAGCTTTTTGGAAATGCTGGAGTGTAGATATGCCTTTGTTTTAATACAGATAAGCTTGAACTGTGGCTGAGGTCTGCCTTCCTGCCCCCTAAAGGAATTTACAGCAGAATTGGCATGTGTCAGCAAGGGAATAAAATGCCTTGGCATTGGGGGGTGTTTGCAGTGAGATTATTTGCTGGCTGTCCTGTTGCCAAGTGCTGTGCCTTGCAGTGCTGCGTCTAGAGTTTGTAAGGAGGTTTGTACAGGTCTTAACTACGTTTGAGAACACTTCTGCCTTAAAATGCTGGTTTCTTCCCTATGTTGTGTCAGTTTTCAGAGGCTTTATTTTTGCCATTTTGTAACAGTTCGTGAGGATTTCCCCAGCATTGCTGAGCTGTGCTCAGTGGTAACTATTATTGGCACGACTAGAGTGCTAACATTTTCCAGCAGTTCTGGAGCACCACGTTGGTTAATGCACCTGCATGCTGGCTGCAGCTGGGCTTGGTTTGCTTGAAATAGAAGGGATTCCTAGCTGCCTGGTGCATTTATTTAGGGTTGGTTTGTGGGTTTTTTTTTCCCTGTAGCTGAGCTGCAACCTTAAAATGGAAATTGCAGACAGTAAAGGCATCCTTTCAGTTGTGCCTATCAGTGTCTCCTTTGAGAGGGGGTGGCCAGCAGCAGATAGAGGAGCATCCTCACAGGAATGTGCCAGAGGACAGTGAAACTATTACTCAAAAGCAACTGAACTACTGGGGCACTGAAATAGCTTTTCCTGGATCTGAAGTGGTCAACCCAAAATGCTATTAAAATCTATAGGTTTTGTCCTAAACATTATACTTCCTCCTTTCCAGCTGCTCTGTGAGGTGACTGCTGGGCATGTATCAGTTTTATGGGTTGCTTATCTTAATGCAGTGCTTTTGGTCTTTCCCGTTCACCCCATGCTGCTCCCTTACAACAGTGGACAGAAATCAGAGTTTCTGAAATGGTTTTGTTGAACAGGGCAGTTCATATTTTCCAGTTTGTAGTCTGAGGTCTCCCTTGAGACAATTGACTGTAAAGGCCTTTTAACTGCAGAAGACGAAGTGGGGAAGAAAATAACCTTGCAGTTCTGTGCAGCAAAGTCCCTGTGTAAACCTCAGTACTCAATCAGATAAGAAAAGAAAGACTTTGGCTCTCTGGATGGAGTTTGCAGTAGCACTGGTCCAATGTTCCGCTCAAGTGTTAGCAGAAGGCTCTGGGGTGACATGAAAGGAAGAAAGGCAGAGAAAATTTTCTGTCACTTCCTGCTAGTCTGCCAAAGTCCGTGCTGGTCTTCATGTTTAGGGTAGAAAGTGCACTCACAGGGCTTCCCTACCTGTCTTCTATCTCTGTGATATTTTACAGAAAAATAATTCAATTGAGTTTGAGACCTTGTAGAAAGGGAAACAAATCAGATAAGCTGCTACTTAAATCTTTTGTTTTGGATATTGTCATCTAGCGAGACCTAGTGGTTTGGGGGTTTTTTACAAATTTCAGTGAACACTGAGGACTGAGTTCTTGTTTCCCAGTGACTTCAGCCCTGTGGCATTTGGTCTGTTCCGTTCTTGCCACATTGTTACACAGGGAGAAGACAGTCATTGACAGTTTACAAAACTTAGTTTGTTGGGGTTTTTTTCCTTTCAGCAAAGTGTTGGGCTTGTTTGTTTTGTCATTGTTTTTATTTTTGCTTTGTCATTAAGCAACATGGGGACAATCTATTGTGGTCTAGATTTTGCTGCAGAGGTTCTAGAAACAGGTAGGGTAAGGGGTGTGTGGTTTAGGAATTTTGCCCTGGAAAAAGAAACTCCTCAGTGACACAGAACTGGCAGATATTAGGAAGATCGAGCAGGATGATGTGCTCCATGGGGGAGATGGTATGCCAGAGGCACAGGTAAGAACAGCTCTGGTCCACCCAGGCTGCAAACTCCTTGACTCCAATGCCATCCCTGCCTTTTAGGCATCCTCCTTTCTCTGTTTTGTGCAAGGCTGCTCTTCTGAGGGAATGTGGCCGCACATTTCCCTGCAGCAGGCTGGGGATCGCACACACAGGAGTGTTCGGGAGCTCCACCAGGTGTGTGTGTATTCTTTCCAGATAGGCTCTGGAAAGGTTTAACAGCTGGGCCTGTTCCCGCCTACTTCCTGACTGAAGTGATTGGAAGCTAACTCAAATACTTGCAAGTGCCCATTTTCCAGGTGCTGGCCTCCAGCTGCCATCTGCCCTCAGGCAGTAATAAGATGGTTGTATAAAAAATTCCAAGCAGTGAACACACATGGAAGGAGACATTTTGCAATACAGCAGTAGGCAGCGTATCCCAGATGGAACTCCAGTGAAAACAGACACACAAACCGGCAGTGCCTTGCCATTTCCCAGCAGCTGGTATTGTGTTTGCCATGTTTAGGATCACCTAAAAAAACCCTTCACCGTGTTTTCCTGTAAAGCTGTTCCTATCTGCCTCAGCAAGAAGGACTTAACACATTTGGAAAAATCAATAGACTTGTGCTGCAGGGGGACGTGGCATGGGCTGGCTTTTGCAGTGAGCCGTTGAGAGAGCTTATTTCTTTTATCTAGTAGCATGAGATGTTCAAGAGGAAAATAACTGTTGCAGAAAATGTTCTTGTGCCTTGTCACAGTCCAAAACTGGAAATGCCATCGTTAGAGCAGTTCTCTGTAGCTGCCTGGATTAGAAAGGTAACTCATAAACCATGGTGGATGTTTTTGAAACTGCTGATAGCTGTTTTCAGCATGCAGTTTGATGTGTTGTTCTCCCTTCAGTGTAGGAGGACAAAAATGTGACATATTTGTTAATTCTTATCTATTACTATGAGTTGTGGTACAAGTAGGAAAAATGAATTATAAGTAACTGTAAAACTGAGCTGGGCTGACAGGAACTTGTGTTCTGTACACTAAAATGTCACTAAAAGGGGATATGCTTTACTTTTCTCCATGTGGTAAAATCCAGGACCTGTTTATTCTCTGAAGGCAGTTTAAAAACCCAAAATTTCCCCCAAATGCAGGAGTTTCATTACTGCCAGTAAAGCTTTAAAGATACTTTATTACTTGGAGCATTCCATGCAGAAAATTACTTTTCTGGCTCACTTGGGAGCCAGGAGCTCTGCTGTTTGCCTTCCTTTGGCACATACTGTATTTTCAACCACACTTATTTTAAACTTGAGGCTGACAGCAAAGGTGTCCGTCCTACTGACTTGGTTAAAATATTGACTGAACTTTGTGTTCTGTTTCCAACAGTGACCAGTGACAGATGATTAGGAAATAGCTTAAGGAATGAAAGATCCATAGTGTGATTTTTTCCTTTGGGACACCTTGTCCACTTTTGGCAAAAAAATGTGCACCTAAGACTGCCATGTTTAATAGCTCCTGATTGATCTGCCTCCATTAATTTGGTGAGTCCCTTTCTGAATGAATTTATAATAGTGTTTTTTGAAGTTGACACAGCAGTTGAATTTCCAGCATAGTGATGCATTGTGATAAAGCACTTCCATTTCTGTCATTGTAGCTTCCCACAAAAAATTCAGATTGAGCCACCCCTTTCAATTCAGTCTGGTGGCAGACATGTCAGAACTACCATTTAACAAAAGGGGGTGGAGATACTTTTGCTTTAGATTATTTTTTTTTAAACTGTGCTCTCTGCCAGTCCTGTTTGCAGTTTAGCTTGCATTTTTTTTTGTGGGTTTCAGTTGTTTAGTACTGGAAGCCCGGTTAATGACTTAATATCTTCCACCTAGGGCCACGCAAACCATACAGTTACAGTATGTAAATAAAAGTCTTGCAATTTAGCCATAAATGCCATAAAAAGAATGGAATTACAGAAGCAGAAAATCTAATTTCAAATTTTTGAAAAAAGAGCAACTCCTGATAATTAGCACAACTTTTCCAAAGTAGTACTATGTGCTCCTCCAAGTCTGCCTCACCATATCAAGAGGACCAGGGTTGTTTCAAATGCAAGCACCCTGATAATAGTTAAATCACTAAGTCCAGATGTCACTTGGCAGAGCTGTCTGTAGGTAGTGTGATTTTCACTTTGCTGATGCTATAAGTCCTCTTTCAGTTCAAAGTAACCAAATGCAAATGGTGCATATTTGCAAAGGAACCTTCTCTGCCGTGCCCTGGCCTCGTGTGGTGCTCTTTTCAAACAGCCTCATGATGACTTCAGGAACCTCATGACCTAAAAAATGAAACAGCCATAAACAAAGACAGCCTAATCTCCTCCCTCAGGCATTTTGCCACGGGAAGTCAGCATTCGCTGGCTCAACACTGTCAAATAGAAGAGGCCGTGAGAGAGAGGTGATTCATCATAGAAACCCATCTTTCTGTCATGGTGAGGGAGCTTTATGCGTTCCCCTCTCTCTGGGCTCTGCAGATCAGGACCCACAGCAGGCCGAGCAGCGGGACCCCAGCTGTGGGGCATGAGCTGTATTTCCATGGGAGCATCTCCCTGGGTGAGCACCCGCCTGTCTCTTCACGTTGCCTTTGTCCAGAGTGCAGGCTCCCTCCTCCACTGAAAAAAAAAGCTTCACAGTCTTTTGAGGTAGCTACCATAGCTCTTTCTTTTAAAGCTGACCTTCAAGGGAATAAATGCTGTCAGCCAGATCCTACTTCGTGCCGTTTGAAGACAGGCTGAAGTGAGAGAGATGTTTTGAGAAGGTCCTGATTATTTTTCCTTTATTTTCTATTCTGCTTGTTCTTTATGTCCCAATTAAGATCCTGTCCATCCTGGATGACAGGATGGCTGACCTGGAAATGTAGCAGAAGTATGAAATGACAAGAGCAAAACTTGGGTCTGCTTGAGAGGAAGGTTTTTGTGGTTTTTTTTGCTTCCTTTGGTTATTCTAGAATAATTAATTCATGATGAAGCTTGCAAAAAGGAAGGAACTGTTACTGATAAATACTAATATGTATAAAACCCTTGCTCTCATAGGTATTAAATTTTTTTTTAGGGAATTTGACCTGTTACTGGAGCCTGAAATTCAGGTTTCTAAATTTCTGAATTTCACAGTTTCCATGTTGAGAGAGTCTGTGTCTGCAAAGGAGTAAAACCCTGACCTTGATGTAATTGCTACAACTGTTCTGTGTAGAACTGTTGATTTTTCTCTGCCAAAGAAATGTCTTATCAGATTTGATGTATCGTGTTGCCTCCCGAAAAACTTAACTCCTTTCTAGACAAATTTAGTTGAAGATAAAAATACTTCTAAAACTAATCGTGTGTTATTCGTACACAAGTTTTAGCAGTAAAGGAAGGTTAATGAATATCCCTCATCTTACCCCCATAAAATTAACTTTCATGCTTCTCTACTGTAATTTATTAATTTAAAAATTCTTATTTCTTAAGCTTACAAAAATGCCAGCCAGTCCACATAATAACTTCTCAAAGATACATTTTCTACAGTCCAAGAGTAAGGGAATACAAATCTTTCAAGAACTGACAGAAGATAAGCTCAAATAACAGAGAATTCCAGCCATAACCTACTTTCCTTGGAAAATATAAAGAGGGCGAGGAGATTGTAAGGTTTATAGATACATCAAGTTTGCATTTTATTTCAGTCTTCGGATTTAATTGAGGTAGCTGTATTTGTTACGGGCCCTGATGTAATGCATAGGCTGTGTTTGGTTCCTTTATCTTAGATAAAGTTTCTGAAGAGACCTCTAATGCAGCTGCAAACTGTGCACAAGGTTGAGAAGCTCAGTGTGAAAACTGGGTATCGGTGCTGCTGCTGAGTCATGCTGACAGCTCAGCCTGGGCAGCTTTAATCAAGGTTCAAAGTGGAACAGGGCATCTCTCTGAGCATTGAGGTAAGATTGAGGCAGTTCTGCAGGCACTACTGGTGCTCAGTGTGCTTCTTGCTGAACCTGCTGTGCCAGCCTCTGAGCTGACAGTAAGGGAAAGAACTTGGCTGCTGATCCTCAGGTTTCTAGGACTGTAATTAGGGCTTTGGCTTTTTGACTCAGTGCAGAACATCTTCTTAAAGCAATCTGAGCAATTCCTTTGCTGCCAGATGTCACTAGGGGTGTAAACAAATTTTCATTAACTTCAAGGATGGTGCTCAAAGTGTGACTTTATAATTTTCCTTAGATGTGATTAGGGACTCTTGCAGTGGAGGCTGCCATCGCTGCCAAGGGACTGTGGGAATATATATGAAATACTATTTACATGTGAGTTCACTGTGAATGGATGAACTTACTTTCTTCTTGTAACCAGTCAGGTTAAAACTCAATCGTGCACATGGAAAGCCAATGGAAAAGGGACTTTTATCTTATGAAATCATAAGACAAAAGTGTTTTCTGCCCCAATCAATCATTTGTGGTATCTGCCACCAGATGTCCTTTTGCAAATATGTATCTATCATAGAAAATGGCTCCATGAAAAAATTGCATAATGACAGATGTTTAGTTAACAGGTGGGTTTGCGCCAGGGGGAAAGATGTGCTTCCTGTTCTCTGGCTTTATGGACACACATTTGGTTGGGGAAAAAGAAGATGTTATTTGTATGTGATAGTTCACATCCTGTCAGGGACTGTTTGTCCTTTCAGTATGAGTCACACTGATCTAAGCACTCACTGCATGATGCCAATCAGTTGTTTCATCCTGTTAGTTCTTGTTAAAAATAAAGCTGGCTTGCTCACTCACCTACCTTGCATTACTTATCTTGCCTTGGATGATATAAACCAAGATCACTCCTTTTCTCACACCCAAAGACAAAGCCCACTTTTAAAGTGCCTGTGACTCCTCCAGCTCTGCCAGCTCTGTCAATTATTATTTTGTCAAAGTTCAGGTTTCAAACTCGCCTATCTGCCTGACACTGGGAGGCTTCCCTTTGGATATATTCATTGGATCTGACTTTAGATTTATTTACCACTAGGCTTGTTTTACTGTTCCAAGTAAGGGCTAGCCCCTTCCTAGAGCACAACGTGTGGTATTTGTCAGAAAGAGGCAGCTTTAAGGCTGCCAGATAACCTGACCAGTCTGCTCCTCTGTAAACAATTCTGTGGGCTCTGCTAACAGCGATAAAGCAGCTGCACTGGAGATGATTGGAAGATGCTGGTATCTGTAGAGGACCAGACTAGTACTGCTCCAGCATATGACTACTTGTGAAGAAAAGCACTTTCAAACTTATGAACGTTTTTAACCTCTTGTTACTGCTGATGGCACCCATCTGCAGTTTTTCTGCTGTCAGTGTATGTCATCAAGCCCCAGATGCTCATTGTTCGTTCTCATCAAACTCCCTGCTTTGGTTCGCAGGCCTACAAGAAACTCTCTGTGGCTCTTTGCAACAAACCAAACAATTGCAACCCCCTTTCCAGACCAGTCTGGGTGATGCTTATCAAAGTGTTAGCCATATAGATCTTGGCTGTATTAGAAAAGGTGTCTGCCCCTAGAATGAGACAGCTGGATCCATGGAACTGTTGGTTAACTCTGTTCAGTCTGTATCTGAAATTGATTTTAAGCCTTGCAGAATTAATATAAGCTTTTTCAGTTAGGGATTTTAGACCTATGAGCATGTGCATGTGCCATTTTGTTAGTTAAAAATTGTACTGTAGATTAAATTCTAAGGGATTCAGGTATTTTAAGAGTGTCATTCACCCCTGCACAGGTAGGCCAGATTTATCTGGCAAGCATCTGTGATGAAAACCCTGAGAGAGAAGAGTGGGTTTGTTACAATGGCAGCAATAGAGAAGTGATGGCTTTAGGTTAAACCTGTCAGGTTTCACCCCTGCAGGGAGGGTAAGGAGAGAAACACCTTTATCCTTCCTGCAAACCATACGAATAGAAAAGCAAAGACTGCAAAGCAGAAGAGGTGAAGGGAGAATCTAGATCTAAGGAGGAGATGGCTCAAAAAGAAGTATGTCCCCTGCAACTATTTGCTGCGATGAAGCATGGGAAGGCATAAAAGTGGTCTGAAAATTTGTGTATTTGCATCTGCAGAAAGAAGGGGAATGAGAGTGCAGAAAGAGTGCAGATCTTACTCTTTTTTCTCTGACTCTGTTGCCAGAGGGCCAAGATAGTTAATGGTTGCAGATGAAGCTGCTACCTTCCCCTGTCTCCAGGGCATGTGGGCAACGTAGCATTGCTTTCACTGTGGTGCAGCTCTGCACCTTGCAACAAATTCTTTTAGAAGATCTGTGGACTGTTATTGCCTGCCCTTGCCTTTCCATGTGTAAGTTTTGCAGGAGAAATGGATCAGTTTTGCTTGATGTGACTTTGCTATCTGCTGCCTTTAAATCACTTTCAACTGCTATGACACTCGAGTGGTGGCAGCTGGGAGACTGCTTAGCTTCAAGCATGGCTGGAGTTGTTCTGTGACCTGAAGAAAAAGGTGACTGCATTTTACACTCTGGGTGCCAGAATGCCATGCATTAAGGGCCATGGAAAATCGGTATGTGGGAGGAAACCCTTACTCAAACAGTTAATACACCTAAATGTGAAGAAAGAGGATTTGGTGTCAAAGTACATCTGTTGCCCGTGGTTTGATGCAGACAGTGTGACAGGTATTGCTAAACCTTTGTTCCAGCTGTCATAGGCACCTAAGTTTCCGTGATTTTTCATTGGCTGCTGCTTGTGAAATTTGCTGCTTTTGAAATTTACTGCTTCTGACATGCAGGAATATTTTTTTCAAAGTGTGAGTGAGCCGGCAGGATGAGGGTATTGATAGCACAGAGCTGACCATGCTCTGCTGAAAGCTTTCATCCAGAAGAATTTCAACTCCTGGTTGCAATGGTAATTAGAAAGAAAGAGGATCAAACTGGACAGCTCTCATCAAGTCCTCTAATTTGTAGCTTCTGAAGAAATTCTTGTCTTAGTCTGCTCTTCTTTGCTATATAAAGGAAAATGTATTTTTCCCTTTGTATTCAGAGAGCAGGCATGGATGAGGCTTACTAAGCAATAATCAGCTTTCACTGCTTTAAAATTAACTAAAACAGAACTAGTCTTTTTTTCTCTCAGCTGGTGACAGTAGGGGACAGAAGGTATCTGGAGGAGGTGGCTCAGGCTTTTGTGGCACTGTGAAGAGAGGTGTGACCTGCAGCAAGCTCTTCCTATTGCCAGAGGCATGGTGCCGTGTTCACCCTGGATGAGTTTTCCTGGCCTGTCTTCCCACCTGCCAGCATGGCTGTATGAGAGAGGTGAAGTCTGCACTGTGTGTGGGGGGAGGGAGGGATAGGTGTTATCCTGGTGGTGACGGGAATTCATGTTCTAGGGCTGGTGGAGAGCCAGCAACAGCAGGTGTCCTATCCTACTGTCCACCACCCTCAAGCTGTTCCTCTAAAGAGAATGTCCTCCCCTCTCCTATTTTGTGCTGCCAGTGAAATGCTTGTTCTGAGTTGTACCTGAAACAGGTATGTGGGGCATTTTAAGCCCCTGCCCCTTGCAGTGGGAAAGGACACCATGAGGCCTTTGCTACCTTCTCTTTCTTTGCTCTCTCGCTTTCATGTTGAGAGCTTCATGTTTATGATGGAGGATGCTGTACTGCAGCTAGACTGAGTGTTCCTTGGTCTGTGAGCAGGGATGTCACCCACCACATCTGGGTGCCCAGGGCCCCATCCAGCCTGGCCGTGAATGGGGCCTCCCAGGAAGGGGGCATCCACAGCTGCTCTGGGCAGCATGTTCCAGTACCTCAGCACCCTCTCAGTAAAAAACTTCTTCCTCATGTCTAATTTAAATCCCTCTTCCTTTAGTTTAAAACTGTTCCCCATCTTCTATCATTATCCACCCATGTTCTTGTTACATGACCTGACCCTTTGTCAGTGTGTCCTTCTAGGTCTGTGTAGCCCTGTTTGTATCCCTGCCAGTGAACTCCATGTGCCGACATAAGGAGGCTGGAGCCTCTGTGTTCCCCAGCATAGCTGGTTTGTGGGGCTGAGGATGTCTGATTTTACTTTACCTTCTCTAATTAAGTTGTTTTATTTTGATTTTGTGTTTGGGTGTGGTTTTTTTTAACATGCTCACTCATCTGGAACCGCATAGCATATATAACTTCAGTGTGTATCTTCAGACTCACATCATGCGGGGCTTTGATTTTTTTTTTTTTTGGCAGAACGGCAGCTAAAGTTTTCCCTTTCTCACTATTGAGCAATTGGGCCAATGGCCTCCTCCTGAAATCACAACTGTGATCCATTTTCTGTTCTAAAGCAGCAAAGGTATCATAGTTCACAGCATAGCACAGAGCTGTGCCTAGCAGGCAACACTTCCCATTTTCAGTTTCTTCTGTAGGCCAAGTCATGCTGGGAGATGTAACTTAAGGCTAAAAAACCTCCACAGGGTGTGCAAGGCCTGTCTGTGTGTCAAGCGCCTTTACATCTCCTCTTAGACAGCACTGAATTGGAGAAGGCTGTTTTCCTTTTCTAGAATTAGGGGGAGCATAGCTGTTAAGAGACAGACTACATGACTGGGAAAAAAACAATAAAGAAAAACCTCACAAACTGAAAAGACAAGTTCTGAACCTTATGAGTCCAATTTAAACCCTGTCCCTGCACAATGGCCTGTTTTTAATCTCTGTGCCACCAGTAACAAGGCTTCTGCAGGCACTGAAGATTGTAGGACCTTGCTCTCAGACATCAGGCAAAGAGGAGGAGTAGAAATGGACAGCCTGATCATTTTGCAGTCCCCTAGGAAGAAGCAAATGAAACTGAGCAGGGATTAACAATTCCTGAAACCTTGTTTGGCATTCTGGAGGCCATTGTTGTTACAACACTGTTACAACAGTTATTCAGGAATGCTATTATACCACCAGGGCTGTCTCTGAGAAGTTGCATTTTCTAAACTATGATTTCTTGGTTTAGCTTCCAGGAGTGTCATTGCTGATTTTACATAGGACCTTGGATACAGGGGGAAATATTCTTCTCTTGTTCTAAGACTTTGGCTCTGCAAATTAGTTTAGTTTTGCACTTTGGTAGAAACATTGCCTAATAAGCTCTATGGTAAACCCCTCCACCCCCAGCCAAAATCCCCAATCTTACTGATTTTCTCAGAGTTGGGATTTCACGTGTGGGCTCAAAGTTCATAGACTTACCTAATGCCTCTGCTTCTATCTCTACTGCCTTATGCTTACTTCCTCCACTCATGCAAAGTACCTTACTGATCAGTTCCCTTTAAACCCCTAAGGATACTTCCTGCCTACTCAGTGAGCAAAGCTGGCAGAATCAGTGCCTGTGTGCACAAAAGGTACCAGATGATCACATTTAGGCCAAATATTCTATCAATATTTACTTCATATGTTTTTCCACAACTTAGCACCTCCTTTAATCATTGCATCTCTATCTAGTCCATTCTGCACACATTTCATTTGCTTCTTTAGGAACAATACCAATATAAGTATCACCAAGAGAAGTCAAGAACAAAGTATTTAAGAAGAATGAGTCCTTCCAAGGGAAAAGTTTGGGACGCCTAAAGCAGGCATGCCTGGGTGCCAGACAATGATACTGGTAGCTGCAGGAAGACTACGCAAGGAGGACAAAGTGTAACTGGTACATGTGGATCCTTCCTTGGAAGTATTACTCAAGAGGAAGTTTTTATGAGACCTGTGGTGTTTGCAGTCCATCCAGAAGTCAGAGAAGGAGAAGAGGGAGAGAGTTGGAAAGGGCCTAAAGAGGGAAGAATCCTTGGAAGGGCAAGCGAGAAAGCCAGAAAGAAAAAACCTTTGTTGGTTGCTCTGTAAAGGGCACAAAGGCAACTCATGTGCCCCAGAGTGACAGTGCCATGAAAGTTACAACAGAAATCACCAATGGGGAAGGATATCCTTCTTTCCCCCATTGTTTTTTCTTTTTCTAATTTAGTTCAAAAGAATGGCAGGAACATGAGGCAAAGTGTTAATTTGTGTAGCAGGGAAAAGACACATATGAGGACATCTGTTTTAAGGAGCTGCTTCAAAAATAACCACAGGAGAAGAGTGTGTTTGCAGAGCGCAGCAGGCGACCTGCAGAGTTGTGGAAAGTGAGACAGCAGTGGTGCCCTGAGTGCAGACAGCCCCAAACGTCTACAGCATTGTGTACATTTGTACTCATTGCGAAACCACCCCACCCTGACCCCAGTGGGTGTTTTACAAATTGAAGGCGGTGCTGTTTCCATGTTTTCTGCCCAAAAACATTGATCCCTTTTCTGTTGCTCTCCTTCTTGCCCCCTTTTTCTTAAGTCAGCAGCTTTTAAATTCCATTTTCAAGTCTTTAAAAAGTAACCCTATTTCAATGAATCTCCAAAACATATGGCAAAGGAATGCAAATTTGGGTACTACTCCATCCCAGAGATGAGGTCTTGTTCACCAGGAAAAGAAAGGAATAGCAGACTGACAGATTTTGGAGCAGGATGCTCATATCCAGTGTTGTGCCCTAGCCTATTTACTGCTGAGTACAGGAACAGGCAGCAAACTTGGCCACTGATTTACTGAGATGCTTTAAGAAAGTCCATTACACCTTACCTGTTGCTTCAGTTTCCCAGTGGGTAAAACAGAGAAGTGAGAAGCACAACTTTTATCCTAGTTTTCTTTCTGAAGTCTGTGGTTTCAGACAGCTCTGAAAGTGTTGTGGTGGAGGATTCAATGCAAATATCAGGTGTGATCCATTAGTGAAATGACAGGGGTAAAACCAAATGGCACGAGGCATCCCACTGGGGAACACAATGTTTCAGGCACCAGGCAGTTAATTTCTCCTGTAAGCCAGGTAAGAGAGCACGTTTGGTAAAGACCAAATGAAAACTGAGCATAATTTCTCATTGAGAGATTTACCCTTTCCATGGCCAAATACTCCTTAGAACAGAACTTTGACAAAACATGCGTGAGGAATTTGCATCTGTATTTTCTAATGTTACATTGGAAAATCAATGGCAGACACCACTCCAAAGTAGCAACCAGGTGTTTCCCCCCTGCTTTTTTGAGTTATCCACTGTGAGTAACAGAAACGTTTCACAAAGAGAAGTGAGGGTTTGAGATATAGTAGCTGATACCACTCGAGGAAGACACAGCTGTATTTCTTTTCTACACTAGTGGCTGTCAGCAAGTATCACTGAGATGACTTTGGCTATCCCCTACCTCAAGGGAAGCATTCTCCTCTGTGTTCCCTCCAGTACTGTGTTTTCTGATAAAGAACAAATGTTTCTGCTGAAATCAGTTCATGCTGCAGTAACTACTTGGAACAAAGCTTTGCTTTCAGTTGTAAAAATTCTCACAGCACAAAGTTAACTATTTGGAGTTTCACAGAATTATTCCATATGCACCTGGCTATGCCTGGTATAACCATGATTGCACTTTGGCCAGTGTTTGGAAGCTGAGTACAAGCTGCAATGCAGCTTCATATGTCTGTAAACCAAGAAAGGGTTGTGCTTTGGACAAAACTTGATATTTCAAAAGTGTTGAGTAGCAGTCAAATTAGCTACTCAAATGATTTCACCAAAGGTCATTTAGTGCCCAGACTGCTTACACCATGCCACTGGGTACCTCTTTTTAGTGCCCAGGCAAGTTGCAAACTAGGCCCTGTAGGACTTGTGTCTGACTGCTTTCAAGGAGACTTGGTCTTCTAAGCATCGAGATCACTTTTGGAATGAGAGCTTTGGCATAATGGGCTGAATTCTGAGAGGTATTCAGGCATACAAATAGTTTGGTTTTTAAACTTTCCTTCAAATATTTAATGGTTTACTGTTTTGATGTCTCTTCTGGCTTTGCCAAGATTAAGCTTTTTCTATTACTTTGTAACCACATAGAAGGTATAAAACATTTCACTCTCAAGAAATTTATGGGTGTTTCATTCCAGCTTGGACTCAGCATATGGCTTTCTTTGTGTAGCTGTTTGATTGCGTCATCCTTGTTTCAGATGTGACAATTTGGCTTAAACCTTTCTTTTCTTTGTGTGAAGTGGGACGTGAGTGCATTGCACCATTTGGTTGTGCATATCCACTGGACATGCTGTTCTCTGCTACGGGATTATGGAAAACTGGCCAAGTTTTTCTCTGACTGCTGCTGTACAGATGCAGGCAGGGTAGCAAGTGTAGCTTGTTAGGACAAAGATGTATTCTGGAAGAGAACAAGCACTGTGAGCAGGCACCTGTAAACAGGTGTTCTTTATGGTGCAGAACTGACTGAGTGCAGGCTCTTCCTCATCCACCAAGCCAAAGCTGCCCTTGTGTTTGATATGGTCCCTGCTCCTGCCACCCTTTCTCACAGTTTGGCTGCAGGGTCCTATGCACCTTGGCTTGCTCCCTAAATGTCTCACTGCTGCTGAGTCCTGAACCTATCAAAACCCGGGCAATGTCCCTTTCTCCCTGTGTGGAGCACACCTTCTGGAAGGCAGACACCAGCAGGCTGCACAGCGGGGTAATTTACCACTAGATGGCTGGACCTCCTTTTTGTCCAGCTCTCAGTTTTGTTCCCAGCTCAGTGACTGTGCTCAGCCCAGAACAATGAACCTGTTGTAAGCTCTCTGCCTGCCCACTTTATAGCTTAAAATTTTTAAACAGCTGATGCTTTTAGCAGATTTACCTTCATGAAGAATAATTCCAACTTTTGAAATGTACTGAAAGAGCTGTGGTAATATCTAAGAAAATTATAGCTCTTTTTGCAAGACAAAAAGGAAAAGCTCCCTAGTTCTGTTCTTGGTTTTTTTTCCATTCCATGTATAATACAATTTTCACTGAGTCTTACTTTGTAGGTGTATGCATAAGTGGGACACATTTAATAGTTCATCACTCAGACTGGAATGCAGCATCATAGTGTCCTGGATAGTCACAGCCACGTACTTTGATCTGGTGAATTTGGTGATGTGAAATCTGCAAAACTTTTAGACACTGACATACATGTCACTGTGATTTGGGGCAGCAATGTCTTTCCTTTAAGAAAAATTCTTTTGCCCACAGTCAATATCTTCAAAAAATTAATACCTCTGGATGAAAAATGTCAACTTTCCTGACATTTGCAGATTGCAGAGATTGCAGACTGATATATTATACAGAGCAAGAAGGTCTGCTTCAAAAGGGAGATTTTTCCTGCCTGAAACCAGACAAGAGGAATAGGCAAGGAATCTGTTTCTTCTGTTTCTTGAAGATACCACTTTTTTTTTTTTTCCTTATCAGTCTCTTCACATTTTCAGCTCTGTTACTTGTATTTACTGGGTTCACATTGTGTGTCTATAGATGTATTTGTATCCTGAGTTCAAAACAAGAGAGAGGTATGTTTTTAAATTAAAATTATTTTAGCTGTTTTGCTGTCACAGCACTGGCGTTTTATGCTTGCCGTTTTCAGGAACAAGGAGGAATCATTGTCCCTGCTTCCAAGGTAGTATAATCTAAAATATCAAACCTGGAAATCTTAGGGCACTTTAACAGCTTTGTGGGAGTCTGAAGTTGTGCCTAAAGATGGTGATACATGAAATAGTAAGATGGAGATGAATCTAGAAATAGTTCTGGGGTGGGTTTTCTTTTCTTTTTTTAAGTAGCAGTCTCTCACAGTTCAATTTTTTTAAAGCACTATGACAGCAAAAAAAAAGAAAAAAGCTGATGGTGTAACTAGTGTGGTAGAAGAGCAGGAAATTAAAATGAACTCCACCCATCAAGACTCACAGAGAAATACAGGTAGTGAGGCATACAGCAAATGATGAGCCTCTGAATAAACAGACTTCAAAAGTAATTGTTCAGTCCAACAAGAATATTAGTGGCTACTCTGTTCTCATCTGCAGGAAGGTTTCTGGTTTTGTTAATGCAACGGGAGAAAGTAAGAAAGGCTTGGAAATTTCCATTTAGTGGACTTGCAAACAAGTAAATTGTAAATTTTTTGAAGTGCTTCCTTTTTACAGGTGCCTGAAGGGTAACATGTGTAGATTATTTATGAAGTGCAACCTCACGTTTGGAAGTCGTGCAGAAACAAAGTCCTACTTGATCCCGTCACAAGCAGAATGTTGTTGATGAGCACAGAATGTCAAAGATGTAGCATTATCACAGGCATTTTGTATTCCTCCTTTGACAACTGTGGGAAGCAAAAAGCCATGGTTTGTAATCACTCTAGTACTGCTCTTTTATGCCTTTTGGTAATGTTTAAATAAACTTATTTTATTTACCTTGTTCCTAAGCAGGTCCACTGATATAAGCTATACAGAATACTGCTGTAAAACACCTGTTCACTGGTGCTATTACAAGTGCTATGTTTGCTGTGGCAGCTCTGCATAACATCTGAGAAATCAGAAGTGTAAAGGTAAAGGAAACTGGTATCTTTATCCAGCTATGTGGTAGCTGTCACTGGATGTGAATAGAGAAGGTGGGTATGAAGAAACAGACAGAAAATTGTCTTGTCAGGAAATCAGCTAAAATGTATCACCAACCTTCCTTTGGGATTATCAGCTCACTGCACAGTCCTAATAAACTGTTAGAGGCCCTTGATGCACCCTGTTGTGTAGTCTGACAGACAGGAGACACCAGTGTCACAGCAGATATGACAGCATTTTTGTCACTTCTCTTTCCATGGCTCAGATGAGCAAGCCTGTTCCTGACAGAGGGTAGGAGGTGGCTCCCTGCAGCCAGGCTGCACTGCATATCTGGGCCCTCCTCCAGCAGGTGCTGACTCCCTTGTGCACCTTGTTGCTCTCCCCAGAGGGTTTTGGATCAGCTCTGCTGTGAAGGCAAGGACATAAAGTCCCTTCAGATCACAGCATCTCTATAGCCATTTGAATCAAAAAGCAATGAAAAAAATGTTCCTTGGATTGGAAATGAGAGCTTTTTGCACAGCTGGCTTTTTCTACTCTGTTCTCAGCAAGACAATTTAAGTCCCTGCCTGCACAGAGGTCTGGGGGCTGAACTCCTGACCAAGCTAGCCAAACAGGTACTCCAGTGCCTTTTAGCTCAATTATTGGCCAGGCCATGGTGGAAAACTTCTGAAAGCTGGGCTCTGAGATGAATTGCTCTGCTAGCCTCCCCTCCTACCACTCTGGCTGCAACTTAAAGCCTACAACAGCCAGATTTACAGTTGCGCACTCTCATCCCACCACCTGCTTGCACTCCCTGACCTTCTGACAGGTTTACAAATGTTTCTGGAAAAAGGTGCCAGAATGATTCCTGAGGGATTGTTCTTGCGGTAAACTCTGATCCAGGCTCCCAGGAGAAACAAAAATCATCACAGGAGAAGATGGGAGGATAGGAGAAGCTCAGGTGGTTATGGCCTAAGTAAAGGAAACCCTGGAAGGGAAACATTCTCAAAGATTACTTAAAATGGTGGATTTGCAGAAAATCTTATCACCATTAAAAACACACTCAGAGGAAACAGTCACTCTCCTGAGTGGTATTACAGAGCAAACATTGTAAGTTAAACCTCTGAGTTGAGTGTGTCCTGTATTGTATGATGAGGAACGGCTGAAAGCAGCTCAGAAGGCCTTGAAAAACCTAATGATCATATGGTGTTCTGTTATAGGATAAACACCTGTTGTCCTTTTGGACAGAGCATCATCAAAAATTATACCTGAACCTTCAGGTATACGCAAGCAATAGTCCATGTTTGGGAAGTGAGCAGCTTCCAAATTTGCAGAGTTTGTCTAATGCTTTTAGCAATTCAAAGTTAAAAAGATAAATTTGGCACTTACTGGAGTCTAAGTTTATATCCATATTAATGACCATGGTCCAGTAGCACCAGTAATGGAAGGGGAGGTGACTACCCACACTGATTGCAGTCATCCCTAATTTAGGACTGCAAATCTTTTTGTAGAATAATGCATATGCTTTATCTCATTAAACCCTGTCACTGTCATGTCCATGAAACGGTTGTAAGAACTACCTCATACTTAATGCCCTTTGGAGCCAGTTTGGTTGTATGAGTGCTTGGAACCACACTTGCAGCCACTGCGTGACAGTGAGCTATGGACCAGGTATGTCATACTATTCCTGTTTCACTGTTTTATAGACTTGCCAGGGAATAAAGAAAGAGCTCTGTAAAAAGCTCCAGAACAGGGGCTTGCTGAGGCACAGCACCCACTAAAGAAACAGAGCTGTGTGTCAGGATGTTTGCCCCAAGCAGCACCGTGGTGCAGCCGCAGACCCGGCCGTTCCTTTGCCCCTGCCTGCAGACCGTGGGCAGAAGTGTGCCAGCACTCCCACCCCTTCCTCTCACAAGGAGCTCAGGCAGCACCTCGAGGTGCCTGACACAAAAAGAAATAAAGGCTCAGATACACATTGTCTTGAGAAAGTAAAATCAGACACAATGCAACTGGTTATTTGTTGTTATTTGGTATGCCTTAGCATCAGTTTCTGGCCTCTAACCCTGTAGATGTATAGACATGCTTCGTGCTTTGTGACTCATCCTAACAACAAAGTTGTTGTTATCACATTATAATGATGCTGGGTTGGTCTTGCAAGATTATATTATTATCCAGTATTGAGAGCTAAGTTTCATATGAAAAAGCAGCTCAATACTCACCAGTGTTACCCGTAACAGTAATTAGCCAGTACTTGCACTTGTTATTCTTGAGGGAGGCTGAAGTCACATCTGGGGCAGAGTATGCACTTCCACCAGGGCCAATACAACTTGTATCACTACTTGAGTTTAGTCCTATGAAAGTCTTATCTCAGAATTTCTTCTAAACCTAAACAATGTCCCCTCATCAGTGCTCACACTTTTGCTAAGCAGAAAACAAAGTGGTTTTATGGTTACAAAACTAGAAAATGAACACAAGTGGCATTTTGAGCTAGTATGTTATTTAGATTGAAAAATATTGAAATTGATTGAAAAATACCTGTGACTCTATAAATCTTGTCTGTCAGAAAGCTCTATGGTTTCGCCATGGAAAAAGATTGCTGTCCTATGAATTCCCACTAAAATGGAGTGTCTAAGAAATAGCTAGACTTATGGACACAGACACTGAACTTTTCTTAGACAACAGCTCTTTATCTCTGTGCATGTGGCACGAGGTGAGATTGGCAATGGGATAACTCACGGAACTACAGCCTTCACTGTGCTGCTCTGCCATTTCTCTTCTCAAGTCGTTCCTGTTTGCATTTCTTTTCCCTGGAAAATGTCAAAGAATTCATAGATCAGAAAACAGGAGCTGACACAAAGACAGCAGTACTGGATCTAAGGAATGATTGATTTGAGGAATTGGGATGAGGACTCTTTACTTGGTGGGAAGTAAGAATTTCAGAGTCCACAACTATACCTCTTTTAAGATATGAACTTCTCAAACATGCCACACTTATTAGTATTAGAGTTGGCCAGTCTTTAGTCAGAAGAAGTCCATTTATATCTTAGAGATGGGAAGTAGATTTAGTCATACAGATGGGACTTTTTCTCAATGTCAGTAGCAAATCAAAGCATTCCTGGTGTTATGAAGCACTGTGCTGCTAGAACCAGCTTTGTCATTGAAATAGCGCCCATTAGTACTCCTGTGCCTTGTCAGATGAATTATGAACTGATGGAATTTGAATAACTGTCTTGCCCTTCTGCAAGAAAAGGTAATATTGCTCCTGCTTAGTATCGCCTCAGGCTTTTGTGCCAAAACATCACAGTAGAATTCAGTGTTGACTGGTAACTAACAGTGAATTTAAAGTGCTGCCACAGTCATCTTGCTCAGCTTCCAGGCCTAGGTGGCCAAAGCATGTAAGAAGCAATCCACAAGAGATGGCACAAAGCTGAAGGACAGGGATTTTTTTAATCCCTGTTTGTTTAGGACAGGAGGCAAAATGTGTTTACAAAGCAGAAAGGCTGCTGCAGGTGCAGAAGGCTCTGCTACAGCTGGCATTCAGGAAGATCAATTACCTACATCAAAGCTGTTCTACTGCCTTTGCTATCTGCTTGCTTATTACACACAAAGTGAATTAAAAAGAGCAGGGTTGTGTGTTCAATACCCTCTTCAAGCGAGCAATCTAACTCTTAAAAGCGGACATCCTTAAACTGATCAGATGATGGGACAATGTGAAATGCTTTTGGCTTTAAAAAGACACTTGGCAATGATAATACTATGCTTGATTGAGAAAGCAAGTGAACTCATGTAATATGATGCTATAAATGATGTAGGTTGATTTCTTTTTGAGTTGTTGGGAATCAATGGACTAACAGGTAAAACATCTGATGTTGTTACTGAATTTAGCATAATAAATATTATTCTACAATATTTTGCTTCTGCCTGTGAAGCATTAAAATGCTAAAGGGTGCCAACACGTGATATTAGGAGCGTGTTATGACAGTAACATTATACATGTTTGTACAAGCTGTCACAAATATTTGAAGCCACTTGTAAAAACAGTACCTTAATATATACGTTATTACCATACCCTACTGTAAGTGGTGATGTGCCTTTATCCACTGGTACAGACCACGTACATTACTAATTAGTCACCATTTTCTACCCTCTTCCCACAGATGGTCTTGCAAAGACAGTGTTAACAATAGACACAGGGATAACATTCATGTGATAAACTAGTCACAGTTAAAGTGTATAGATGTGTTGCATTAATTTCTCATTTACCAGAAACATTGCTTATTTTCATGGATCCATTTCAGCAGATGCTATTTCTTCTCAACGTCTACCAGATGTGACAGATAAATATTTCTCTTCGCTCTCAAAAAAGACTCACGACAAGGCCCCATAACTGATATGATGTGATCTTGAACCAAGACTGTCTTCCATAGTTCTATCAGTATATGCTTCTGAAGTGTGTTATCTAGCAATCCTGTAGAGATGGGAAGTGTAATTTATTATAAAGAATTGAATTAAGAGTTGTACTTGCAGAATCACATAAGCACAGAATCAATTAGGTTGGAAAAGACCTCCAGTATCGAGTCCAACTTTAACCAATCCCGACCTTGTCAACTAGACCATGGCACTATGTGCAACATCCAGTCATTCCTTAAACACCACCAGGGGCTGTAACTCCACCACCTCCCTGGGCAGCCCATTCCAATGTTTAACAACCCTTTTTGTGAAGGAATGCCTCCTAATGTCCAACCTAAACCTCCCCTGGCACAGCTTGAGGCTATTTCCTCTCATCCTGTCACCGGTTGTGTGGGAGAAGAGGCCAACCTCCTACACCTAGAGGTGTAGAGAGTGATAAGGTCACCCCTGAGCCTCCTCCAGACTCTTAGAGCTGGACCAGGAAACTTTGAAGGCTTGATCCATTGAAATGACGACATTCTACAGCAAAGAAAACCGATTAATTATGCTGTTAATGCCAGACCATGTACACTCTCAATCCCAAACAGCATGTAGAATACAACTAAGCCATAAAACTTTATAGCTGTCAGGTTCAATATAAACTCAGAGGATGTTAAAATATAAACTCTAGCAATCATTGTAAAATGGTTCTTCATGTGTTTCTGCGCGTGTGGCGCATACCAGATCATGTGGGACGCGATCTGACGGCGCCCATTGAGAACAACCTCCACGGTGAGATTACGGTCTTGCTCCTCCTCGTTACCGCAGCCAGCCTAGAACTGGTGCTGCCCGCCTGGCAGCTCTCCCGCTGCGGAGCGGTGTTCTCCGTGCCAGGCGGGGCCAGTCCTCGCC
>NW_008238673.1:106015-135473 GCF_000691975.1 Corvus brachyrhynchos
CTTTTGGTTCTCACCCTGGCTGCGAGCAAAGCGTCTTCATGAGCGCAGAGGATGTCCGGAAAGCACTACAAGGGGCCTGAAGTCAGTTGTTGCATCAAATATTTCATCTTCGGCTTCAATGTCATTTTCTGGGTAAGTGGGGCCGTTTTTGCGTCTTCCTCTGCTTCCTCCTCCTCCACCTCCCCGGCCGTCGCCGCTCCCGGGCTGAACACGGCCAGGAGCGACAGGGACGTGTGACAGCCCGGCGTGAGGCGGCGGGGGGATTTTGGATGAGGTGCGGGTGCGAGGCCGGGGTGCCGCTGCCTCCGGTCAGCCCTTGCCCGGGCAAGTTGTGGTGCTGCATTCCTCCACCTCCCGGGGGTGCCGGTTCCTCTTCCCTTCCGGCTCTCCTAATTGCTTTTGTTGTAAAGCGGGTTTAGTGCCTTCTTCCCCTCTCCCCGTCTTTTTCTTTTTTCCTGTTCCCTTCTTCCTTCCACGACCTCTGCTTTGTGGTGGGAGAGGAAGGGAGCAACCAGGCACCCAGGCCTGGAGAACGAATTGATCTGCATGTTTTCACGCTGCCATCCCTGTTAGATGCAAATAATAGAAAGAATCACAGCTCAGGTTCTCTGCACAGTGCTGTTTAATGATTTCACAGTGATGAAGTTGTGTATGGTTTATTATGATTAGCTATTAACACATAGTAGTAGTAGCAATAATAGGATGGAGGAGGGAGGAAACGGTATTTCCACCCATCCCTAAAGTGCAAGCCCGTAGGAGGCCTGTTTGGGCATTTGTTGGGATTCCTGGCTGTGCTGCTTGATCTGCCTGCACAGTATCTTGTTGCACCATTCCCCACCGGCTGTAGAGTAGGCAGAACTGTACAGTGAAATGTAACCTGCCTGTAACAGTACTTCTAGCATCTTCTCGATGTGTTGGATTTGAAAGAGAAGCAGCTGTTTTCGGATGTTCATACCAAATTTCATAACCACAGAGGGGGAGGGGAGGGGGTGAGCCTTCTCACACACATGTGAGTGATGAGGTCTTCTCACTGCATGGAATGTTAAAGTCAGGTGAAGGCTCTTACATGTACAGTTCCCCTCTTTCCATGAGGTATTCTGCACAGCAGTGAGAAACACGCATAAACCCAGCTTCACAGATTCACAGAACATTCTGAGTTGGAAGGACCCACCAGGATCATCGAGCTCTGGATTGAACCCAGATGGTGTGGGTGTGTTTTTGAGGGGCTTTGGAAGCAAGTTGAATACATATCCCATATAGCAGCTTGTTTGGACTAGAAAGGAGAATTGGGGAAAAAAGCCCCAACATCAACTTGAAAGTTATGGATGAAGGTAGGGAGGAATAGAGGAGAGAAACCTTCTGAGCAGTGCTGAGCTTCTGATTGTCCCCTTGGGGAGAACAGAGGACAGTGGTTACGTGGATAGCAGGTATCCATAGCTAACCTCAGGTCTATGTTCCTGGAAAATTAAGATACCTGAAGAAGATGTTTTGAAAGGATGGCGGTTTTGATTAAGTCCATTTATACTGTAATACCTTGCCTTAAACAAGAAGATATGCTGCGAGAGTGAAGCTGACTGTGGCTTTATGTCAGTGTTTACTTGGCCCCAGACCGACCCCTGCAGATGAACGGTAGCAAGCTTTGTATTATTCTGACCCTATAGAGCTGTTGTGATTGTACTCTTGGCTCAGTTTTTGGTTGTTGAGTTTGCCATGGTTCTTTTCCCTTGTCTGTTTTTTTGTTTTGATTCTGCTGGGCATATGTTGCTGTGAACACAGATACTTTTCAGCAGGGAGCAAGTAGTGTGAGGAACACTTGCGTGCTGTGTCCTTGGACTGAGAGAGGGAAGTTATGGTGGAATCTACATAGCCATGTTAACTTGGCCTTTCACACACTGTTGGTCTGTCAGAAGCTCTATGTTCTGTAATTTCCTTCATTTTATTCTCTGCAGGTGAATGTGTGGATGGTGCAAGTGGGGAAGTGGTTATGTTTTAGGTTTTCTGTAACTAGTCTTTTTCTTATTTCTGTGTTCCTGAGGCTGATGCAGCATAGCTTCTGCATGATGGCAGGTGTGCCTCTGTTGTAACTGAATGGGCTAAAGGCTTTATACTGCTGGAATGCTAATCTGAAAGCCTGAAAAAATACAATTGTGTATCACCCACTCTGCCACTTGCTCGATGTGTGGCCCTTGCTTGCAGATTTCCTCTTTTGCAAAATGCTAATTGTCTCATTTGTGTTCCTGGCTAAACTTCTTGAAATTCACAAAGACCAAGCACTTTGAGAGTTTAGTAATTTCTTTAGAATATTGTAATCTCTTTATGAGAGAGCCAGCATTTATTACCATGTCTCTCCTGATTTGGAGTGAAAACCTAGGCAGATACTCTTGTTGAATACATGTTAATGTTGTTTATACTGAAGTAATAGCAGACCCTTCAGTAACTGGGCCAGAAAAGCTGTAAATGAAAATTGATGAAAATGAAATGAAAATGAAAATGAAAATTCAATTGATTGTTTACAGAAAGCGGTAATCAAAAATAGCCACTAATGTAGTCATTGTAAATAGATCGAAATGACAAAGAGGTGATCATATTAACCCCATGACACTTTCCAGGATCTTGCAAACAGGGAGATATATAGCACACCTTGTTAGACCTTCTATCTGAGTGTTATTATGTAGTGGTTTTAACACAACCTTTTAAAATGTAAATGTAAACAAAGAATATACTCTCTATTCTGCATCATAAAACAGTGGACTAAAAATAAAGAGAACTGAGTTGGAAGAGCAATGATTTTGACAAGAAAATTGTCAGTGCTTTGAATAGAGGAATATTACAGATCTGCTGAAATTATGTGGGGAATGATTGTACTTGCTACTTAAACTCAAGTTATTACAAAGAATCTGAGACTTTAAATGCCACAGAATAGGGGCAAAATAAATTACCAGACCTTTTTGTCTTTTTTGTTTTGTGCTGGTCAGGTATTTTATGCCTTAAAAACCACAAGAGAATTATTAGGACAATTAATATGGGAAAGTTGCACTCCAATGCTGTGTGACTTTAGTTGTGACTAAAGGTGACAGTATTCTTTTTTAGGAGATAGTTCTCAGGCTTGCACCACTCCAGGTAACGTATTTGTGCCTAAATATGTGTTTCGTACTGTTGTAGAAGACAATATTATCTGCTGAATCTATGCATAATTAATGTTCTAGATGTATTTGCAGGCTTAATTTCTTTTGGAAATTCAGTGTTAAAGTTGATAAATACTCTGGAAATGTTTGTTCAGGAAAGCTTATTTTATGAGACTATTCTGTCATGGAAAAGGAAATCTGATTGGGCAGTCTCCAAAATAATATTCTGGAACAGAGAGCTAATAGGCACAAATGCATCTAAATCTAAGGCTGGAACTCAGTGTCGTGTTTCCCTTTACACTGCTCAGCTGCTGTCCTGCTGGTTGTGCACACACCTGTGCTTTAGCTCCACTGCCATTCTGCCGGTGCTAAAGCACCACACGCTCCGTGTGCTGCCTGTCTCGGCTGGCAGCTGCTGCGGTAGGCACTGCTTTTTCATGAGCCGTTCTGGTCTTGTCTCGGTAAAGCATAAAGCTGTAATATGAGGTAACAGAGAACGCTTTTCTGTACTCAAAGCAAGCAAGCAAACAACACCTCCTTCCCCCTTTGGCTTCCATGTAGAACGATGTCAAAGGCATGGTGCTAAAGGTTAAAGTAGGCTGGCCTGCTTCACAAAGGGCAAGAACTATTTCCCCCTTACTTTAGAAAGACAGTTTTAGGCTGACTTTTAGTTTCAAGAAGTGTTTTTAATTGTTCTCTATGCTTTTTTATATTTATGGAAACGGTGGATGTATACCATTGTTAAGATCTATATTTCAATCCACACTTGATTCTACTGACCCTGGTCTAATTGGAAAGATGTATAAAAAGCACTGACGCCTCAGAAACTTTATCTGGTGATTCATTCTAAGTTATGAGCTATGCTGCAATTATGATACATCAGCATACTACGAGTCATAACTCGTGTTTTAATTTGCTTGGCATCTGCTGTATTTGATGGCAACTGTATGGGAATCTAGATAGTCTTCTGAATTACAGAGAGGTAGCGGGAAGAAAATAAGGTTATGTAAGTGTGTTACAGGAAAAGTGTTGGACAAGTGCACTGACCTTTAAAGGACAACCAGTAGATTGCTTATTAAATTTTGTACATTGTTGATAGTTTATTTTTCAAAGGGGGAGAAGATAATTCTCTGATGTCAGCTGGTTTTCAGATATCCACAAGGAAGTTTTGATTATGTAATTTTTCCCTTGCCACAGTGGTTAAAAAAAACCCCAAACAAATCAATGTGAGGCTTGTTCCATGCAATTTTGGAATGCGTTCTGTAGCATTTGATCTTTGCACTGGGAGGATGTCCTTGCAGTAGAAGTGGAAGCATTCCGTTCATTTCCCTCCTCTCCCCCTTTACGATCAAATGGCTTTTATTTTTTCATTTTACATTTCTTCATAGCACAGATGAAGCATAGCTAAGCATTCCACCTGTGGTCTTGTCAGAAAGAGAATAATGCTTGTTTTGGGCAAGTACTCCACTGTTTTGTAACAGTGAAAGGTTGGGGGCGTATATATTGGTGAAATAGGTGCATTATTGTGAGGTCGGGATTCTTGAATTCCTCAGTGTCTCTTTCAGCAGATGTAGCCTCAGTCTTTCAAATGCATATAAAAATTTAGTAACTGCTGGCTCCGGGGGACTTACTTCAGATTTGTAGAGGTCATACTTAGAATAAAAATTTTCCTTGCCTTGTATTCCCTCATAACGTTGTGGTAGGGTGTATCATTGGTAATATAAAAAGAAATAGGTGAGGAACATGGGAGAAACTATTTCCTTTCTCATAAATATTTGTTTTGTCAAAATTGGGTGTTCATAACTGTATTACTGTTTTAAGTTATTTGATGTTTCTATTTTCTAAAAGATTGAAGAAGCATAAGGGAACTAGAACTAGAGAAAACACGTGATTAATTGTGACTTCTCTTGTTTGATGTCAGTGTGCTTCAAGAGAATATTATTGGAACTATCATATGCAGCTTATATACTTTCCTTCTGTGTTAAAGATGAATTTGCTAAATATATTTACCAGTCTTCCACCTTGATTGAATTGTCACAGTATGTTTTTTCTGGTGACACATCTGTCTCAAAGTATGAAGAGTCAATTTTGAATCTTCAGTGTCCCAGTCAGAGAAAAGCTGATCCATGTGAATGGCACCCAGAGCACAGGCAGCCCCAACAGAATACTTCTGCGAGTGAAACATCTTACGGTATTTGTGTGTGCAAAAAGAAATTATCATTGGTCCTAATCCCATTGCCCTTGTTGCATGTTGATAATATTTCCATAATAAAGGCAACAAATCCATGTTCTGCAACATTGAATTTGAAGGTGGTTGTGCTACCTTAATTCTAATAAGGCAGTCTTTGCACTGTGAACTTTTTGGTGTATGTATTCGGATGTACATATTCAACTGTAGTGGATGATGTAACAGGCATGTAGGGAAGGCATGAGCTGTTCTGGGGAAGTAGGACTTTGTTTTTCCAGATGAGAACCCAGAAAACATGTTCTTGTAAACAAACAAAAAAATTACATACAAGGTGCAGTTGATTTAGGGTAATTTTCAGATGGAAGATGTGGAAGGGAAAGGCTTTTTTTTTGGAGGGGGAGAAGAGGGGTTCAGAGGTTTTTTTTGTGTGGAGAGTAGTAAGAAGAAAAATGTAAGGGACTTCTCTATCCTCTCCAGTGGACAGGATTGAAAGTATGTATGTAGTCTGTTATTTAAGAATGCTCTCTAAGACCTAATTCTATAGAATTATCATAATCCTGATGTACTTCTTAGTGAACTTTAATTTATTCTTTATTCCTCCAACTCTGTAAGATGCAAGTTAATGATTGGTAGAGGATGAGAAACTTGAACTTACAGTTAGTGAAACATCACTTCCTTTTCTTTTGAGTCCCAGTTCTACGAATAGACGTTTTGAAGTCTATGTTGAAAAAGCATGATAAGCTGTTTTTGGCACCAGGGGTGCTACAAGTTATAAATTTGGAGCCAGAAGCTGATGTGTTGTTAAGTGCTCAGGCTAGATACTTCAACAGTTCATACTCCATTAACCAAAAGCAGTAACCTGTGAAGATTTGCTATGGGCATTTAGAATACAATGTTTTGCTTTCAGTTAAAACCGGAGGTGAGAGAAAATATTTTTGACCCAAAATAATCACTTGACCTAATTCTACCAGCTAGGAAATTCTGGTCTTAAACTACAGTGCTTCAGGAGAGCCTTGTTTTGCCCAAAATTTGCAGCACGCTTCTCAAATGCATGGCTAGTAGCCTGTCAACAGGACTGTAATTGTTTTATTGATGTAGACAGGAGAGCAAGGAGCTGAACAGCTCATGAAGTAACCCAGCTCTGTTAGAGATGACCCAGAAGTCACTGTCAGCATTAGCCATGAAAGTGCCTTCCAGTATGGTAGTATTTTAAACTTCTTCATTTCTGACTTTTACATTAGCTAGAATTTCATGGTGACTTTGTACTCGTGTACAGTTTGTCTGTTTCTCATTAAAAATTAGCAAATATTGTTACAATGAGGTAAAGAATTAACACAAAAAAAGCTTGTCCAATTTCTGATGAATATACTGAATTGCATTTCATAACAGTTTTACAGTGCAAAATCCAGCAATACATTAGGCCTTAAATCAGTAAAGAATAACCTTTCTTTTTCATTGTACTATCATGTGAATTTGCAAAACATCCCATTTTTTGTGATCGTGCTGCTGCTGCTGCCACAAAATAGCTTATTTCGTGATGCAAGGCCCCAAAAAACACTCACTTAATGAGACTCCTGAAAGGGTTTACAGTTTCTCACGTGCTCTTGAGTTAGATGCACAGGAGAAATGCTGACAAGATGTTCTCAAGAGGTCAAAACAACAAAAAACTTCGCTGGCAACTTCAGAAAATCAGATAACTTTGGCAAAAGTTTAGAGCAGCATTCACTCAACATAAAACACTTCACAGAGCATTAACATAGCCCGTTCAAGTAAGCAAACTCCAAGCCTGTCTGATTTTGAGTTACTCAAAACTCTGAGAAGAGGGAGTTAGAAGAAGAAAGAGGAAGAGAGAAAGACAGGAAAGATACAGAAAAGAACAAGTATAGCTACCACTCCTGGTTCCAGCAGTGTTCAGCTGATAGAAATTCCAAGAGGAGGTAGAGTCAAGACCTGTGCTTGCCTCATGCTTCAGTTCAGTACCCTTGGCTTTCCTGAGCCCTTCCCCCAGGTTGGACTTAGGGTCATCTGGCCCCTCTGGGGCTAGACTGGGGCTCCAGGGATGGGATGTGGAGCATTGCCTCTGGTGTGGCAGGGACTGGTTACCACTGTGTGGCTGGGATACAGGCCCAGAGGGGGATGTGTGTGTGCAGAGCAGGGCATCACCTCCCCAGAGCAAGGCCTGACTTACCTCTTCTCCTGTACATGCACCCAAAATATTTCGAGCCAGCGGCCCTCCCAGTCTCTCCCATGCGGTTCTCTGTGGATAGAGATTTTCCCTGATTTCAGCAGTATTTTGTACAGGTGTAAGGGTTGGTGTGGGTGGATGTCACTGTTGGCATAGTGCTCAGTGTAGCTGCTTCTGTAACATCCACAGAGATCTAGAGCAGTTCAGCCTTCTCCGTATGCTGGCATTTAAAAATGTCACTAACACACTGAGGCTTGCAGTCAGGGGTGCTTGATTTGGTATCAAACTCTGACTCAGTGTGATCTCATATAACCTCCAGATGGCCTGACTTGCAGAGATGCTAAAAATAGTCAGATCCTACTCCTTTAGCATTATAAACTAAATGAGGCTGTTGCAGTATTTATTTTAATGCACATCAGTCTCCACATCAGATTCTTCAGCTAATGTTTCAGCTTTCCAGTCACTTTCCTCTGGACAGCATTTAGAATAAGTATTTCATCACACACAGAGGATCTTGTGAATGAACTGTCAATTTCCCACAGAACTGGGAAAAATCAATATGCCTCTTCCAGGCCTTGAAAATGCCTCTGCTCCTAGTGAAGACTCTGTTACATCAAATCATACTGAAAATCATTTCAAGCAACATTCCTGATGTGTGGTGACAGAAGAGCTTTTTTCCTTTTGCAGCAAAGCGAATAAATACTATGAAAACACTTTGTACCTATTCTGTATTTGCTGCCTCCTGGTTTTCCCAACAGCAAAACTTCTTACAGGGGAAAAACAACCAAAGAATGATAGGAGCTTTTGCTTAAATAGGTTCTCTTTCTCCTCAGTAAGCAAGTAACATTATTTCTAAAAGTGTTTGGTCCTTCTTTGTCGTATTGAATTCAGAGAAGGCATTAAAAGAAGACTAGACGTCTTTAGATACGTGCAATATTTTGGGTTCATAGAGACTTCTGTTTTGTTCACTTCATCAGCATGGTGTTGATCAGTTAAAACCTGAGTATGTCTGCTGTCATTGCTCTAGGAAGCTACTGTTAGAGGGTACTGAGTATGAAATAAATGATACTGCAAGGATGCTTGCAGTAACTTGGCCTATGGAGTGTTTCCTAGTGTTAGTGGATTATGTGTGATGAGAGTCCAACTTAATTTATATTGATTTAGGGGCAAATCTTCCATGACATGGAACATTATTTTGTGTCACAATTTTCTCTGTGTCAAGAGGGCAGGCTCTCTCAACTGAGCTCTGGTGCCCCAAGCAAAGGTGCAGCAGCTCTGTGTGTGGGATGTCATCCCAAGCAGACCCACCTCGTGCCTGTCATTTTGTCCGAGCCTGCACTACAGGTTCTCCCTGTTGGATACCTTTGCTTTACGTACCCATGTGTAGGGCATATACTTACCCTTGTGAGGCTGGGTTCTGTGTGCTTGCCTCTCATTGAACTGCATCCCTTCTGCTACATTCTGTTTGCCAATGGGCTGTGATTTAAAAATCCTGTGATTTAAAAAGTTTGAAGAAAGTTCCCTCTATGTGCTGTAAATGGTTTATATATAGGAGCAGAGACATTGAGGAAAAGGTTCATAGATAATGTATGGCAAAGGTTTTGTTGCTTTGTGCTGTGCTTCAATTAACTATGTCACCTTGTGGAAGAGTCTCTGCAATGCCATGTGATTGGAGTGTTTCAGACTGGAGCGCAGAATTTGGAAATGGTGACGTTTCAAAACAGAAATCAGATAATGAGAAGGGTTGCCAAGTACCGTGGGCACCTCTCAGCTGGGAGTATACTGGGGGGTTCTACTATGCACAGAGCAAGGGTTTCAGATTCTTTAATTTTAATTTTTGCCATTTAAATATAAAACGAGAAAGATTCCCTGTTCCATGTGGGTAAAAGATAGTTTTGTAGAAATTGTCTTCCTGACTGCCAGTTCATGTGGGTATATGTCTACAGGAGTATGTGTGAATTCAGTCAGTCCAACAATGATTAAATATGTAATTAAAGAATAGTTAAATATATAATTAAAATAATTTAAAAAGAAGAGGTAAGACTTGTAAAATTAGAATTCCTCTTTTCCAAGGAGTTATCCAATTAATTTCTAGATGAAAATTCATCCAACTGGCTTGTGAAGACTATAAAATATATATAAAAAATATGTATGATTGCAGTTAAAAAATAACTAAGGTCCAGTTTTTATTCAGTATTGCTTGACAACTATTCTCTTGTTTCTTTTTCTCTCTATGGCCATTAAGGGGGGATGTGAACTGCTGCCTAACTCAATTTTTTTTCATCTCCGTATGCCTAGGAGGACCTGTTTCTATTGCAGGGCCACTTCCCACTTTGGTTGTGGGAGCTTTTCAGGATTGGTTTTGGTGTGCGGCCTTGCAAATTCTGGTGTCAGAATGAGAGCAGGAGGCTGCAAACAGCTGAGGCTGGCAAAAAGCTGCAGAGCCAAATGTGTTAATGCAGCTTCAGTGGACTGACAGCAGTCAGTTACCAGATTTGGCTGAGAACTCTCTCACCTGGGTCAATTTCTATTGATTTGCTGTTTGGCTCCAAGAATGAAGTGTGGGAAGATGGTAGAACCAGCTTCTCCTTTCCCTGCATAGATCGACTTAAAGTGATCAGCTGCAAGTGAATTGGTTTTGGACTATGGTGTACACAGAGGTGTAAGACACGATGCTGGGTCAATATTTAGCTCACTCCAGTGAGGACTTTTATGCAGATGTAAGTGCTACCCCTCTGGTGCACTTTGATCTTCGCTGTTTTTGTAAAAGTTATGGTGGTTATCTGTTTACTCCTGCTTGCTCAGTGATGTTGGAGTAACAATAAACAGTGATTATCTTCCAAGGTTATTGTAATGTGAACTAAATTTGAGCTTAAGTGGACAGCTCCATCATTTATCTCTCTGGTTTTTCCTTCCCATAAATGTTATTCCAAACACTGTGCCACTCCCTGTAAAAACGCTAATCCTTCATTGGTGTGGCCTGCTAGATGGGGTGGCAAGTGACCTTTCTGAAGAGAGTTTGTCGTGATTATCCATTCCCAAGTGGTATCCTTTCTGGGGGCTTGTTACATGCAAATGGTTAGTATGCGTTCAACGCTGGAGATACATTTATATATATATATATATATATATATATATATATATATAACACAATGCATACATATATATATATATATATATAATATATCCACAAAATAATGCAGTAATTAAAAAAAAATTCTGATTTGCTAGAGCAGAAGTTTATTAACTTATGTACCTAAAAGCAGGACTTGAAGGGACTGGAAACACATCTAACTGCTGTTGCATGCAGAGAAGGACTTTGCTTCCTCTGACTGTATTCTGATGCTGTGTTCCTGCTGGGAGCTCTGGCATGGTCACAAGTAGTGTTCCCACTTCAGATGTGTGGGGCTGGGTGTGGTTTGAAAACATTGCTTTCTTTTTGTATTCTTTGTTTTGAGAATAGGCAAAACCACTGCCTGGATAGTCTAAAGGTTTGTGGTGTTATTTGAATCAATATTTATTCTGCAGGAACTTTTGCATGCAAATAAGTATGTATTTGACTCAAGAATGTAAGCCAATTGCATTTTTACATGGTTTATGTCCTTGTTGGCCTCTGCTTTCCTACATTTTTCCTAAGCCACTCCTCATGCCTGTGGGAGAGGAAGTAGCTCCTGCAAGAATGCAGCTAATAACTTTGCATATTAAAGAAAACCAATCCCAATCCTGATGAGACTGACACTCAAGGATTTGTGCCACTGTAGTAGATGAATGAATTGTGACTCCCATCTGGCCATTTTTATTTGAATACTCTTCTCTGCCCCATAGATTCATGATCCTATCAGCTGTCCTGCAGTGGGGCTGACATCTGAGAGGCAAAAGGACAGCTGTGGGCTACAGTAGCTTTTGTCTTCAACTTCCCCATCCCAGAAATAGGTGTGTGTGTAGGATTTCTAGTGAACTCTCTATCATCTGGTGTTTCATATATTGTTTTAAATGTACCATGCCTGTTAAATGGCAGTGATGAAGTACTCCACTTACTTGTGGTTTTCATGTCAACAGCAGCTCACTACTGCCTAGAGAAATTACCTTGCCTCTTGTAAATACCCTATTCTTGTTGGTTTTGCCCACCTTTCAGTTTGTGCTCTACTCCAGCTTGCAGAGGCTGTTCTCTCTGTTCTATTCTCCAAGGAAGTCCTTTCTGTGTCTGTTCTTACACTTGTCACCTGGAGTAGAAAGCTCACCGGAGCCTCTACACGGTCACTGTCATGCCGCAAGAGAGGCAGTTTGCGAACTCTATTACTGGAGTTCAGCCACATGTCCACAGGAAAGTGGGAAGGAGAAGTAAAAACCCAACACTGGCTGGTTTTTGTACTATTTTATAAGGTTCTTGTTCCTATTTGACAAACAGCTTTGTTCCATAAGCACGTGTACGCCTTTCAGTGTAATGTGCAAGCATCTCCTTTTGAAACAGCAAGCCTCACGTTGGTGCAAGACCTTCCAAATAACACCGTGGGAGATAATACTTCTTTAGTTACTGTGTCAAACTGTAAGTCTGGTGAATATCAAAGCTGTGCATACAGCTCTTGCTCTGATGTGAAGAATGTCACATTTCATAACAATTCATAAAAAATTGCTGCAGGACTGAGCTGCGTAGAATCAAGTGAGGTAGAATGGATGAGGCTATTTTAGGGACTGGCATGGTCATAGAGATTTGAGGGATGTGCTGAGTCTCCTGTTTGCACCATGTGGAAGGCCTGTTGCTGTTGAAGTCCAGGATCTCAGTGGTGTTACTTGAGGCTGGAGTACAGGGCTGAAATTTAAATATGCTGGTGATTATTGCTGCTGTATGAGTTAGAAACATACTGTGAAGTCCTAAGTACTTTATGGTGAGAGTTGGTGGGACTCCTATATCTTTGGAGATGCATCAGAACTCTGGTGAGTATTTCTACTTAAATCTTCTTAGGGTACTAAGGTCAGATTTTCATTTATGCTAAAAGGCTACCTTGTTCCTATCTGCCATTGTAACATGTCCTTAAAATCACTGCATATTATATTTATGGAGCAAGCTAGAACAATTCTGGTATATCAAAATTGTGTGTTAACAAAATTGTTCAAGTGAGCAGTATTAGACTCCTAGCTTGACGAGTTTGAAGGACTTAAGATGGAAAGATGGACTTTGCATTGTGGGATATGATTGGACTTCTGTATAAATGACGGTGAGAAGAGAAACTTGTAATTTGTCACAGAATAAGCGGGAATGGAATACACACATTTGTTCATAAAGCAGAAGGTGTTTAAGAATGTAAGCTTATAAAAGTGAGAGGGTAGTCATATTTTGTCTGAAAAAAGACTTGCTTTGTTTTTTATTCCATTTCCATCTTTCTTTCTGGGAAGATACTTCTCTGCAGTTATTGTTATCAAAGCGCTGCTCTTGTCATTGTTTCACTCAGTTTTGTTAGTAGAATTTTAGTTCAAAAACTTTCTACCTTGGAAAAAACAAACACAAAGGCAAACCAAAACAAACACAAAGGCAAACCAAAACAAACACCCATAAAGTTGTTTCAGAATTCACAGAAAACAAACTGTGGATCAATTATTAAGTGGCTTTCCTCTCCCTCATCCACTTCCTGATGTGTTATTAATTTTGCATGAGCCCCCTGCTTAGCCCCTCATGCACTTAGAGTATAGAGCGCAAAGGCTTTCAGCACTGTTAGTGACTGGGTACTTACTATGACCCTCTGCATAAGAGCAGACAGATCCTGCTGACTTCAGTGGGAATCACTTGTTGGAAGCTGCATAATTGTTTTACAAACAATGTAGGTTTAAAAAAAAAAAAAAAAAAGGGAGGATGTGTGAGAAAGCCCAAAGAGGTCCCCCAAACAAAACACTGAAAAGTTGTTCAAAAGAGCTGGAGCAATCACTTCAGTTGCCTAAGTAGTTAAATCCTGGCAAAAAGAATGATGGAGTGGTCTAACCAAAATCTCTGGCAGACAACAGTCGAGCCTACCAGGGTGTGTTCCTGCTCATTTGTGTTTCAGAGTAAGCAGCTTGCCTGGGCATCCATTACATGATAATTTCCCTGTGGCAACAGGAGCTCTATGAGACTCTAACACTTAGATCATTGAGAGAACTTAGCTGATGAAGGACGCAGAGTTCATCCTCAGCAAGCAATTGTGACTGTGTTTTCTCTAATTGTAGAGTAGTGGTGTGTTTGTACAAAGTAGCTTTACATGTGCTGAAATACGTGCAGAAAACAGTGGTTTCTGCAGGCTATGTGCCTTGCTACCAGTCTGGACAGCAAGCTGGTCACTGCTGTCATTTTTTATAAGTAGTGATTCATAGCACTTCATTGAGTACTGAGTCCTGCTTTTGCCAGGCATGTACATAATAACAGGAACTTCATGATGAGTTTGTGTCCGAGGGAGCTGCTAATGCCCAGCTCTAAAGCACCACTACTGATGTGCTCTACCAGCAGCTCCCTAAGAAATCTCCACATTGTATTAGTGGCATCTAATCTAAACAACAGTTTAGATTAAAGATAGTGGCTTCTGCATGAAGTATGTTCTATTATTGCTAATGGTGTCTTATCAAGTAAGCTAGTGTGTCAGATAAAAGAATTTCTGTAAACGAAGCATAAAAGAAGCTGTATATATAAATCAAGCCTGAAAATCAAATTACGGCTGAATGGGGACTGAACATCTTGGTCTAGTTTTCTTTATGCTTTGGTGATTGATAGAGAAAAAGTAAAAACAGTCTCTCTAAGTGCAGAACTTGATGAATATTGCATTTATTTTCTACTATTGGATTGTTTCAGCACTTTGTAGTAAAACAATATGAGTAGGTAGTTACACTTCGTGCTAGTTCCAGTGGTTTCAATACTGTTAAAAGTAAACATCAAGAGCCACCTTTCTTTTTGCCCTTAAGGAAGGCTTTAAAGAAATGTGAAACTGCTTCTTATTGATAGTTTAGAAAAAAAAAAGTCAAGGTTAACAATCCCTGCTTTTAGATTCATCACACCACCGATCGAGATGAAGAACTTCGAGCTATTGCACTGAAGCCTTAATCTGCTACATGGTCACATACCTTTAAATGAAACATTAACCTCCAGAGCCAAAAATGGTTCCAAGGTTTTGGAGGAGATGTGCTGAGCCTTGCCTTTTGACTAGATTTAATGCAAGGGAGTTTCCTAGGGAAAATAATCTTGCTCTTATTTTTCCCTCTAGTGTGTGAAGAAACAATATATCAACGTATCTACAGCTATTATTAAACAAGTTAAAGTGTTAATGATAAAGAAGTGAAAAAATGTTTCTTTAAAGATCGTGTACTCTGGAGTTCTGTTAGTTTTGTGTGGATTAACAATTTAAATACCTCGAACAGGTTGGTTGGTTTGTTTGTTTTAAAATATCTTCGGCTGTATTTTGTGTGGTGTGAAAGATGTGATAAAAAGGCATTTTTGAATAATCTTTAATTTCCAGCTGGGGTCCCATACAATTCAAAGGTAGTTTGGAGTTTTGGTGGTTTTGTCCCAGGGGGAATTTGAAGATGGTGTCCTTGCCAGCTAAACCAACTTAAAGCCTGTGTAAGATACAGCTTCATGGACCAACTGGGAGTCTGGTGAAGAGTGACATGGGAGGAGAACAACTTCCCTCAGGGGAGGATGTGACTGGGGGAGCCATTTTGCTACAGAAGCACCAAATTGCTTTACCTGCCTTGATTTAAAGCTGTGTATGGGGTTTTTTTGTGAGTGGTGTCCACATCAAACACCAACCCTGCAATTAGTATTTGGCATAATTAGTAATTTCTGTGGACATACCCAGTCTGCAAAAGTCCCCCCTACTGTACACTGAGCAATGTCCCTTGGGAATATTTAATCTTAATTAGCTCAAGTCTGTGTCAAGCTCATTGTCATTTCCATATTGTTTTCAAAGTCTGATACCTTTGATCAACCCCAGGTTGAGTTAGGAAAGCCTAAGGTATGAAAGGAATGTTGAAGTCTGCAGAGCTACAGTTACTACAGAAGTTATGGAAACGAAACCATTAATACTGGTCTGGTATGACCCACTAGGAATTTGTCTGGAATGGTATTTCTACTGCACTTTGCTGAAGGGTGATTAAGGTGTGGTTTTTTCTTTCTCCCTTGAACTTTGGGATGAATATGTGTCTAGTGAAAATTCTTCTTTCTGGCTTAATCTGCGATAATGCCAGCAGTTTGTACTTCGTGGTCTGTAAACTGTTACAAAATTTCAAAAAGCATTCTCAGTGTTCAGAATGAGAGTAGGGTGAAGTTTATGTATTTGTTGTTTGTTCCTAACAAATTATAATCATAAAGTAACTGGAAGCAAAGGAGTAAATACAAAGATTAGTATTGGATGTAATTTTGTGAGCTTATTAAAGGTAGCTCTGAAATTTTCAAGAAATTATATTACTTTAGTGAAAATATATAGCATTAAAACATTGGTTTAAATTCAGACATAATACACTATTAATCAATTCCTTTAATATGGGCATTTTGCATTTAAAATAAAAGGGAATGTTCTTGGATTTGGATAGGACGCAAGGATGAAAACTTGCACAGGGCTAGACAGAAAGTTCTTTTGAAGCTTTGATGGGTGATGTGCTGTGAGGTTTTCTAGTCTTTTCTCTCTGACATCTAATACTATGTTTGGACTGAAGCATTTCCTCAGATAGAAAATAACTAAAATAAGGTGTCACTGCCAAGGCAGACCTCAGCCTTTTTAGAAATGCAACTAAGAGGCCATACCCGTGATCACGCTGGACCAGGCAATAGGTCTGTTTAAGGTAAATATCCTCAGAAAACGAACAGCAGTAGACAGCTGGTGAGAAGTGTAAGAAACAAGGCAGGTACATAATGATAAATCTTAGGGAATATGCTCTGAATCCCCAGCCTTTCAGATCCAGAATTAGTATCTTTGTACTTGGTATCACTATATGATATTTTTCTTTGTGACTTTATCTAGTTGATTGTTGAATCTCTAATTTTCTGAAGTGAGTGACATCCAGTTGTTAGCTGTACCTCTTTTCTATTAGTATTGGCTTTCTTTGGGAGAGGTGGAGTTTCAACGGGCATCTAATAAAGCATTCTACAGCTTAGAGTCAATTAACTTTCATGTTCATCTGCTTAGCTTCTGTGAAACCACAATGAAAATCCTGCATCTGAAGAATGTAGTTTGAAACACCTTTTATCTGCTCCCTGCTGTACCCTGCCCCTGGCTTTTCCACACAATACCATTAAGAAACAAATTTTGGACACCTTCCTTTTCAGTGGTTCAGATGGTTGAATTGGGAGGTGTGTAAAGTTAAGTGAGTGTATTAGTCCAAGGCAGCTACAGCTGGATGTCACAGATGAAAAAACTTGCTGCTGGGAAGAGGAGCTTTAAGTTTCCAGATAGTGACCTAGTTGGATCTTTACACAGCTCCTCCAGTTACAATGGAATAACCATTTTCAGCCCAGGCCATGTTTTAACAGTAAGACATATAGTTGCAGTTTTAATGGAGGATTGCAGTTCCTTGCAGTTCTATCCTTTTTCATCCTCTCCCATGCTTCCCAAAAGGAAGAAACGTGCAAGCCTAAACTCCCAGAATCCTTATATAATTTTGCCATTGATTATGATACAACCTTGTTAAGTAACAAAATAGTATCCAAGAGAGAACTGTGATGGGCAAGTGAATCTGAAGGGTGTTCTCAGGCAGACACCACACTATTCCTTCCTTTGACTATGATTTTGGAAGATTCCAGTAACTGGCTGTAACATAAAAGGTCAAATGTAGCACGTACCTGTTATTTTGGAAGGAAAGGTGTAAAGTTCCTTTCTTGTCTGGGCCCCGAGAAAGCTCCTAAGCAAATGTATGGCTTATGGGCAGTGCTGCCTAGGCTGTCTGTGAAGCAGGGACCAGTGTTGTGTTGAGAGTACAACCCTGAGGGGGGTTGCAAAAGGTAAGTCAGTGGCCAGGCAGTAGAGTGGAGTCACTGGTGCTGTATAAACCTGACATCTGGAAGGTTGTGTCATAGCCCAAGCAAACTTATTAATCAAGGCAAGTTTATAAAAATTATCTTACCTTATACCACAGCATTGGACATCTGATAAAAGAAATGTGAGACTTTTCTTGTTTATTCGCAGAGTAGTCATGGGAAGGAAGGAAGAATGTGTCATGGATGACAACTAGTATTTACTGGCTGACAAAGAAGAGAGAGGCAAGGGAGCAACGTAACCTCATAAGAGAGCATGATCAGATCCTTTACAGCTAGCTGAACATCCAGAGACTGGCTTCAGATTTATACTAGTTTACTAGGCTTGAGAAAGAACTCTGTAAGCTTTTTTTTCCCCCAAAGACTTTTTGTTTTACTTACAAAGGCATTCAGAAGCACTCATTTATTATTTATAAGTTCTTAAGTTCTTATTCTCAGGGCTCAGGTGCATGATCTGAACCCCTTGGGCACTGGATTTCCAGGTAAAGAACTTAGTCTTGTTGCTGTAGGAAAGCTCAAAAAAAAAAAAAAAAAAAAACAAAAAAAGGCCTGAGAAAACAGTTTGGTAGCTGTTCATCTTGAAATTTGTTTTATTTGCTGCATGGGGATCTATTTTGGAAGTACTTCAATGAAAAGTTGGACAGTGGAACAAAACACTTTAAGGCATAGCATTTAAGTGTGCATTCCTTTGATTGATTGATTTTGTTTTCTCAAGTTTTTAGGTGTGTGGTTTTTGGGGGGGTGGGTGGTTTTGTTTGGTTTTTTTGTTGTTGTTGTTGTTATATATATGTGAAGTACTTGGATTAATTCCTGTTTTCCTGGCAGCAACAAAGAGTTGTTCCCTGTCTGCCACATCCTTGTTCACTATATAACTGTGTTCTGCATCACGCCTTGATCTTCCATACGGTAGATTCTACTGAATGAGAAATAAACCCGTCCTGTAAACTGAATTTAATCTATAGGCTAGATCTACTTCCAAAGGTGCAATTGATAGAAAACTGTGCATTTTTCTAGCATTAATAAAATCCAGTGTGATTTTAACACTGTGTGATTTAATCACTGTGTGATTAACAGTCCATGTTAGCATGTTTACTTTTTTATATATACACACAGGTATGTGTGAGTGTGTGTATATATATTTTAACGTTTTTTCCTGGTTCTGTTTTTCCACTTCTGCTCCATACCAATACTGCTGAAGCTCATGTAAGAGGACAGCTCTTGCTCTTGCCAGCCAGAATCTGTTTTTGCAATGAGGGGTCCCTGCTGGGGAAGCCTTTCTTTCCCTGCTCTTTCTTCTCTCCGCAGGGTAGCAGGCATAAGGACTGCCCTCCTGTCTGCTCTGCTGACAGCCGTGCCTTCTCTGCTCCGACTGCAGCAGCTGCTGCTCCTCAGCCTGACTGAGAGAGCATAAATTAAAATACAAAGGTCTCCTGTGGCCACTCTTGGCTGGCAGTGCAATGGCAGATCAGATCTTCCTACATCATCTTCACTTGACTTTCTTCTTTTTCTCAAGAATTTCCTCTGCATTTGTATCAGTCAGTCTTTTACCACTGGGCTGAATAGAAGCAGCAATCCAGTAACTCTAAATATTTTATGTGCTTGTGTCACTGGAGCAGTTTGCAGAGAAAAGAGTCAGCAATGTGGGTTTCACCAAAAGCTCAGGTCTTTCTGCTTTTCATACTGCCTGGAGGAGATGGACTGTTTGTGTGCTTTTCATGGCTGCTGAAGATCCAGAGCTAATTGCTGTTCTCCTCTCCCCACAAAGTCAGTGGGAGTGTTAGAAACAGCAGAACCATTGTGTTGCTTTTGTGTGTGTGTGACTGAGGGCACAGCAGTGAGTGTGAGTGTTTTCTCCAGTGGGCTTTTATTGGTTTTGTTTTGCAGCCTGGTGTCTTACAATGCTTATATAGGGGGTCTCAACCCCAGAGAGTGGAGAGAGGGAGCTACTTAGTGGTGGGGTGGAATGCTGTGCTACAGAATTGACTATGTTGAATTCCTGACCCAATTGTAGGGTTTTTTTTGGGGGGGGGGGGTTGTTTTGCTTTTGCCCCGTGCTTGTCTGACATAGCAGATGTTCTTTGACTCAATGTGCTTAATTGTGAGGACCCTTCCTTGTAGGTGGTAAGTGATGAGGATGACGATGATAATTTTTAATTGTTTTATTAAAGTAACTGTGTCTTCTTCCTCTACTTTTTCCTGCTCTAGATCCCACAGGCTGGTTTGGCTTATTGGGCATTTGTCTCATGCCAATGGCATTGAATAGTCCTTTGTAAGAGTGCTCATGTTTTTGCTAGTCCTCTTATCTGTCTTACCTATTTCAGTCAGAGTCGGAATTCCAACACCTTTGTGGGAAAAAAGTTAAACCCACTAATTTTTTAACCCTTCTTGAAATGTCTTTTTTTTTTTTCTTTTTTTTTTCCCCACCATGGATTGCAATGTTAAAGTTGCACCCTCTTGTGTTGGAGCTTCTGTCATGTTGGATTTGTCTTCAGGGCATTGTCAGGATTGGAAGGCAGCCCTAAGGAAAAGCATTTCAGTAAATGGTTTATTTTTAGTCCCTGAAAATCATGTAAGACATGAGAACCTGTTTTTTTAAATTCCATTTGTATAATTGTCAGATAGTCTTTGATGAAGGTTTGTTCAGGTCCTCTACTAGTTTTATCCACTGCTCTGTGGATTATGGATATGGAGGTTCTCCATGATTTGTGCAATGACTCAATTCTTTCTCTTTAATGTATATATGTTTTGGCTTTAAATGCAAGACTGTGCAGCAGTGAAAGAATATGCAGGCTGAATACCATTTTGTCATACTTAATAATATTCCACATTGTGAAAGCCCAAAAGCAAAATATGCCTAAACTTAGAACCTTTTTATCCAAAGTTGTGTTACATTTAAAATGTCTTGATTTCTACAATTGACTTTATGGATTTGGAGGGAGGGAAGTATCAGGAGCTGCTCATGCTGTTTGTTTTATCATGCTGATTAGGCAAGTGAAAGCTACCTTGGTGGTGGGGCAAGAGGACAACATTGTGCAAGTGACCTGTTGTATGAAAGCAAAATGCACGTGTGATGAAAAATGTGTGTCCTTTTTCTTCAGTGTTTTGTGCTAGTAGCAGGTGCAGATGAATAGCTGGCATCCTGTATTTCCATGTCACATACGGCAGGATGAGTGGGAAAGCAACTGGCTGTGCAGCACCCACGCTGAGGTGCAGTGGCAGGGTACTTCTGTAGCTGGTGGTAACTCTTCCTCTGTAACTCCACCCAAGCTGGTAGGAGCAGTACTGGTTCTGTGATGTGAGCTTGCCAGCCAGGGCCTTGCATTGAGTAAACTGGTCTCTGTTAGCTGCTCTTCTGGAGAGCTGTTGTAACAATGTGTTGGCTCTTCCTTTCTTTTTTTTTTCCCCTCCTTTTTATCTTAAACAGTGAGCTTTCTACACGGGGAGAATGAGAAGTATTCTGTGCATTGATTTGCTGTTTGTGGTGATGTGAAGGACTGTAAATTTCTGCTTAATTATGATCAGTTCGAGAATGTTTTGGTACAAAGAGTCCAGAGCGTGGTGAGATTACCCAAGAAGTTTGCTAAGGACTAAGTTTGCTAAGTTAATTGCAGGAATTTTACTGTTCCTGTCAGCTGATGGTACTCACTTCTTTTTTGGTTCTGAAATGGTATCATCCTTGAATACATTTTTGTGAATCACTGTCACTTGACTCGCTTGGGGGTTCAGAAGATTGATCTTTGTGTAAAGCTCCTCCCTGTCCTTTCCTGGCTGATTAAATAAATAACATTTTTCTGAACTTTTGGCAGATCTTTGTGTTTGTGTTATCCTTTAAAGGGGAGGAAGAGGACCAAGAATCCTATCCACATCCTCTTCTTATTTAATAACATAACTAAAAAATGGACACGAGTTCACGAGGGCACTTTTGATGTTTGTGCTGCTCTCTTCTGCAGGCAGGAAAATAAGCAAATGAGAGCAGTAGCTGAAGTACTTGGTAGAGTGTAATTGCCTACTATCCCACTGTGATTTGCAAAGACTGGAGAAACAATGTAAGTAGCATTGGTGGTGATTTCTTTTTTTCAGGCAACATTCTTTCCACCCTCAGTTATAACCAGTGCCCTTTAATTACAGCTCGCTGTCTAATATGAGCTGAAGAGGCTCTGTGTCAGAGAAGGTGGAGCTACAGTGCAGAATTCACTGGCCTGGCACTGGTATGATTCAGCTGACAGTTTTTACGTTTGCTGGCATGGCCCTTTCACAACATAAGATACTGTGTTCATTTGTTAGTATTGTGCTAGGTGATTGCCATGCTTTCAAACAGGCTGAGATTTTGAGTATTTTGACACTTGGTTGGGGTTGACTGCCCTGGCCTATGTACTCCTGTGGGTACTGTAATATAAATAACTGTGCTTCTTGTTTTGACCAAGTATATTCTTGAAATGTCATTTCAAGTGTAACAGTGAAGAACACGTTAGTAAGAAAGAATGAGGCATGCAGATGTTGGGTTGTTTTCTTTTTTGACATTGACCTGCTTAATCTTCCCAGGACCTTCCATTTTTTCATGGAAGCTTGGGAAACAACTGTTGATACATTACCTTGAGGACATTGAAAAGTATTGTTCAAAAACGTAGTCTGTTCTGTTTCCTCTACTTCCTACAGCAGTAAGGCTTGGCCTGGTTTTTGTGTTAAGAAGCCAATTACTGTGACTGGGTTTCTCTTATAGGCTATAGACAAGCACAGAGAAAATTTGCCCAGAATTTGATACGGTTTTGGACTGAAATAGTAGGCTTTGGTTTGGTGTGGCTTTCTGTTGTCAGTGCTTTGGTCAGAATTGGGTAGGTTGTGCAGATAGCTGGCTAGTTAAAATACACTTGCATTAAGAATATTTATTTTGGCATTAAAACAACATGCTATAAGTAAAGTCCTTTCTTGCTGATCTTGCATTTGTTCCTAAAAGGCACTGTACTTCAGAGGTGCCTGTGGAAAAACAGAGATCATTTAGTTTTGAGCAGTAACTGAAAAACTAATCCTGTACTCCAGAATATAATGAATTGTGGATTCTTTGCTCCATTGAGTGAAATATGACTGGTGTGACCTACTTTATTTGCATATTTAACATACTGGCCACTTTTTGTTAGGGTGGTTTTTTTTTTTTTTTTTTTTTCTCCTTAGTTTCCTAGGAAACAAATGCCCTGGTATACTAGAGAACAACTATTGTATGGAGACTGCTGCTGTCTGAGCATTGTTCTTTTGTAGGTGGAAGGCTTTAAAGGGGAAAGAGCTGGAGTTTTCAAAATCATCTTCATTAAGTGAAACAGCACAAGGATGTGTTTCACACTGCTATTGAGTGTGAGTTCCTCAATATATTTGTATTTTTTTCAGTAGGAATATGTGTGTTGTAATGGCTTATCTAGTAACACTGCTGTATATGTTCCCATTGAAGGCATACCAAAAAAACCTAAATGAGTAACTAATAAATGGTTATTCTTGTCATCCTTACTGAGCACTGTGTAGATGCGTATTTATAAAAGTGTTTTATTTTGTGTTATCTGGAATGAAACAATAATGCAGAATTTGGCATTAGAGTAGACTTCAGGAAGTAGTATTTTTGCTAGTGGAGTAGCTAAAGAGAGGGGTGGGAAACCTTTTAAGTTTAAAAATTGTCTCAAGTTTGTTTTGCTGCTTTTTTATTTTTTAGTCCAATGTTTATTGTTGCAAGGTTAAAAAAATAGGTGTGGTTGTTGCAATGTTAAATTCGAAGTTGTGATGGTGGAATGGTGTTAGGATTGGTAGTGCTAAATCTTACTAAGTGGTGAACAAAAACTGACTCACTGGTTGAATTGTCTGGTGAACTAACAAGTGGGTGGGAGAATGTTGTTGAGTTTTGAGAACACTGAGCACATTGGAGGAGAAAGAATAAGGGGGAATCTGTGAGCTTTTTGGTAGTGTGTGACAAATAAGTCTGAGTTCTTAGCTTTGAAAGTGCGGCACGGTTCCCCTTTGGTCTTTCTACACTGACTTCAAAGACTCAGGTAAGGACCAATGCTCAATGGTGCAGGTAACTCTGGTAATCCATGACTTACTCTGCTGCTTCCACACTGCTTGGACTGAGTGTGTAGCATGTGGTGCCGGTCTCTCAGTACGTACAGCACTGGTGCCTGAGTTGTGTGCTGCAGGGGCTTGGTGCTTGTTATTCTGGTAATTTTCTCCTCTCTTAGTCCACAGCAAGTTGAGAAGGGAATAGTGGCAGGATGAGAGAAGTCCATATAGCTCTGCAATTCCTTGCCAGGACTTTATTTTGTGCTGCCTTTATTCAGCTACTTGCTGAGGGAAGGACAGGTAGCTGGCAGTAGCAGTATATCGTCATGAGCTGCCTAGAAAGGTGAGCAAAATAAGGGGATGTACTGGGGAGTGGAGCTTGTTAGTTTGCAATTGTTTGGGGGTTTAAGATTTAGCAGGTGATTTTGTCCATATTTGCCAGTAGTAGGTATATAATGCATACTTTTTTCATTCTCTAAGGGTTAGAACTTTCAAAAAGCTGAATATCTTTTGATAATAAACTGCAGTGGAGGCCCCTGCTTAAGTGTGATGTTTTTGTTTGTTTTGTAATTAAAAAATTGAAGTTTTCAAAGTAAGACTTCAATGCAAGAACTGGGGGTGAGAGTGAAGCAGAGTGAAGACCTAACCAAGTACATCTTTAACAGTCTAGAATCTCATCCATATGGCACTAACAAGGCTTTCTGATCATAAAGCCACAAATCTGTGGTGTTTGGCTGCTGCTGGAGGCTGGGGAGAGCACTCTTGGGCTTTGCCAAGCATGGGAGTTGCTCTTTTGTGACTGCTGCCTCAGCTGTTACTGGTTATTAGTTGTGCAGAATGTGAAGGTGGTGAGCTGCAGAGCTTTTGGTACAGTCACAGCTCTGTGAAAGTTCACTGTTCACTATTGCAAGGACATCTGATACGTGTCAGTGTTCATGTGTGACCTGGTGAAGTTCAGAGTGCTACTATATGTCATTTGGGACACCTCTATGCATTCCTAAGTTTAATTCACCAGTTTTGCTGATCAGTGATGGGAAAACAGCAGCACAGTCATCTTCATACTACCTTGCAAAGTCAAGATATCCAAGGTTATCATAGAACCACTAAATTGTAAAAAAGCTGTCGGATCATCAGGTCTAACCATAACTTTAATTGCTGCCAAGTCCACCTCTAAACCATGTCCCTCAGTGCCACATCTGCCCGATATTTTGTGGTGGATTCCTACAATAGAGTGTGCTTTGTGAAGGGAAAAAAAATGAGGATTTTTCTTACAAGAAAGCTCTTTTTGGGGTTAGGGGGAGGTTCAGATTCTGTGTGATGAATTCTGCAAACGGATCAGAGGGTGATCTCCCCAGGTGGTTGTCATGTAGCTTATGCAGTGGTTTTGCCTTGTGGAAAGAAAGTAGGTAACTGACATTGATCTGGACGTTCAATACCAGCATCAACTGCTGTTCATAAGTACCTGTTCCTACTTGTGCTTGGTCAAAAAGATGACTGACTGCTAGTAATGAAAGATTTTACAAGTCTTTGAACTCTACACATGCCAGCTTTTCTGACTTGAAAGTACGTTATGGCACTGCACCTCTTCACCAGTTGCCAGTAAACTTGATCAAAGTAAACCCAAATCTGGAGACGCAAGCATTATTTAACAATGTCTCCAAGTAACTGATTCAAGTTCTTGTGGAAGTAGCTGTACATGATGTGATCTGGACCTCCTGCAAGGGCAGTGTGGCAGTGGAACTGCTGATCTTCTTCTCTGACTTTGTCTTTACTCTCAACAAATAGACTCAGTAATAGGCAAACAATTTCAGGTTTCAACGCAAAACATGAAAGAACCCTAGTTCTCATTTAGTTAAGGCATCTAAAGTAGATTTTCACTTCTAAGGTCTGGAGAGAGGGAGAGAAAAAAACCAAACCAGATCTAGATGTTGTAGATCTCTTGAAGTAGTAACTGAACTGAAGTATCTCTTTGTGTGATAAATAGTCAGCATGTGAATGAATAAACGATTCATGAGAGGTTGCTGTCTAGCTTGCTCTCTTCCCCTGGTGATGGTGGGGAGAGTCTTGGGGAGAACTCTGTGCCTGACTATTCAGTTATTAACACCCATGGATGCAGCAAGTAAAACTGCATAAAATGGAGAGGCCAAGCATGTAGGAGGGAAGATCTGTCTTGTAATTTCAGCTGGGATTAAAGTCCGTGAGCAGTGACCGTAGCAAATTTTGCAACACGCCGTGTTAATTTGACCATAAGAGTCCCTGTTTTATGAGTGCATTGGTTAACACTGTTATAAGCTGTTTTCTTTGAAAATGCTGAATGTCCTCCCCTCCCCAAACCCAGTGCTTACCTCAGTTGCCTTTTTTCTGGTCACTTTTTGAGAGAAGGTAGAAGGAAATTCTGGTGAACAAAGTGGCAATTGCAAATAGGGCTGTAATTTCTGTCTCCGCATTAACCATTCCCATCTGTTGTATCTGTAATACATCTCTTGTTTCACTTAGTGTAGTTTTTCTGGATAGTACATGTCATGCATATTTATTGCTGCCCTTAGAGCATTTATATGCAAGTATAAAAACTCTGAACTGTGGTGTATTTGAGGTACTTGGGTAAAGCAGTATTTGATAGTGTACACAAATGCAAAGTAAGGGCATGCTCTGCTGTGGAACAACTAAATGTGTCATTTAGGGCAAGATCTCAACTGTTGTAGAAAATACATGTGGAAATGTTTTAAGACTTCATTACATAACTAAGGCATCTGATTACTGTTATTCAAATGTCTTCTCATAATAAAAGCTGAAAAACTTGTAGAGGAGTTGTCCTTGTATGTTAGCATCATCCCAGCTGTGCAGTGTAAATCTCAAAGCAATGCTGATGGAGCATTAGGGTGCTTCACTCTTACAGGAAAGTTATTTCATTTAGTTTCACTATGCTCTTCATCATATTTAATTATATGAGCATACTAAATTTTCTTCTTTGTTTTCCTTTTAGTAAAGAAGTTCATCTTTGAAAATCTGGGGTGGATGTGTACATAAAGAAGCAGTCACTCCAAATATCATTCTACTGTGTTGGTTATTTTGCAGGATGATTTCCCTTGGCTTTCCCTTCTGTTTGTTACCTACTGTAGCTTAATAGGGAGAATCAAAATGGTCTTCTGCGGGCTCCTTCCGTGAGCTGTATTTGTAGCCTGCAACTGCAAGGACCATGAAGAAGCTAGTTGGACACTTAGAAATGTGGGAAAGGATATTGGAACATAACCACACTAAGTTTCTTAAATCTGGTAAGATTACTCACCACTGCTAAAGTTAGCTTTTGCCTAAGCTTTTGGAAACCAGGTGCTCTGAGGAAATGAAACTGGTGACCAGCTTAAAGAGCCGTGGCTGCAGCTGTCCCAGGTTGATGTTGGCTGGCACTGGTGATGTGGGAATGTATTCTCACAACAGCTGTAGTGTTACAGGGGTCCCTTGGTGTGGAGTGAATTGCATGTGGCAGTGCCTACTGGAAAAGATCACTTTCCTTACTAGGGTTCCTTCTAGGATGTTGAAGGACATAGTGGTGATAGGAGAAGCAGAAGATAAGGACTCTGCTCAAGTGTGCTGGTTCTCTTTGTTTTCTTCAGCACTGGTGACTGATATGTTGATCAAAACTTTAGTTCTGGTAAGTGCTGTGCGTTCAAAATTAATGCTTAAGTGTTACATCTAGATCATTGTCAAGTATGTTCTAGTGGCTGCAGAATAATCAGCAAGAGAGTAGCAAGGTGCAAATGACACATCTGCTGTTTTAATTCAAAGCACTTGATTTCTACAACTATCAAGTTCCAAATCTTTGTATAGTAATAATACTTTTTTTCCCCTGATGCTTCCTGTTACATTCAGTAACTTCTTGCAGAACAAAATAGAAGATCCTGTCTGCTTTAATGATGCTTAGTTTGTTTTGAGGAGCATCCTTTCAGAAGAATTTTGGTGAGTTTTACCTCTGTGTTATATGAAGTGACTGTCTTGGTGGCAGATTCTCCATCTGCTGGCTGGCGACACTGTTAAGTGTACTGGTGTCACTGCTGGTTTGACAGCTCTCTCAGCTGAAATGGTGAAATGATATAGGTTGCAAATGTATTGTTTTTATGTCTTACTTTGTTTCCTTTGAAAATGACATAATTCATAGTTCCAGTTTAGAGAACAGCTAAAGAAAGTAGTGTCTTTGAGGAGGAAGCAACCTCTCTGCCAGGGAATGAGCATTAGAGGGAAGATCTGAGGCTTAAGAACTGTTGCTGATAAAAAGTTACTTGCATAGGCACAGACCAAACCCTGCCAGAAAGCATATCAGTACATGCGCACATATGACCTTGGAAAGGAAATCAGGATCAGCTCTAAGAGAATGTAGTGGAGGTTCTCTGTGGTGTTGTCAGTTTTCTGCTTGTAGGCTAAATGCAGTGGTGCAGTGAATTTGAAATGATAGAAATGTAAGAAGATTTCTTTTGTGTGCAGATGTCAAATATCAAGCAATTATCACAAGTTTATTGAAGATATTTTTTAATGGTAGTATTAAATCTATTGTGCTTTGGTTGCTTTTTAGCTATCTGTAGCTCAGGCTTGTCCTCACTTGGTTTTTTTTTGGTTTTTTGGGTTTTTTTTTTCTCTCCATTTAATGCAAGTTGCTTGCTGTAGGACTACATAATGATTTTTACTTTTACTCTCTAGTAAATTGCTGTATATGAGTAGTTATATGGTTTATTTTGTTCCTTGCTTCATTCCAGTGTATCATCAGTTCTTATACCGTGTAAACCCCTGCATTTCAACATTGTTTTGCAACCTGTTTTGACCTTTTTTTAAATGCAACTGGCATTTTTACCTTATACCTTACGCATGGGTTTGAGTGATTAACTTGCAGAATAGCAAGTGTGATTTTGACCTGAAATTTTTGACCTGAAATTTCTGGGGTATCTTTTTTAGGATTACACTAGTGTGTGATTTTTCTTTTGCTTGCACAGTGACTAGTGTATGCATACTACATGAGAGAGGTGAGGAAGGTTCTCTTGCTTTTAGACCAGATTTTCCTTAGCAGAATTTCAGGGAAGAGGGAATTGGTGTTTTGAATTTGCTGCAGTGTAGATGACTTTATTGACACCTAGCCATGATCATGAATGAAGTGCATGAAAATTGCCAAGACAGAGGCTGCATGGCTGCTGTGCTGCCCTTTCACTTTTATTGGCTCTTTGCGTGGGATGGTGGCACCCCAACCTACTGGTGACGACAGATGATCTTTGTGTCCCACCTGCACTTTGAACCTGGAATGGTTGGTGTTCATCTGTGTTCACTCATGAGTCATTCTCTTCCAGTGCTTCCTTAATTAGCTTAGAACACTGCATTCCTGTCCTTTTCCTAGGGATATGCTTTTGCTGCGAGGACTTGAAATGAAATGCAACCCCATGCTCCTGAAGCAGCAGATGGAAACCTTTGTGTTGCAGAGGTTCTTTTGCTATTAGTTGATCCATGAATTTGAGTTTCTCTTCTGATACGGTTAGGTGTACTCCTCTTGCCATCATTAACCACTCCTAGCTGCTCATGCTTTCAGCAGAGCTCAAGGAAAGAAGCACCACTGCTGGGAAGAGTGATGTGATGAAACTTGTTTTTCATATTCAAGAGCAGCAGAGCTACCTGCATATGTAAAGGCTTTTACAGTGAATGGGTTTTTCTCATCAGCTGGAGTGAGACTTTATCTTAATATTTTCTCCCAGAAGCTGTACTTCTGAGTTTGCTAGAAGTTGCTTTATTGTGTGAGATGTATTGGCACTGATGCTATTGAAAGCCTATTTTACATGACAGTATAATAGTAAATTTAGGTGAACGCTTTTAAAAGCTTTCACAAGAGCTGAGATTCAACACTGTAATTTTTGCTTGGCTTGTGTTGCAAAGAAATTTTTTTCTACCTTCTTTGAATAATCTGT
>NW_008238673.1:135669-143029 GCF_000691975.1 Corvus brachyrhynchos
GTAGGGAAACAAAGCAATTTAAAGATCAACAAACAGAAGCTCATCAAAATACATCTATAGTAGCTAGTGATAAATAATCTTTTTCTGACAGTGGATTGTTGCTGAATCTAAGTATTGTTCCCTGGTATTCAATTACTTCAGCTGATTTTGTTCATATACTAGAAATATTGCTGTGCTCCAGTCCTGTGCTTATTGATCAAGTTGGAGTGTCTGTATCAGCCCTGAGATGGAGCTTATAATACAGAAGTCATGCAGCATCCATTTCCTTATTGTCTTGAGTGGAGCTGCCCCAAGCTGGCAGTCCTCAGGTTTAGCTGCTTTGCTATATTGTGTCAACACTGGCTGGGGAGAGGCAGCAGGCAGGGAAATGGGCTTTCCCAAGGGGAGGCTAATTTAAAATACTTTAGAAATTATGCATTTCCAGAAAGGGATTAACATGGGGAAACTTAGCAAAGGTTTTTGAAAAAAGTGTGCCAGTTCACAGATGATCTTGTCTCTGGGTTCTTGTGTGTGGAGGTTTTTTGCCTTGAAACTAGGCAGGCAGATCATGGCAAATGAAATGATTTCAGCCCTTAGGTTACAGAACTGTAAAGTATTTGAAATATCTGCTTAGTACAGATAATTTAGATAGTAGTTTGGATCTGGAAGGACAGAAGGAATTGATGGAGATTTGCCAGAAGCATCTTTTAACAGAGTAGATTCCCTGATAGGAAGCTGGTCGGTAGGTCCGGTCAATGCTGCCCAATGCCAGGAAGTAAATGGTCTCTTGGGGCCAAGTGTCCAGTGCTGTGGCCAGGCTTATTAAATTGGGCTCATGTCAGGGGATTGCCATGAGGGAACACATCAGCACAGCTTGGAGTCAGGGATAAGTAAAAGAGCCGCTCTGTGGGTCTGTTTGCCAGCCAGCTCTGTATTTGAAACGGCTGGACTGAGCAGAATGTGTGGGGTGAGCACTGTGTGGGCCTGTGCCACATGGTGCCGGTCACAGCAGCTGTAGTGTTTTCAGTCGATCAGGCCTGGATGGAAGGCACCACAGGTAGCTTGAGGGGGCCTTGCTCACCCCACCTGTGACAGGCTCAGGGTCCAGGCAGCTCCTGCTCTGGCCTTGGGATATGCCCTGCTTATTTCCTTTTGTTCCTGCAGAACAAAAACAGCCTGAGTGCTGTTGCCACACACACTGCCCTTCCTTCTCAACTGTGAGTGGAGTGTTGCTTTTAAAAACACTCATCACAGAATTAGTGAGTTGGAAGGGACCCACAAGAATCATGGAGCCCTACTCTTAAGTGAATGGCCTACATGGGGATGGAATCCTCAGGCTTATTAGCACCACCTATGTGGCTACAGAAAGATCTGTGTAGCTCACAAGACCTGAAGCTGGTGACTTGAGACAGTAATTCTCCCCAGAAGTGGCTAGCATGTGTGGATCTGTACAAAATATCTTTTGTAAATCTTACCTAAAGGCTTCAGTCTTTGTTTCTTCTCATTTAGATAATTTTGGTGCATTGCATTGCGCATCTTTTGTTTACAGTCTGATAGCAAATTTTCTGTATGAGGCTTAAATTTGGGGGACTTGTTATCAGTTCTAATATGTTAATGGTTCAAGTCTAATGGCAAATCAACAGTTTGTTCAATTTTTAATTAGAATTATATTTGGCAGTTTTTTTGTACATGCCAGTCATTCTACAATTTAAAAAAAAATGAAATCAGATTACTTTGGTTGTCCAGTTTCTGAGGTTATTGCTCCTTCTGTGAGCTCTTGGAAAGAGAGGCAGCCCACTTCAGCTAATTGTGTTGTAACTGTCCTAGTGGCTATGGCAAATTGTATTAACTCGTCTGTACTTCAGAGAAAAAATGAAATGGAAACATAGACTTGATGCAAAGGGCTGGCTTTATTTGGTAAAATGCATTTTGGTTTGAACTTTCACTTGTTTTCAGTAGCACTGTTAGCTTGATGTTTTGATGCACAGTTGTTTCTGGGGCCTCCTGAGTTGAAAATTATATACAGGTATGGGTAAAGGATTCTGTTTCATGTTTTATATTGTATGTAATCTTGCTTCTGGAGAGTTCAGCTGGGTCGTCTTCCATGCAGTTCCTCCATTCAGACACTGGTTTTGTTTTGAGTTTGTCGGGTTTTGTTTGTTTGGGTTTTTTGTTGTTGTTTGTTATACTGATATCTCAAAATAGCAAGGCTTATATGTGATTAGCCAGCATAATTTGTGACTAGTTGGAACTATTTTTTGAGAGGGAGGAGGAATGTAATGAGTTTTGTGAAGTCTTGGTCCTGTACCATGGCCTACCGGTGGACTGAAAGATGGCATTGCTGTGTGACAATTCTTGTACCAGCACTCTTCAAACTTTTGTTGACCTCTTGTAAAGAACACAGAGGAAGTAAGGTGCTAAATGTGTTATCCCCTCCTCCTTCCTTTGTAATAATTCTGAAACCCTTTGGTCCACATCTGCAATATTTATTGGAAGGAAAATGAATGTATACCTTTGATCCCATCCAAACACCTTATTCAAAGGGATGGAGTAGGAACCTGCTGCAGAGGACCCTGTTTTATAGACAGCAACTCTGAGCAGTTAAAGTTCTGAGCTGCCCTCTTCCTGAACTTGAAAGAGGAGGGAAAAATAAAAAAGCTAAGAATAACTGAGGCATCCCTTAGTATTCAGATCCTAACTCTGTTGCCAAAGGAAAGCTGCAGCAAAGCAAGCGGCTAAGCTATGTATGATGGGTTAGTGCAACCCTTGAGTTACCCTTGAGTTATTAGTTTAGCATGGGAGGAGGTGGCCTAGCTTTTGAAAGGAACTGCTAGCAGAGCACTACTTGATATTTGGCTCTGACATATTCCCAGTGATATGAATAGACTTCTTATGTTGCAGCACGTAAGCAGGATGAGAATGCGAGTCTACTACAGCAGTTGGTGAAAACAACATATGTTTAATTTTATGAAGACTTAAAGACAGATGGTGTCCCATAGAATAATTATATAACAGCCAAAATTCCCTTAACAAATCTTTTTATAATAGCTGTCATAATTACTCATAAATAACCAGTCATTTCAGTATTTTTCTGTTACATAAATAGTACAGGGATCTAGTTTAGCCCCTCTTAAACTCTTGAGTGAATTTGTTCTTTAGTCTGGGTTATTTTTTTCACTTGTCATTTCTAGTCTTCCCTTGTTTTTGACAAAAAGCCCAAGGGATGTGTGCTTCTGTCCAATCAAGTGAAATAAATCTGAAAATGTCACCTCTCCCTTACATCGGCCTCTTTTAGGCTATTTTCTTTGCCTTCATGGACTCCCTGTGTTTCACTCCTCCCAGTCTCTGTCCAAAGAGATTAAAGTTCCCATAAGAAATTGGTTACTGCATATTGCCCTGTAGTCAGCCTTGGAGGAATGGAGTATAGAATTAAGACCTGTTTTCTGGGAACTGCTGGCTTTCATCCAAGATTTTATACCCATTTCTTCACCTGTTATCTTGGATGTTTCTTGCATGACTCTTGAGTGGACTGGGAAGTTGTGCAGATTGCTGGAAAAGAGTTTTTAGAAATGGGTATGAGCTGGGCACCTACTTCTGAGGCATCAGTGTACCAGTCTTTGAAGCACCCTGTGGCCCTGATTGATCTGACATCAAGATGAACTGCCTGCTAGCAAGGGACAGTTGCCTTTTGATGAGGATTTTAAGGAATGGATTTAACAAACAATGTCCTTTCTTACCTCTCTAAGTCTAAGCCTTTCAGTATCCAGTTGCTTATAACCCATCTGCTTTCTGTATCCAAAGGGCAATTTGCCAACTTCTTGCAAGCCACAGGTCGCTCCTTGACTGGCATCATCTTGGGGGAAGGGATAGAGAAAAGCTTTTTTTCTAGCTTGTTGCCTGTATCATGTTTGTGCTGATTTCTACTTTTTCTGGCAAAGGTAGTGTGCAGGGCAGGGATTCAGATACAGGTCATGTTAAGTAGGCTGGCCAAGGTTAGGGAGATGTTAAATTTGGGAGGGACACAATTCTGCTAACACAACATTTTAAGTAATGCCAACCAAAATTAGAAGCATATATTGAGCACTGGCCAGTTGTCTGCAAAGTGTGCTTCTGATTTAAAGGCCTCTTTATGTGAAGCTGTATGCCTGCTTTCCCCAAAGGAAGCCTTGCTAGCTTCCTTGATAGCCATGGACCTTTAGCAATCAAAATAGATGAGGGTTTGAAGACGTAATTATAGGAAATACAGCAGCAGAAGTACTTCAGTAAATGCCACTACAGTTTCTCAGCTGGAGAAGTACTAATAGTGATTTCCTTTGGGACACCACACTTTATTCTCAGTGGTAGATACAAGTCTGGCGCTTGACAATTTGACTTGAGTAAGTTACAAGAAGTTCCTCGCAGCAAAAGCAATGCAGGACTGCAAAGAAGTAGAGGTTGCTTGTGTTAGGCAGGTCATTGCTCTGAAAATGAGTGTGCCTTGTGTGCCCCTATGCACAGCACTACTTACTTTCATGCTGTTTTACAGTAGCGTCAGCCCTAAACAAATATTCTCCAGCAGTGAGCTGGAAATTGATCAAAGGCTTCTGCTTGCGGGGGCTGTATCTGTCCAGGCAAGGATGCTGGAAACTGGGCATTCACCTGTGAAAGCACAGATGGGGGAAATATTCAGGAGTTTTGGGGTGTGGGGGAAGAGGCTCTTTGCTAACCTTCGTATGTTACCAAATTAAACTATTTCCAATAATAATAAATTAAGGAAAATCTCCCTAAGGTCAACCAATTTCCCAAGAATCTATTAATAAAGAAATATGGATTTGTTAAAATATAACCAAGAAAGTGTCTAATTTTTTACTTTTATTTATTTTTAGGAGGAAGCGTTCTCCTAAGTTTCTTGTTTTAATATGGAATTGTTTGTTTGGCTGGTAAATGTGGTAGATTGAATTTCTCTGTCTTCAGAAGATATTCAGATCAGATTCAGCCCATGGCTCAGACAAACTGAGAAATTAAACAGGAAAGTGTCTTCAGCATCTTAAACAAGTTTCCAAACAGCTAGACTCTTGATTACTCTGTGGTGATAACTTTCATGATTATCTATCCAAGAAATCCAATGATTTCTTGGTCTGGATGTTGTTAGGACCCTTCAGGACAGTTAAATGTTTTATTTTTCAGGTCTAATACTGTTTTTGCTTTAAAGCTTTTAAAATGTTCTTTCACATTACGTATCTGAATTTTTAGCTCATTTCCAAAGAGTCTTTCTCTTCCAGCGCATGACTTGAGCATTAACTATAGAATCCCTGTGAATCAGCAATGTCAGCTGCTCATGAGATAGGCTGCTCACCTGGCTCAGACAGCATAACCTGCTTTTAATGCAGCTTTTAATGACCAGTTGATTCCCCTCGAAATGCTAGTTGGCATGGAGTTCCTTCCTGCTCCTGGCCATAAAATTGCAGTTTCCTGTGATGGGTCCCAGATTCTCTATTTATCAACTCCCTTGACTTTGCTTGCTCACAGTGCTCAGTGTGGTTTGTGTTGTTTTTATTTGCATCTACTAAAAGCAATATGACTTATAGTGGATGTCTAATATGCACACTCAAGTATTGAAACTGTATGTATTCTCTGGAAAGGCAGTGAGATTTGTGTCTTTGGCCTAAATTATTTTGTGTGCCACTTTTTAAACTATTTTTTTCCCTCCCTAATTTATTGTCAGGACTGACAATAAACTGACTGGACATTTTTTCATGGTTTTCCAAGATGATCAAAAGCAGTATTTCTAGCAAGTTGTATAGGTGCCTGCATTTATCATGGTGAGCTTCTTATCTTTTTCCATGTCCTACATCATTTCAGCCTGTTAAAATAACTCCAGTGTCATCAATCTTGTCGTTATTTTATCTGGAGATCAGGTTGGTGCTTGGACAAATGAGTACACAAATCTTGCATCAAAATATCTGTCCTTTTTTTTTGGGTGTGCATCTTATTTGAAACCCATTTAAGAATGAGGTGTGTTTTGTTTTGTTTTTAATTTCTTGGTCATTCTATAACTTTCTTGATTACTGTTTATATATAAATACATATACATAGCTTATAATATTTTAATATAGTGAGCATTTTGGACTACTCATTTTTATATTTTTATTTGCCCATGAAAACTAATGAGCCAAGAAAAAGGAGAATCTCAAGTAATGAATAACAAGATAACTAGAGCTAACAGTAACAAGTAGTTAGAGTTTTGTGGGAAAACATAATTATTACGAGGTCCATAAACCTTCAGGAGTTGATGCCTCTCTACTTTGAGGATTTTAATTTTCTAATATTGAGAATTGCTCCTTGTTAATCAAAAGACTTGCGTGGTGGTGACCTGAAGGAGTAGAATCAGAGTCTCTTTCTCAAGAGGGTTATGTATTGGTTTCTTGGATGAGGAGTAGGAGTCTGATAAAGTGTAAACTGATTTTGTTAGAAAACAGAAGCAGAAGTTTGTTTGGTTTTCTGGAATAGTCTGGGAAGCTGTCTTTCCTCTTCCTCTTAAAAGGTTCTTGAGCATTAAATTCTACCTAGAAAGGTACAATTCTTACTCCCTTTATTCAGAGACGGTTGCAAATTCTCATTGATGAATGTTGGAAGTAACCCGAGCCTTGCTAGAATAGTCCATGTGTATATGTGTGTATTTATATACACATCCGTATACATACAGGTTTTAAAATTGCTTTATATTACAGAAATTGCTTAACACTTCTTATTCTTGCATTTTTCATCAACCTGATTTGCTTTGTCCTTCAACCAGGCTATGTAATGGAATTTTCCATTATAAATTGCCTTTTTCATTCAAATAAGGGTAAAATTGTGGTAATTCTGTTATAAATGCATCTGTAGCAGACATCTGCCATGTTTGCAAGTTAACTTTCATTATTTTCTGGTAATTTAAATGTGGTTTCTTTTGTAATGTAACTTTCCTAATTGTCATGCTTTAAACCCCAGCTGGCAACAAAGCCCCAAGAGCTGCTCAGTCAGTGCCCCTGTGTTGGGATGGGGGAGAGAATTGAAAGAGTAAAAGTGAGAAAACTTGAGAGTTGAGGTAAAGACAGGCTAACAGGTAAAGCAAAAGCTGTGTACACAAGCAAAACAGGGAATTAATTTGGCACTTCCCATGAGCAGGCAGGTGTTCAGCCTTTCCCTGGAAAGCAGGGCCTCCATCATGTGTAACAGATACTTGGAAAGGAAAATGTCATCACTGAATGTCTTCTCCTTCTTCCTTCTTCCCTCCCTCTTTATATACTGAACATGATGTCATTTGGTGTGGGATATCCCTTGGGTCAGTTGGGGTCAGCTGTCCCAGTTGTTTCCTCTCCTAACTCCATGTGCACCCCCAGCCTCCTTGCTGGTGGGGTGG
>NW_008238673.1:143059-159688 GCF_000691975.1 Corvus brachyrhynchos
CCAAAATATAGTCCGTATTACCTACTGTGAAGACAATTAACTCTATCCCAGCCAAAACCAGCATGTTGATGGAAATGGGGACTGCTTCCAAAAGAAAGGGGTTAGGGGATAAAACAGTGAAATGCAAATGAAGTTTATTGCTAATATTGGTCTTTCTCATGTGGTCCTTAAAAACAACTATATTCTCTTCATCGTTTGGGGGGAATGGCTAAAGAGAGTTAGAGTTTGATGTTGATATTACGGTGATGAATGTGACAGTTGCCAGCATTTTGCCATAGAGTATTCTCTCAGTTTTCTCCAATTGGTGCAGCTTCTTTGCCTCTTTTTAGCAGTAGGAGTCTGATCTTAAAAAAGATTTTGCAAGGCAAACTGCACTAATATTTTATCTAGTCTAGAAGATGGTACTGTGTGGAAGGTACAAGGTTCATGAGAAAAAGCTTATAAGCAGCAGTTTGTTGGTATGTGATTTACACCCATGAAAATCCATTTAACTATTTTAGGCCTTTTGTGCCCATGATTCTAAAGTGGATGTATTGTCTGTCACAGTTGGAGGACAGAGGCACTTACATCCTCAGGAAGATGCTAGTTTGGAGGAGCGAATTAGCTCCCTTTCCATCCTGGGGATAAAGAAAGGTAGGATTGTCAGATTTCTCCAAGTGATCGTTTGCAGCATGTCTGAAGTCTTTTATAGTGACCTATAATATATGACTTTAAACAATAACACTGAGAGTATTGAGGTGTAAAGAATTATTATCCTTAGTGTATACTGCCAAATCTGGAGGTCTACATTAGTCTCTTCAGTTTGCAATTTTTTATTTCACTCACTAAACCTATCAATACATTCAACTTGTACTAGAAGAAAAAGCTTTCAGCTCAAAAGCAAAGGCATGGGAGATGGGGTGAGACATGGCAAAATAATTACAATGATAGCTTGTAAGTTAGTCTGTACCAGCTTTAGTTACACCTTATTTTTACAAGTTTTTCTTGGTTTTGTGGTATTTGCCTTTCTGGAAATTTTAACACCACCTTGTAACCTGTTACTTGAATCTCAGAAAGATGAAAAAAAGATTTTGAAGACAAATCAGCTTCTCTTATTGATACTTAACAACAGAAAACTGCTAATAATTTGATTTGATTGAGGTCTTTAAGGAAAGCTTATTGAGAGGGTGAGAACAAATCATCCCAGTGTGCAGAGTACCAAGAATGTCAGAAGAAGGGATGTTGAGCTAAGCAAGGAGTTTTAATGAACTCTAATGTAAAACAAGAGCATAGAAGAAATACAAGCAAAGACAGGCAGAGGGTGTGTGCAAACATCCTTTGGGCACCAGGGATGCCACCCAGCAGGCCAAAGCCTGGTTGCAGCTCCAACTAGCTTGAGGCATTAAAAATTGCTAAGTAGGGCCTCTACAAGTATACCAGTAGCAAAAGAAAGTTCTTTGAAAACACAGGTGTGTTGTTGAATAGGGAGACAGCTTAATACAGGGAAGGCTCCAAGTACCCAATGTTTTTGTCTCAGGAAAGCAATAGAGTGGGGACTTACCAGAGAAGCTGATGTGTTCTACTGTCGTCCTATTGGAGCTTTAGTTGATATCTCACCTGACTCATCTTTGATTAAATATCAACCTATTGCTGTTTCTGTTGTGAACACAGAGTACAGGTTGTTCCTTTTTCCTTATGCAGTGGTTAGAGTCTCTTACCAGTTTGCTGTCCTTTGTGTTGTAAATAAAGATTCTAAGCCTGTTGGGTTTTTTTTTTAGGCCAACAGTTACTTCTTTGCTTTCTTAGATACTCTAAGCAATCCATGTCTTTGTAAAAGTTAGGTGCCTAAAACTAGATGTAACTCCCAGCTAATCTCTATAGGGACTAAATAGAACATAAGGATTACTGTCTGTATTTTGCAGGATATATGGCTTCAGTTTTAAGCTCCTGTGTGGAGTAGGGTTTTTGTCTAGTGGCTTTTTATTGTTGACTCAACTTAGAATTTACATTAGGTCTTTAAAGCACTTACTATTTTTGATCTTTAATTTTTTAATCATGGCCAGTCAATAAGAAAGTAGTGTGTGACTGGATTTGCCAGAGATGCACATAGTTATTGTGGCTGAAATTACAGCAGTGCTTTAGTGTTGCCGTTGGAGTGAGGAAAAGGATGGGAAGTGGGGGATTGTCCTGAGAAATTGACATGCTATATATGTATATGTAGCTGGGACTTTGAAGTCTGGGCAGAATTTACTTGCACTGAGAGTCTTAACAAGCATCAGCCATTTGAATAATCCTGTGTTAGATCCTTTTCTGTGAGGAGCTGCCACACGCTGTTCTCTGCATTGCACTTCTGCACTTGGCTGCGTCAGCTTTTGAGGAGCTCCTTGTATGTTGCCTCTGCTGAATGGATGATTTCATTCTGTCTAGATCTCCAGGCTCTGTTAAAATAAACATGAGGTCTCATTCTGACTGCTATAGGAAGGCCTATTAAATGTGCTGTTTTCTTTTATTCTGCTGTTAAAAAAAAATTGAATGATACAGGACAGGCACCTGGAAATTACTTGTCATGTCCTTCCATTTTGGCAGGGAGATACTGGTAATTATTTGCTTACTTAGCTTATTCTCCCCATTCTCACTGTTGTGTCCTAGTAGATTCACTTAGACTACTTACCCAGACATGATAATAAGAGCCTCTTAATTCAAATTCCTTCAAAATGCTCACGACTAGTTAGTCTTGTTGGAGGTAATGGGGCCCAGAACAGGCACCAGAGAACTTGTGGGTGGATATTGCTGTTAAAATAAGGTTTTTACTTTGTATGTTGACATTAATCAAAATAATTTCAACAGCACAATGCACAGCTGCAGTGTCAGTGTCCCCTGGGAAACCTTTTTGATCTAAAGGTAGTGGGTGTCATTAAGAGCACTTAAAGTGCACAAGGGGAAGTACAGTCTTGTGGCATGAAATAATAATAGTCTTCCCAACATAGAATCACAGAATGGTTTGTGTTGGAAGGGATCTTAAAGATCAGCTAGTTCCACCCCCACTGCCATGGGCAGGGACACCATCTGTCCGGTTTTATTCTGTAAAGAATACAGAGACAATATCCAGCCTCTTTTTTTTTTGGTAGTTGTTTGTCCTTGTCTGAATGGAGGAAGAAAACCTTCCATTCATTATTTGATTTGCTTCAGAGCCATTTTTAGTATTGGAAAATGGTAAATATCTGAGTTAAGGTTACTCAGTTGCTTTTTTAAGTGGAGCTGGACTTGGCAGAGGTTTGCCTTGATACATGGCGAATGTGACAAAGCTAGTCATCAGGAGCCTGTGTTTTCATTCTGTAAACTGTAAAGCAGCAACAGCAGCTTAAAATCCTTTTCCCACTGATTCCTAAAAGTGTTTTAGAGGATGCTCTCGTGAGACCCCACCTGGAGTACCGCACCCAGCTCTGGGGTCCTCAGCACAGGAAGGACATAGAGCTGTTGGAGCGAGTGGATCAGAGGAATGGAACTCCTGTGCAGACAGGCTGAGAGCTGGGGCTGCTCAGCCTGGAGAAGGGGCAGCTCTGGGGAGACTTCACAGCACCTTCCAGTACCTGAAGGGGGCCTATGGGAAAGCTGGGGACAAACGTTTTAGGAAGTCCTGTTGTGATAGAACAAGGGTTAACATTTTCGAACTGAAGAGGGTTGATTTGAATTAGATATGAGGAAGAAGTTTATTGCAAGAGCATGGTAAAACACTGGAACTGGTTCTGTGATTTAAGGAGATGATACCTTGTGAAGCTTTCAAGCTTTTAAAAATACCATGTTATTTCATGTCTCTGATAACGCTGTTGTGGTTTAACCTCAGCCGCCAACTGAGCGCTGCACAGCTACTCACTCGCTTTGACTACTCTGCCAATTCTGATGTTAAGTTTACTTTGTCTTGTCATTGTTGACAGTCTGTGGGAAGAAATAAAAGTATTTGAATGAGCAGAGTCAACATTTTGGATGCAAACATGAATCTCCTAGAAATCCTATTTGTAAGTGTAACTTACTTTTTTCTTATTAAATCAACCAAAAAACCCTATCCCAACAACAAAAAAAAAACAACCAAAAGCAACCCAGCCTTTAACATAAAGAATCCAAGAACAGTCTTATTTGAAATTATCCTTTAAACACCTTTGGGACTGCACAGCAAGTATTCAGTCGAAATTACATGAAATTAGTAGTAGTAGTCACTTAAAGTTGATAATTCATATGGAAAACTCTAGATAAATCTGTTTTGCAGTCTTCATTGCTAATAACACTGTCAGGGAATATTGAAGAATGAACGTTTTCTCACTGAACAGTTAACTTATGTTTCAGCGCATGGGACGGTTATCATGTGGGTTTTGGGTTTTTTTTGTTTCTCTGGAGGAGCTGATTAAAGCTGGTTGTTGCCTAAAGGCATGTTGGAACAAGTTTCTGTTCTTGTTTCTTAGCGTTTCTGTTTGTTTTTAAAATAATCTAATGCAATCTGCAGTGCAAATGAGATGGAAGAAATCTGCTGTCCCAAAACAAGGATTTTGTTCCAAGCCTCATTTCATGGGGGAGTTTCTCCTCTTCTGGGAATTGGGTGGACAGGCAAAACAGATGAGGAATTTTGGAACAGACAAAATAGCAGGTAGCTAGTACTGCCCACAGACAGAAATGTTATCACGGTTTTGGGGTTTCCTTTTCTTTTGTTTTCATGGTGTTGTTTTTACCTTTTCATTGACTTGCCTGGATTCCATCTGTGATCTTGGCCACTACAGCTTGGTGTTTCCTGAATTGTGTTTGTGATGTCCAAGAGTGGCAAAAAATATCACAAGGGGCAGGTTTCAATCTGGTCAGCACTTCAGATTATTCTGGCAAGGGCAAGGACATGCAGCTTGTAGCAAACAAGCTTAGTGCCCTTGCTCTCTTAGGATCCTCTGTGGCATTATTAGACTTTAATTATGTTGATCCCAAATGCACTTTAATTAGGACAGGCAAGGAGAAAATTAACTAGACAGCACAAGTCACATGAACCCCATCTATCCTGCTTTTTATGTTCTTTGCTTTATTTTTCTTTTCTTCCTTCTTTGACTCTCAGGCTTTTATTGGAAAAAAGAAAGTGTTTGGCTTTGTCACACAAGGTAATTGCATCTTTTAAAGTATAGCTTCCTGCTGTGACTAAAAGGTACCAAAACAGCCTTTAATGTCCTGGTGCTGATGAAAGTTTGTCAGGTGTGAATGGTTGATAAAGCTGCTCTTAGATTTCTTTTCTACTGGTGTTTAGGACAGGCCACTAGAAAAGATGGGTCTCTGCATTTCTCTTGTCTCCTCTGGGATTTTACTAGATGTTTTTATCAAATGTCAATAGACCCATTCATTTGCACCTACATTTATCTCTCTTTTCCCTCCCTTCCCTTTCTTTAGACTTCTTAAAATCTGTCAAATAGCAGATTTGTAACCCACTGTAATAGTATATGGCCAAAGCCAGTGAGTGTTAGCAGTATTGCTAAAATGAAGCCTTTGCTAAATGCTTTTTCACAGGCTGTGTTCTTTCTTGTATGTTCAGCACATTGAAGTGGAACTGAACCAGCAATAATCTGTCATGAACCCCCAAATTCAGTCTTGTTTAATTGAACAATAAGAAACCAATGTTTCATCAACACTTTACCCTTCCTGAGTCTGAGAAACTACTAGGTTTTCTGCTTATACAACAGGGATAGCATTGTACTCAACCCTCAGCTTTGAGACAGGCCTTGTTGTGAAGAATTCAGTCGATTTGCTCAAGACAAAAGATGATAGGGAGAACTGAGGCACAGAAGGGACGTGACCTGTCTAGGGTCTTGCTGCAGGTCAGTGGCAAAACCATGGTGAGAACTCAGGTGCTGTAGCTGCTGTCTCATTGCTGGGTCAGCCCCCGCTCACTGTGGGCGGCCACTTCCCTGGCACTCCTGATAATCAACTTGTAGCATGTGTACTGAAGGTCAAGCTGCTCATTAACTCTCTGGTGGTGGTGCTGTCATGTGTTCTTTCAGTTCATTGTCTAATGCATAGCTTCAGGTCTCTCACTCTTGTTTCTAAACTTCTTAATTAATTCCAAGACTAGTTTGGAATGAGAAAACGTTAATTTGTAGAAGTATCTTACACCAGATTATAATAAGCAGGTCATTAAGCTGTCATGGTCTATTGTGTCTGTGGGACTTGAGAGACCTTTAATCAGCAGATTATTGACACTACATGGCAAACAGTCTGGTGTATAAATAAAAGTTTATGACCTTAGGAATTGCTAATAAAAGGTCCCCATTCAGGTTACTACTGCTAAAAATGAAGAAAGGTCTAGATATGTTTTTGAAGTTGTTTTTATTGTAAGGTTAGTGAAAGGTAAAGAGAGTAGTGCCTTTTACTTCAGGCCCGAGGCTTTTTATCAGCAACTGTAATGTTGCACTGCTGCTAATGTTCAGTTTTGCTAAGCATGCAACAGTTTCCATATGTTCTGTTGTAATCCTCTTTTTGGTGATTTTGTCTTCCAAAGTTATTTCAAGTTCCTTTGACGTAATAAGGATTTAAACAACATGTGAGTAGATTTCAGCATTTGTTTGTTTTATGGTAGTAAACACTCATGCTCTTTTTATTTACAGTATAAGTGCTGTACAGAAGTTGCAGTTTAACTCCATGTGTGTTTGCATGTGTAAAACTGGTTAGCTCTCACTTTGTAATGTGTTGGATGGTCTTGAAAAGAAACAGTGTCTTTCTCTGTACATCGAGACAAAATGCATTTTGCTTGTCAGCCCTCTCCCAATTAAAGGTGTGAGAGCATCTAAACTGTAGAAATTTCAGAGCCCTTCTCTAAAAACAGCTGTGTCATCCCTCGTGCCCCAAGCTCAGTAGTGCTCTGGCACCAAGGTAGGTTATGATAAGCACACCAGAGCTGGAAAGAGCTCCTGGGTTCTATGTGAAGTGCCATAGCTTTGGTGCAGAGTGCCAGTATAGATGGCCACAGTTACATTAGCTCCCCTGGAACTTCCACTGCAATCTCTTGTCCTTATACAGTTGACATCTTCTGTGTTTCATATCACAGTGAAAATTAAAACTAACGTTTGAAAACAACAGTTCTCAAAAAGAAGCTGTAGCCTTAGTCCTGGGTGTTTGTAACTGACCATAGAAAGTGAATAAACCCAACAGAACTGACCATGCTCCTTTGTGTTAAATAAATTCTCTTACTGAAGATTTACATAAGAAATCAATGAGAGATGAAAGTTCATTTTTCTCATATTGTTTAGACTTGCTGCAATTCTACTGCCTGTGTTACTCTTATTTTGAAGGGAGATGTGTTTACAGTTAATTGGCCTAATCCCCAGTTAGCCAAATTTGGTAGACAGATCAGATTTTAGTAATGAAAAGGATTACAAATTAAAACAAATAGATAAAACTTTTGGATACTACATGAAGCATTCTAAATGTTAAATTAAACATGGAAATACAAAAAAAGCCTTGCTTTTAATTCTTCATTCAGCCAAACATGTCAATTAGATGCTGTACTCTTTGTCTTAGTGGTTTTGTCTTTCATATAAGTTTTATCAGAATCTTAACTGAAAATTTGTAAAAAGGCTTGTCAGAGTTACCAGTTTCAGTGATAGAATAAAAACAATGATATATAATGGAATATATATTAAATATTAGGTGTTAGACTTCTCAGGAGAAGTACTACGCTTTTTAAGTGTTTTTCTATGACTTCTAGAATACAGTAAAAGTGCTGATTGCCCTAACTCGTGGTTAGTTTCTTTTTTCCTTATCTCTGCTGTAATGGCGTCAATCTCAATCTATTGCTCCCAATCACTCTTTGTGGAAAATCTGTGGGGTTAAAAAAATGTACTATACAATTTCACTGAAGTGTGTCCTGTCTTTTGTAATTTGATGTAAGAATATACGATATTCACTCAGTAATAATTCAGTGGAGAATTACCCTTGCTAATTGAATAAACACTTCTTGATCCTTCTTATTGTGCAAGTGGCAGCTTTGCTTTTGTGAAATGGAATTGAACAATTGATAGGAAAGGTCAATGGAAATGTGTTTATCTGTGCTGGAGGACACACAACTTGTTCAAAGAGGCCTCACTGAAAAGTAGATCAGATGTCTTGTGTAAAAACTGCTGACTTTGAGTTCATACACGTGCTTCTAGCAAAGCTCTTGCTCTTGTGTAAATGGAGAGGTGATGGGGACATGAGGTTGTTTCTGTATAAACATTTTTTGGCAGCTCTTTTGCAGTAGAAGAATACAGGTGATGACAACTCTTGGGGTGAAAGAAATTTTACTTCCACAGGGAGTTTTTTTTCCTGTGCAAAATCAGTATTAAGAAGTATTAAAAATAGGTGTCTGTCTGCAATTGGACTGATAAAAATGATAGTTTGGTTAGAAGGTGTTCCTCAGTGCCTTTTCCTGAAGGTGTAACAAGGATAGATGAGGGACTACTGGTTAGACTATAACACCTTTGATGACATGTCAATGTTACTGGATTGTTATCTTTTTACAGTGAATCAAAGAAGTTGCTAAGGTGCACATTCAGGTTAAAAAATCTAAAGTGAAAATTTTCATGTAAGGATACATTATTTAAAAGAAATACTTCTAAATCATGAGGTGGACTGTGCTGCATTGATTACTTACTCAGACTACTAAAGTGCGCCATCTCGGAAAATGAAGCACAGTCAAGATACTGCTTTGGGGCTGGCAGATGTCACGCAGGACTCGGGCCAGATCATTGAGCACAGCTCACCTCCTCAGCTTTTACAAACAGATTTCTTTATTAAACTTTCAGTTTTGTTTTGCAGGTTATGGCAGGGTGTTAATTCTCATTACGAAATGAGGAATTTGCTAATGAAGATTTACCTGGATGCTTACCATGCAGCTCACTGTACTGTGCATTGTATGTGCTAAGAATAGCAGGAGTTTTGCTGTAATACCAAGGGGACTTCTTCACACGGGCGATTTTCAGTATCATTAAGCACAGGAATAAAAATCTCAATTTGTAAGATTAACTGCAGAACAATTATTAGAAAGGATTCAGAGCTTCACACTCTAAAGAAAAGAAAGGAAAAATGGGACGGGTAGAAGAATCTGAGATCCAGGGAGTATTTTTGCTAGTGTCTGATCATATTTTGTCTTTTAAAGCCATAAAAATATTCTGGTCAATATGAAAAAATTTATTCCTATAAAAATATCAAAGTTCTGATTTTGCGTTTACTAATATCTCTCATTACCTTAGAAGACCGTGCATCGCAGAGGAGAACTTCTGTCCAAAGTTCAAAATGCTTGTGGCCAGTATACCTGTATGTGTATTTTGGGTGATTTTATCAGCTCTATTACTGCCTTCCCTGTGTGTACCTGGAGTACTGGGGTAGCTGGATTACTCGGAAAGCCCTCAGTGGCAGGATTTGGAAGAGTGAATTAAGTAGAAAGTATATGTGAGAGCTTAAGCTGAGCTCTTAATTGCACTGCTTCTGTCAGTGGAGATTGACCCACGGAGTAGTTGTCTCCTTACTTTGGTGCAAACTTTGAGTCTTCTCAGTCCTGGTTTATGGGAAGGCTGCATGGAAATATAAGGAAGTAGCCAAAAAAGATACTGTTGTTTGTTCCAGTGCATAGGACTCAGTATCAGGAAACTTAGGGTCTTGGGTTTTGCTCCCAGTTATTGCTGATTCATGTGGCAGAAATAGGAAGGATGTGTTTGTGGTACATTGATCAGTGAGATTTGTTGAGAAAGAAAATGATGTATTTAATAAGCATGTATGAATATCTTAGGACTCAAATGGGATAAAATTATTTCATATTAACTGGGAGCCAAGAATTGAGGGAATCCTTCAATTGATGAAAAGAAGGGAATCTGTATTCATGGTACATCTTTGTTTTTTTTTTTTTTCCTCCGGGGAATCTGTGATCTATAAGATGCCTTAAATTTTGCAAGGGGATAACCATTTAAAAAAATAAACTGTGAGAGGATACAAAAATACAGGTAGCTATTCTCAGATGAAGAGGTAAAACAATTTCATTTATAACACTGATTACATGCAGTTTTAAGGAGCAGATCATCTGGTAAAGCTGGTGGACACTCATTAAATTTTTTCTTTCTAAAATAAAAATGTATTTTAAGAGGAGATGGAGCAGGTGGCTTCAAAGACAGTGGTAGTATTTTTAGCCTTCTGATTCTGTGATGTAAATTAATGGCAATAGAATTAAGGAGAGTTTACTGGTTTCCCATTATGCTTTTTTTGGTCCACTTCTCAGTTTTAACGACAAGTACAGTAATAAATTTCTTCTCTTAAGTCGGGTACTGTGGATATTAGCAGTTATTACGGAGAGAATTTTCAAAAGTTTCTAGTAGTTCTTGGCTACTGTTAAAGTCAAAAGGGACTTTTGTCTGTGACAATGTGACAATTTAGAGGGAATTGTGCCACAATTTGAATGTTTGTATATCCTGATTTTTGTGCACCTTTTGCCTGGAGAACTAAAAATGCGTAATTTTTCCCAAACATTAAAAAAAAAAAAATTAGTTGTATTTCATGCCTTTAGATAGATAATAGATGCAGTGTTCTATGGGGACAGACAGTCAGCTCAGCCAGCAGCCAAATCTAATCTCTCTTAGTCACTGGAATGCTGCAGAGTGTGGGCTTTCTCCTTCTGCTGATTCTTTCTCAGCTTCAGCCTCCACACAGCCTCATGGCTGATCAGAAGCTCTTTGTGCAGAAATGTGATTATGTTGGTTGAGAGTGCAGGGGCTTGTACATGTTACAAATTTGGGCTTGTAAGTTCCTGTAGCACAGCCTCAGACATCCGTATGTTGTAGGAATTGTGTAGGAGAGGCAGGAGTAGGAGCACCAAGCATGTCGGTGGTAGACCACACTGATAATGTAGAAAAGTATGGATGGATTTGTTGTCCTGCATTGTTACATAAAAATTGTATATATTGATTGTAATGGCAGGGCAGCAACTCTATTCCTTGATTTGGGACATACCATTTCAACTTGTACATGGTTTCTCCTTCTGCTCCACCCAAGGCAAGAGCTGGTAGTGCTAGTTACTGGATTAAGTGAAGGAGAGACAAAAAAGCAATCAGTGGTGTCTCTGTCTTCACATGCTCTGTTCCCCTTGCTCTCTCTTTTTATGCCCCGAGGGTGCCTGCTGTAGAGTCTAATTGCTTGATTTGGTGCATCGAGAGAGAGAGAGGATGTGACACGCCACCCTGCACTTGTTTGTGCTCTGCCCATTTGGCAGTGACAGAAACCAAGCAGAGGTCATAGAGGTCATGTGAGGGCAGCCAGAAGAGCGCGGCTGTGCCGGGAACACAGTTCCACTACACTGGGCTCCTTTCATGCCTTCTGTGTGAATAGGGGTCAGGGCTGTACCAATGTCATGGAATTAAGTGGTGATACTATGCAGACACATCTAAATGGAGCCCCACTCCACGCTGGAAACAAGGTGGTGTGCTTTCAGGGTGAGTGGGAAGGGCTGACCATGGATGGTTCAATGAGTGACTTTGGAGCAAAGCAATTGTAGGCCTGATCCTAGAAAGCCCCCTTACCTGCTGTTTGTGTGACACAAGCCTGATGATTTACCAGGGAAATCAGAAGTTTAGCAGTCGCTAAAGGAGGAGCTGTTGAAGGATGTGTTCCCTAATTAAAAAAACCTATCACTCTGAAGAGTTAGGGGGCATAATCTTGCATGCTTCTGTTTGTGTGTTTGCATTTAAGTCTACACTCTCTGGGCTGCCTTGTCTCCCTAGCATTGGTTAGGTTGAATTGTAGTTAATGAAAGTGCAGTTTTATGCCAACATGCCCAGCCACTTATGAAGTGTTAGGGTCCACGTACAAAAATCCTGAGAACCCAGTTTCATTGGTGAGTGTTGATGGGGTGCAGTGGGCTCCTATGGGAGTTGTAATCCATATGCTGTAAGTCCTGCGGTTGGGCACTGCCAGTCATACAATGTCACACTTGAAAGAAGAGCCCACAATCCTTTAGAGCAGGCTACAGGTAATGTACTGGTGGCGCTGGCCATTTTAGGTCGTTGCAGGGATAATGGAAGTGAGGGAAACCTACAGAAAACAGTTACATTCTTTCTGAGAATATTGTATTAAATGTCAAGTATTTTCTCTTTCTGTATTCCATCAACTTGCTAGCTCACAGATTGATGCACACAATTTCAAGGCTGTCTTCTGTTGTGCTTCCAGTGAATAAATCTTCAGCTTATAGCAGATACTTTCTTAGTCTTTAAGTATATGACACTGTGTTTGGATTGTTAAATTTCATTCCATCTGTATGTCCCGTATGTTCAGCCCTCCTACTGTTCCAGTTTGTTTGTGGTCACCTTTCTTCACTATGTGAAGGAAAGGACATGAGTACCAGGGAAGAATTCTTGCTGATAGCTCCACAGCTGTGGTAACAGCTGGTATGGTTGTATGTTGTTGGAGACCTCTTCTCTTACTCTGTCTCTGGGTAGCCCAGTGCAGGTTTAATTGCAGTGTTTGTGCAGCAGGGGGGGACCAGATTTAAAGGTCTCTGTCTCCTGATGTTTCGGCTCAAATAAAGAAATACCTGAAAGTATGAAAATACAATTAAAGGAAAATAATTCATGCTCTAAAAGTTTTCTAATGTCCTTGTAGTGGATGAACAACAGCACAGGTTAATGGGGAAATTTCCTAGACTGAAGTGTTTCAAAATGGAAGAGAAGGCAAGCAGAGCATTCTGGACTTCCCTGGGCATGTTTGTCAATATACAAATAGTTTCAGTTGCTTCAAAGAGGTTCAGTAAATGGAATTATTGAAAAACCGGAAAAATGTGTTTGATATTTCTTTTCCTCGCTCAGTTAAATTTTATTTTGTTCTGTTTACATTTACTTCTCGAATTTAGAATTGGCTTCCAAATGTACTTGCTCTTAAACAAAAGCAGGGCTGAAAAGCAGGAGAAGCTATCTTAAGAACGGTTGCCTTTCCAAACACTTCTCTGGGAAAACATGCCTTTCAAGTTGAATCCTTTCCTGTTGCTTGTGTGTTTGTCACAGTTAGTGGCTGAGAAGTGAAACCCTGACACTATTAACCTTGGGTAAAACTTAACCATTGCTTTTTAGATAAGAGAAAAAAATCAAATAAGCTGTTTTTCTATGCAGTGTTGTGCTTGCACTTTTGTATTGCAAAATGTTTATTTTCTCTTCTAGCGTGGATTGAAATTGCAGTGTAGGCAGAGAGGTGTCAAAATTGACTTAGCAGTTCGATGCTGTGCGTGTTCTCCTTTATGCTCAAGTTTTTACCCTTGCTCTACCAGGGTACCCTCTTGACATTGGTGTTTTTAGCAGGAATTAATTGTCTAGTTAGCAGCTGAGCTATGCCTTATTTGCTCTATAAATGCGTAGTTAGAATTATCTCTTATCTAATATATAGGATTATCTGTAGTGTGGAATTGTACTTTTTTAGAACATGAAGCCTTTTAAGCAAAGTTGAGGAAATGTCCTGGCTGGTGCTTTTGCCCTTGTTTCTCTCTCAGGTTTATTAGAACATGCATTTCTTGATCTCTTTCTATCCTTGACTGTGATACTGGTGCTGAGAAATCTTCTCTCGGGTTGGTCAGGATGCTTTCTGAGCCCCTCAGTCTGACAGAGGTCTGCTTGCCCTAACACATTGCTATTGTGTAATGTGCCCAAAGCATCACTATTACAAGAAGATTTTGTGGGATTCTTAAAGGTAGAGTTCTAGAAAACTGTGTTACCTTCCAGTTGATCAAGCCAAGTGTAGTGGGTTTTGCCTGGAAGGCAGGAGTTGAGAATCTGTGGATTGCAGATGTCCCTTTTGAGATTCTGTGCAGGGTGACTGTTTCATGGGAAACAGCTAAAGTTTTTAAATGTGTTTTACTGCTGGCACTCAATAGTAAAAAAAAAATGCTTTCTTTTATTTGCTTTTATAACAGTGTCCAGCTGGGCACGGAAACTTATCCAGTATTCATATTTTTATGATTAAATGACTGCTTTGTGCTGCTTATATACCTGGTGCCTTGAAACCCTTCTGGGGCTGAGCAGAAAGAAAGAAATATTTCCTATCTAATGAGGAGTAGCAGTTCCTGGACGAAGTTGAAGTGATGGGTGAGTCTGTGAAGTCAAATCAAATCCAGTCCTCTGTGCACAATTGTTGGGGATTTTTTTTTGGTGGTATTTATTGTTGGGGTGTTGTTTTGAAAGAGTGGTAGGAGAAGACTGACTGACTGCAAGAGCACAGCTATGCAGCACAAGGGTCTTAGTCACTTGCTTTTTATAGTTTTTCGCTTAGCAAGCCATCTGCATGTACTACGATTACATTTCCAGATCCCTCAAAGACATTTTCTAGTCCTTGTTTTACTGCTAGGTGTCGGTGGAGGAATCAGCTATTAGTGTTTGTGCAAAGCAGAGAAGGTTTGTTCAACCAATAAGTAAGCTGGCAGAGTAATCACGAACTCCAGTTTATGGAAATAACGTAGTTCGAAGTGGCAATAAAATTGGCTTTTGATTGCAAATGACTATTTTATGTGATGTAGATGATACTGCTCATAGTGTTGGCTAAGCTGAAATTACATGAGAAGAGTAGGCTCTGTCATAGTGAACTGGAAATCTTCCAGTGTAGCTCTGTTTCTTCAATGCATTTATTCTTAAAGCAAGTTTAACCTTCAAATTAAATTGCAGTGGTAGCGTTGTATTTGTATCTTCAGCACAAGTCCAGCAAAGGTATCGGCAGCAAAACCACCCCAGGCTGCTGTGTCACGTTAAACAATTGTGATCTGAAGGGGCATCTTAACAGAAGTGAAGAGGATTTTGTCTACTTGTTTAGTCAAGCCCCTGACACCTCATGTGAGAATGACAAATAATAGAGGTACTTTCAGTGCTGTCTGCAAGCCAGGCAAAGGGTCAGCAGTCTGTTTCATTTAGACAAGCAGCTGTTTTATAGCTGCTTTTTTTTTTTTTTTTTTCCCCCCCCCCTACTGCCAAACTCTGGAACTTTTGCCTAGGAACAAAACCCTCAGGTAAACAGCACTGTGACCTTTTGTTGCCTCTGGTTTGCTCCATGTCGCTTGTGTTTGAAAAGCAATTCAAATCACAGTTTTGTTAACTTTGCCCCTGTGAAGTTTGCTATTGCAGAAAGGACAAATTGATGTCAATTCCTGCATATTTTACTTTTATTGGAAATTAGAAAGATACCTTGTAGTATAAATATAGATAATAAAGTATGGGTTAATGTTGACATAAGTAAAAATATAGCTTAATTTGGTGAATAGTCTTCTTTAATCTATGTGCAGTAACCTCTAGAATGAGTAAGAAGCAACACACTGCAAGACAAAATGCAGGGCTGAATTACCTTATTCCTGAAAAAGAATTTTTCAAAGCTCTGGTCAACAGACCTCTGGTGCCTCTGGAAGTTGCACTCAGAGATCTGTAGAACCATTCCTAATACATAATCTGAATTTTTTAGTTCTGGGCAGTTAGTGTAACACACAGGAAATGTTGACATTGACTAAAATTACTACTCTGTTCAGAGACATTTCCCTCTCTTACAATGACTACAAAGTGCAGAGTGATGAAGGATTTTGGTCAGTATTTACGCAACGTCTTGCAATTTGGCTTTGTGCGTCTGGATTGCTGATAGTAATTGTGCATGGGTATTAGAAAATAATTTTGATACCTGCCTATTTAGCATTTGGCTTTATTTTTTTCCCCTACATCTCTCTGAAAAACCAAGTTATGTGCAGGTGCGACTTTTGAGGTTCTGCTTTTGTTTGTGTTGACAAAGTACTGCTGGCCTCTGTACGTCTTGGCTGCACCTTCATAAAGTGAAGTGTTGCTAGGCTGGCAACTCTTGATAAATCTACCACAGCTCTTCTGGTGTCTGCTTCTCTCCTGCATCCACCCACAGTCAGTGTTGTAGCTGGTAGAAGTTGATTTATTTCATGTATTAACATATGCCATAGATATGTACATTTGTCATTACAGAATTTATAGCTCTGAGGCAGATTTGATCGGGGAGAAGTGTGGCAAGCTACACAATCACATCGTATCAGGCTCAGGATTTTGGACACCTGAACTTGGCTTCTGGCATGTTATTAAACTGCATTGACTCACTTCCTACCTTTTCAAGCTATGATTTCTTCATATGTGTGGTACCAATTTCTTTGGAAATGGTTTTGAACATCTTACTGTGGGGGACCCTAGAAAGAGAACCAGGAATGAGGATTTGGTGGAGGAAAGAGGCAATAAAGCTATTAAGGAATTTGCTAGGAAAGTTCTGTGTGCACTTGCATGTTGAGGGTGTATTCACCATTTAAAAACTCTTTCCTGTGCTGGTTGGTTTTTTTCTTTTTTTAAGGAGAAGGAGAGCAAGGTTAAATTGTTTGGCTCAGGTTTGTCTGTAAAGCTGGTGGTTTTCACTTGCCGCTCTGTCCAGACTGCTTCAGTCTTCTCATTCCTCTTTGATCCTCTGCAAAGCGAAGAGAATGGATCTCTGAGATTTGAATCTCCTATGAAATCTCTGAGAACAAATATCCTATGAAACAGCCTGGGGTGTGGCGGCTTGTGTAGCTAGGAAAGAAGATTTTGGGGCTCCCTCTCTGTAGGGTCCAAGCACAGGTAGGAGCTGAGACTGCTTTCCCAAAATAAAATG
>NW_008238673.1:159698-243664 GCF_000691975.1 Corvus brachyrhynchos
TGACAAGCCAACCTGTTTGTGTTTCCGGGCACTGCGCTCTTCATGTTCTCAGGCGTTCAATGAATTGTGTAGGCAATGTAATTGCCACTTTGTTACTAGGGGAAAAGACTGGCTCAGATTGTTTCTGTTTGCTGTATCAAATGCCTGAATTAGATGTTACAACTTTGCTGCTTGCAGCTGAAATAAGTGAGCAGTTGTGTATCAGTTTCCTAATGAGACTGTAATGTATTCTCTGCTTTTTTGTGGGTGTGGTGTTTTAGTCAAAATTTTAGTGGAATTGCGGCATCAGAAAAACAACATGAAGACTCACGGTGGATATGCACTTAGATAGTCTGAAGCTCAGGTAGAGGGGTTTGGGATGAGTAAGATTGGCACAGCAGCAGGAAGAAGACAGTCAGAAGAGGTCTAGCTGCCCTCGGGGGCCAGAATCTGCTAACCCTGGGCAGCAAAACAGACCTGGAAAATGACCCGTTTGCAGTTCTGCTTCCAGACCTTTTTCATTCACCCTGGCTCAAAGCAAAACATGCTTTCTTTGCGTTAAACCTTATACCTTTTCTTGATTTGCATGCCAGAATGAGAAGACTTTTACGTCTTTGCATTGTCAAACTGCCTAAGAGAAATGATGAGTGTACTGATAGAGGAGGTCAGATTCAGATTTAGGGTTTTTTTCCCTATTGTCTTAGTTTTATTTTACACTTTTCTACTGCAAATGTTTATATTTTAAGCCCATCCTGTTTATATATGCTGCTACAGCACCACTTACATAAATTTTGGAGGGTTTTGCAAATAGAAACTGACTTCAGTCATGGGCGCTGCAGTGGAGAGATAGAGGTAGAGATGGGATGGTACTGATGAGAACAAGGCCGGATAGGAAAAGCAGAAGGACATGTAGCACTTACTGTAGTTCAGAAATGAAGGCAGGGAAGAGATCCTTGGAGAGGTGTGTACAGCAGAATTTCTCAGTCTTTCTTCAAAGTCTTTTGGGCTCAAGGAGATGACAGAAAGCAAATTCCAGTAGAGGGTAAAAGGAAGAGAAAGGATGGGATCTATGTGAGATGAGTGTACCAAAGTAACAGTGAATGGAGATGTCTTGTTACTTCAACTCTGTAGGCTTTTAAAATGTTTGTGTGGTAGTGTATTTACCTTAATGGTCTTTGATTTTTGTATGGGGAAAAAAGGTACTGGTTTTAGGAAATGAGCTAGATTTCATGGACATAAAAATGTTAAACTCCCAAAAGCTTTTATTGAAGAATTTTACAAAGTAACTGATATGTTTAAGTTTTTTGTGCTTTAAAATAAATCTCTCCAAATAAACTACTTTCTTTAGACATCAGGACCTGAGTTTGAAGAGTCTCAGCGTGCATTTGAAAAGAGTTAAATTTATTTTGTCTAGGCTTGTGGGGGAGTTGTTCAAAAGTTGGAGCAGGGGAAATAGGGCATTATTCATTCTCCTTCTTCTGTTTTCCAGAATATCAATTTCTATGGACAAGAGGAGAGGGACTTCAGTCTTGAGGGACTTTTGCTCCAAGCTGATTGGTAGTGCATACAATTGCACCACCAGAAAGTAGTAAAATAAATACATAGAGCAACAGTAACAGAAAGCAGATGTCTTGCTTTTGCAATTAAAGAACTGGAAGAGACAATAAGAAATTGATGGCAATTGACTCTGTATTTGGAGGGAGTATATCTTGCTTAGTTGTCAGACAATACGGAAAACCCCATACTGGTGAAAACAAAATATACATTAATTGCCATAGTGTCTTGCTCTGAAAATTTGGGTCATGTGTGCTTAATTTTTCATTATAAAACATCATGCAAAAGATCCTGCAAGATGGAGCAGGAAGCTTTTCTCATTGTGTTCTCAGGTCTGTTTTTCTACTTTGGATAATTCTATAAAAATCAGTCAAGTCTCTGATTTAGCTGAGAAAAATGTGTGGAAACTGGGATGATTTTTTTTTTTTTATTCCACATGTGGGGTTTTTTATCGAAAGGGAAAAGATTTAACCAAGACAGTTATCTGTGAAATATAGTTTAATGTTTTTTAGAGGTTGCACATAAAATGGAAATAGGTTTTTACATCTTGTATTCTATGTCTGAATGTTGCCATGAACTAAAATGGTAATTAGTCACCTACACAGCATCTTCATCAGCATCTTCATTCACTCACTGTAGTACATGGAGTTTTGTTGCTGCTAATCTCAAGGCAAGCAAGAAATGGGCTTTAGGAGAAAGCGTTCTTTGTAAGCATTAGCATAGATGTGTAAATGTATAGGTATGCTTTGAGCAGTTTGCCTCTCCTTTCATCAGCACACTTTTCTTAGCCACTTGAAAATGAAATGCTTTAACAATTTGTGTTGAGAATGGAAAAGTCATTGAAACTGGGGCATATGGAAAAAGAAATAAGAGCAGAGTTCTGGTACTTTCCTTGCATGTGATACTGGTCCAGGTGAAAGCAATAGAGTTGAGAGGATGTCCTATCTGTTCTGCTTTAAAGAACGCTTTGTGACATATTTTAAGCAGAGTACACATCAGTGTAGGCATGAAGGAGAGAAGAAAACCGTGTGAAACTTCATTTTGATTTCTGGTTTGGTGTTCTTTCTCTGTCAGAGCTACTTAAAAACAAGCAACAAAACCAACAACTAAATCCTTTTTTGACACAGAAACTGACACAGACATTAAACTCCTTTTTTTGCCCTGGCTTAAATAGCAAAAGGACTGATTTGGCATAAAATACTTTAAAGAAAGCAATGAGTATCACAGCTAAAATAACTTTGAGTGAGTCTGAGCACAGACTGCTGCAGAGGAAGTTCTTTGGGAAAAATTGTCCATTTGGGGTTTTGGAGTTCAGTTAGGAACTTGTTAGCGCTGCTTTATATATGTACAAAGCTCAGGAGTCGTGTGTTTTCCTGACTGTATTTCGAGATGTGAAATGCTATACTTGATGATGTCCTGATCACCGCTGTGCTGTCGGTAAAATACTGTACCTTGTGTTCTGTGCTGTGCTGCTTGAGTCACACAGCAGGAAGTCTTGTTCAGTGAATAACTTACTGTGTACTGGTGTAGAAGAAACACCAAAGTGCCCGTAGGAGTCCTGATAGTCTCCTTACTAACACTATGCAAAAAGTCCTTGTGGCACCTCAAAGGAAGGGCAGGTGGGAGTTTTTCACACTGCCAAAATACAGGAGTCACCCCTCCTCCCCTCCCAAACAAACCAAAGAAGCTCTAGCAAGAAAACTCTGGTTCTGAACTCTGACAGTTTTGGCAGGCTTCAGCTAGTGCATTTGTGTCTTTAATGTAACCACACTTGAACGTATACTGGTTTATGCATGTGGCACATTAACCTGCCTTTTACTGCTTGGCCTGCTGCTGTCATCCCCTTTGGTCAAAAACTGGTGCCAAGTTTTTTAAAAATTTCAGCTAAGATAAAAAATTTAGTATGTGAAGTAATCACTGGTCACTCTATGATTAAGCGCCTCCCAAAGGTTTTCTAGCCTTTTTGTTAGTGTTTGCCCGAGTAGCCTTTGAATGCAATGCTGTGCTGTGTGATGCTGCATCCCTACCAACAAAGAACCATTTTCCTCCCTTCAGGCAAGATTGAGAATAAAATATGTGCAGCTTGAAACACTGATCAATTCACTTCGGAGAACTGCATGTGAATTTTACAAGCAGGGTAACAGTACAAGTACTGTCACACCTACTTTTAAATGCATTTAATCTTTGTAGAAGAAGATTATGCAAACATTTGGGTTTTGTTTGTGAATAGAAAACTTACTGCTGAGAAAGCACTACTATGCAAGTTTTTTTTATAAGGCTAATGCTCTAGAGAAATGTTTTAATATTCTCCTGCAAATTAGTGTATTAAAAAGGAAAGGAAAAAAAGGAAATCAAGATTTTGCATGCTCTGCAGCAGTGACCATTTATAATTAGGCCATATGGTCTTACTTGGATGTCTGTGGAGAATTGAGACTTTTTCTCTGTAAAGTGTTTTGTTGATAATGAGGTAAACTTCCACCTTTTTATTGCTTATCAGAATTGCTTCCAAATACTTTCAGGCTGTGCAGGAGTTTTTTTCATAATTGTCAAGAAAATCCAAAGTTAATCCTGGTGAGAGGTGTAAGTCTTCTCATGAATGTCTGTTTTCTGCCAGTGGGGATTACTGAGACCATTCCTGTGTGCTTTATCCTCATAGCAGGCTGTGTTTGTGCAAAGATGGGCCTTTCCTAGGGCATGACTAGGGGCTATGGTCAGTGGTCTGTGTTCCTCTGTATTTTGTCTCAAGTAGAGCAAGTAAAGTTTCTCCGAGGCAAGAGGCATTTAAACAACAAAGCATGCATGCAGCCAGCAATCTTTTCCTGATTGTAATCTCCCAGTGAGCAACAGTGTAAAAACTTTGTGAGCCAGAAGCTGCATCAGAATCACATTTCAATAGCTATGGGCTGTCTGTTAATTATCTAATTTTTTTTTTTCTGAATGCCATTAAGCTTTTGATTTCCACAGTGATAGAGTTCATGATTCCATTCTGAATCTTTTTCTCCTAATGGATCTTGCTCGTTGTTCCTCATCTGCTCTTCTTCATCTGCTCAAAAAAGCATTTCTGGTTTAGGATATGGAGAGAACTGAGCAGCATGTAATTCTTTTATTGTCTTGAAAACTCTTGAGAACTGAGTTTTCTGTCTTTTCTTGACAGAACCTAGGCATCCTTTTTTTTTAGGTGCTTCAGTTTAGCACAGTACAGTCTGATCACCCAGTCTGTAAACAGGGATGAGCTTGGCCTGGCTTGAGACCTGTAGTTTATGCACTGATCAAATACACTTCCATTCTAGTTTTCTGTGCTTGTGCTGTTCAAAACCTTATTAACCTGTTCACAAAACGTAGTGTCTTGTGCCCCTTTGTGAATAACACTATGCCACTTCCAAATGCAACTTACGGATTTTTATAATATATGGCTTTTGCCCCCCCTCACTCCTGTTCCTTCAAACAATGGTGCCTTTGGCTGTGTAAGAAAGAAGGAAAGGAGCCTATTACTGCAAAAAAGAGCTGCATTTGTCTGAGAGAGAATTGGAAACTTGAACAGCTTTATCTCAAGTTTCAAATAATCACTGCAGTCAGGAAGATTACACACAATTTTTTGGCAAGCTTTATAACCATTAAAAAAAGCAGTCTTGATACAGGTAAGATGACCTTTTTTTGGCTTTTTTGTGGTATATCACAAGAGGCTGTACTGACTTTCTCAAATCCATGTCTTGTACTTTATGAATAATTAAGGCTGTTGAAATAAGACTTTCTTGACGAGCAGCCCTGCTTTCCATCTAGGAAAAATTTCCATCTATTTTTTGTTAAAATGCAGCCAAGCCTGCAACAGTTTCCTTTGAAGAATGCTGACTTGTAGTATTGTTTAAATTTACAGTCATGACTTCTGAAGTCGCAAAGGAAAAGTTTCATTCCCAGCATGGCCCTTTGGGTAGCTGGCACAGCACACTTGGAGGAGAAAGTTACAGAAATGCAAGGGGTGTTTGGGAACTTCAAGGCATTGTAATGAGCATATTCTGCTTGATAATGTGTTATGCTTTACAGATATCCTTGTAATACAAAGCTAAAATTGCCCCTTCAAAAAAAGTGCATGTAAGGAAGAAGGAGTCTTTCTTTGAAACTGTGGAAATCACTTCTGGGAAAGGTTTTAAAGTTTATATTCCTGCCTCCTCCCACTTTTCAACAGAAAAACGCTTTTGTCCTGTTTGCAAAAGAGAAACCATTAGGATACTTAACTGTTTACTCAGATCTTAAAGAGAAAGGGTATTTATGTGCCAAAATAACTCTGTACACGGCAGTGTGGAGAAACGACAAAGAAAACCAGAGTTTTATGTTTGAGCAACATTCTATTACGTGCCCTGAAACTACAGTGAAAATAGTTTTCTTTTTAGTTGGCACTTGTAAAATCAAATATGCAAGTTGGACAGATGAACATTTAGAGATGTGCTCAGACATCTACTAACTGTATTTTAAACATTTTACGTGATTGATACTGTATCATGCCAAATATGCAATAATGTTGGGAGATGGAGTGCTCGTTCTGCCTGTTTTGCTTGTTTCACTGATCATTGGTGTAGCTTTTGTGTGGAATCGCTGTAGATTTGGACAGAAATGATGCCCTTTAAATTATTCAGTGGAATGGGGAACTCAGGGATATAATAAAATCAAAGATGGTGTTCCTTTTTCTATCATGGGGGAAAGACTACCTCTTGATTTGGTGCTGTCGAATCCTTTGGAGGAGAAGGGGAATGTAACTTCCTTTATGAAACAGTCAGTATCAGAAAAGTTATAAAATGTTGGCTCCAGGGCTTTTAAAAATTCTTAGTCTGTCAGACCAGTATTATTTTTATTATTTTTTTCCCCTCAAACATCATAGGTTATTTTATGTGAACAACATTGCTAAGACTGATAATAAACATGTATTTAGGACTTTTAAAATCACCTTCTCACTGGGAGAGCTCTGCAAGGACAATTGCTTTGTACAGGCAGTGGTGATGCAATAGTAAAATAGCAAACAAAAGTGTTGCTTGACTGTGGAGTTTGCTTTGAGTCCTACAAACTCAGAAAGAACCTTACTTGCCCCGTACTGATAAAGTGACACATATTGCACTTACTGTTCCCATGTGGAACATCCCTGAGTTGTGCAAGTTTTAAATTCTTTAACTTAAAATAGTTGAATTATAAAATAAAGTAGATACATATTGTAAAACTCTCACGGAGTGCCCCTCAGTCATGGTAAAAGTATTATCCGACAGAGATGATGAGTCAATATGTATCTTAAAAAAAAACAAAAAACAAACCCAGACAAAAACCACCACAAATTTCTAATTCCGGCTCTTTTTTTTCATTTTCCTTTAGTTCCTTGGCATAGCATTTCTTGGGATTGGATTGTGGGCATGGAATGAAAAGGTAAGTTGAATATAGCACCAAACTTAGTTTTTCCTCTTTATCTCTCTTTTTCTGATGGAATATTGAAACAGTAATATGCTGCATATTTTGTGTTTGCACACAGTTTCTAGTGAAACAAAATCAATCGTCTGTGTCAAATAAAACCTTAGCTTGGGTCACCCAGAGGAACATTGTTGACATCTTTCCCAAGAATACCTTGGCAAGGAATGGTGGCCGACACTTGCCCATAAAATAACCATTCCAATCCCTGCACATGCAAACTGCAGCTCAGATACCAGAACACTCTGCTGAGGCAGTATGTGCAGTGTGTCCCCAGGAATGGAGGGGGAGCCTAAATGTCTTAGGCAGCTTCCTGAAAAGCACCTTACTGGGCTTTGCCTTAACGTAGCATGTTAATTGCTGTTCCTTTTAAAAAAACAAAACCAAAAAACTGAAAGCCAAGATGAAGTCTGTAAACCAATGCAAACTGGAGGCAGATTAACTTGTTTTTTCTTGTGCAAATGAAACTGGCCACTAAAACACCCTCTGTTGCAAGACTCTAAAATCAGCTTTGAAATGGGAAGTAGGTGTGTGCGGGGTGAGCGGGCAGGGAAGGAGAAAGCATTTCTGAACCAGAGTCTGATTTTTAGTTTGCTTGCTGCAGAAGTTGGGAAGAAGATAAAATATCAAGGCATAATATACAAAACAAGTCCGTATGTCTTGGGTTACTGGATGAAGACTTTGGCTTGCTAAAAGACAACAGCTAAAATTAAAGCCAGAATTTCTTTTTCTTCTTTGTTTAAAAGATTGAAAATAATAAAACCTGGCTGTTAACAATGGTGCTGTGTTGTTCAGTTACATAATAGGTTTTTCTTCTTTTAATGGAAAACAGAGTAAGTTATAAATTGATCTTCACTAAGGCATAATAACTGGTGCTTGCAGCAGAACAAATAACATATTTGCAAGATCTGGAATTCTGCCTCCGAAAAATTCAGGACAAATTTTGAGTTGTTAACTTATATTCTATTTGCTCTGTGTGTGTGCCTTGGATGTAGATCATTACAAACAGTAATGGGATATTAATTAACGCACACTGTATACACCTATATAGATGTATATGTATATTTACATACCATATGATATTGATGTTGGATAGCTCAAATAGGCTTAGAAAGAGGTACTGTGACTTTTTTTTATTCAGCAAAGATGTAAAAACGTTTTATTTACTACTCTGAACATACTCTCAGAGCTTGTACCTATGTCTAAGCCCTTGAGGACTGGGTTGTTTGGGAGTGGCTTTACAGAAGAGATTTGAACATTTTTGTATCATTATGGTCGGTAACACAAATGATTCCTGTTTAGAGTGAATGAGCAGGTAAAGGGAAAACAACTGTAGTGTTTAAAGTCTAAAGTATGCCAGTCTTAACAGCTAGAAGGTGTTCTGGTGGAATCCTGGTTCATTAGGGTTTATATAATTTCTGTATGGGAAAGCATGTACCCTTTCCTAGGGCAAATGCATTCAATTCGTAATTGCTAATAGCCAGAAGCCAAAGCTTGGGTTTTTATGTGACGTGTGGGCATCTGTTATCAAGTCATCTTAAACCACTTTTAATCAGATTCTGTAAGTGGGAGAAAATGCCATGTTGTTTTAAGACAAGCAAATAAAACCATCATAGTTTAATATGCATTAACTCAGGCTCCATATGAAGTAGGTTTTTTAGAATTTTGTTTTTTAAATTAACAAGTAAAATAAAATACTGTTTATTGGTTTAAAACGTGGGTTTTTCTTTGAAAAATGAGTGTTTCCCAGCTTCTTTAACTATTGTATTCTGCAGTGCTTAGTCTGGAGTGTTTCAGTTCATGGTTGTAACAATCAAAATGCTATATAGGTATAGCTGAACAGCAGAGCTCTTGAGCACAGACAGATTTGAGTTTTGTAGAAGAACTATGGAAAAATTGACTAGTGTCAAACCAATTTGAGTCCTTTATTTCACTCAGCTCTTTAGAGGACAGGCAGTGGCCAAAAGCTGCAGGATCAAGTTCCAGGTACTCATAGGCCCAGTGTTATTTAGTGGGGGTAGATCAGTTAGATCCCATACAGAGTTGTTCTTACTGCTGTTGAAGAGTTGAAGATGAAAGCCAGGTAGGTGAAGTCCAGGGCTTGAGAGATCTGTAAGACAACTGAAAAGCACTTCTGTAGCTAGGCTGCTACTTGCCTAAGGCTGGGATGGATATCCCTTAGGCATTATGGGCTGTTGTGATGGTACACTGTAAGACAACAAAGCATCTTGTCAGAGAAGGACCTGGGGGTCCTGGTGTACACAAAGTCAAACCATGAGCCAGCACTGTGTCCTTGTGACAAAGAAGGCTGATGTGTCCTGGGCTGTACTAGGAGTGCTGCCAACAAGTTGAGGGAGGGAATTCTGCCCCTCTGTTCAGCACTGGTGAGGCCACACCTAGGCCAGTTCTGGGTTTCCCAGTCTAAGAGGGATACTGATGTACTGGAGAATCCAGCAAAGGGCTGCATAGATGATTAAGGGACTGGAGCATCTGTCCTACAAGGAAAGGCTGAGAAAGCAAGGACTGTTCAGTCCAGAGAAGAGTAGGCTCAGGGGAATCGTAATGTATGGAAATACCTGCCGGAAGAGTGCAAAGAGAATGGAGCCAGGCTGTTTTCAGTGGTGCCCAGTGACAAAGACAATGGCCATAAAATGAAACACAGGTGGTGTTTCCCCTGATCATCAGGGGACACCTTTTTTTCATAATGTGAGGATGACCGAGCACCTGCACAGTTTGCCCAGAGATGATTTGAATGAGGTCTCTGTCTTAGGCGATTTTTCCAATCAGGACATGGTTCTAGGCAGCCAGAGCTAGGTGGCTAGATGACCTCAGCCATTCTGTGAAGACTTGCTGCTGCTCCAATGAACTTGACATTATCAAACTTGAACTTGACACTGCTGTTGTATAATGTGTAAATTTGTAAGGGGTTTTTTTGCAGGAGTAGGTCTTCAGGACTCCTACTGTAAACTTCATTTGGTGGTGGGGAAGATTTTGATTAACTTCTGTTTTGAATTGTGTGGCTTTATATTCAGCTGTGTGGTTTTACAGCCTGGCCATCAACTTGTATATACTTTTGTTGCTTCACAGAACCTTTTTCAAGGTAAAAAGACTGTGTTCCAGGCCACATTAAAACTGCAGGATGTAAAGAAATAATCCACACTTCACAGGGAGTCCCACTGGCTGTGGGTTTAAACCAGTTTGGGACAGATTTGTGGACTTGATGCATAGTTTCTCTTTTTTTTTTTTTTTTTTTGCTAAGTTGGCTTGAATTCTCCCCTTTAAACTTGTGAAGAAGAAAAGCACAATATCCAGTCTTGTGGCCTTCCTTATGGCCTTTGCAGGGAGGCAAAAGAGCTCATTTGTCAAGTAGGCAATAGAATTGGCTTGACAGCCAGTCAGCCAGCCCTGCACAAAAGCTGGGCAATTAGCATTCTGAGCCATGAACCTGAAAGAGAGCTGGGGGTGGGGTGGGGGCAATAAACTCTGGGATGAATAAAGCTGTCTATACATGGATGTACTGTATAGCTCACACTCTTGCAGTGTTTTCAGGCACGCCAGGCTTGGGCTTGTACCGTTAAATAGTTCAGCCATGGCAGCTGATTTCCACCCTCCTCCCTGCAACAGTGACATCACCATTGTTAACATATAAAGAGCCTGTATGGAGCCTCAGCAACTTACAGCACTTTTGTTCAGCAGCAGGGGAAAACGTTTCTATTTCACTGTTTTTCTTAACCACTTCAAGTCATGTCTTCTGTTGACTCTTTAAAAATAAACTTGTACAAAATGCCTATTTCCCTCCTTGGTTGTATATATTAGATATTGCGGTCATAAGGCTGTTCATGGTGTGATACCACCTTGGGAAAATAAGCTTCCCGGCTATCTCCAGGAGATTTATATTCAAGAGTAGCGTGCCTAAGTGATGAACTGCTGCTATGTCTTCTGAGACCTTATAAGATTGTCCACGGAAAGGGACCTTTTAGAAGGAAAGCACTGTGGTTTTGGGGTAAACCCTTAAGTAGGAGGTAGCAAAAGTAAGAGACACTAAAGTAGGGTAGAAATCTTGCAAATTTTGTTGATTTAGTTTGTGTATAAAGTTGACTGAAATGAAGAGAGAGAAGTGAAAGAAGCTGACAGTGTGCATGAGTTTGGCTTCTCAGCTCTCCTTGTTAAATCAGCATAACAATAAGATGCTTCAGCTCAGAAGTCAAGTTGCCTGCAGTTTGGAGTACCAGTATGGTACCTCTGGGTGCCAGCAGTGCACCCATTCTTAGTGAGCAGGAGCTCTGAATCTGGATCACAAGTTTTAAGATAAAACTTTTACTTGTATAAGGTGATTTAGGTCTGCTTTGGTGTTCTCGGACAAGCTAAACTCCCTACATGGAAGCAATCACAATTTGTCAGATCAAGTCAGTCTCTCCTTGCCCTGAAGTGAAAACTAAAGTTGTTTTTGAGAAAAAAATTATCACTTCTCTAATTGTCCCAGTGAGTGGCAGACATCAGGAAGGAGTGATGCACTAGTCACTCCATAATTGTTGTGCATAACATGTCTATCACACAGTTCTTCTAAAAATTATTGCCAACAAGGAAACTGTGTACATATCCTATGTTCCTTACAGGCTGAAGGATACCCAAAGCCTCTATCTCGTCTCTAAGATAGGGCTGTGTGTGGGTTTTATAGGACTGGAGAAGAGAGGAGGGGATACACTATTACACTTAGTTTAAATTTCAATACATAAAGATACATAATCTAAACAGGCAGGGTCTTAAATGATTTACTAGTGTTCCAGTACTTTATAATCATTAATCCTGAAAAGTCTAAAAATCTTGTATATATTTATGCCAGTTATTCACCTATTGAACTCTGCTTTGTCAGGACAAGAAAGCTAGGCTAGTTCTTCTCCTCTGTTAGACTTTTGAAAAATACAGTTCTGCTATTATTACTGTTTGCTGTTGGAAATGCAAAACCAGCAAAAATCAAAGGAATAAGATTTGTCAACATCCCCCACCTAGTTTCTTGCTTGCAGAGGCAAAATTCTGGAGTAGAATTAATGTGGCATATTTCAATAAAGTATTGTTCTGTTCATTCAGATGCCCAGCATGGAGAAACGGCATGGAATTTATGACTAACAAAGCAGAGAGATATTCTTCTGTTTTAAAATCATGCTTTTGAAAATACTTTTATTTACCATCACCCCCCAAATGTTCCTGTTTGCCAGTGATACTAAGTCCTACAGACAAGCCTGGGAAAACGCTGAACCTCTGTTTGCAAAAATAAATGTTTCAGAACATTCTGTATTGATGTATCTTGTTCTGATATTCAGGGTTTTTTGTGTGTATGGTGTAGGGTTTCTTTTTTCTTGCTTGTTTTTGTGGTGGTTCGGTTTTGTTTCTTTTCCTCCCAGTAATGGGATATCACAGCAGAGTAGTTTTTTTTCCCCATCTTGGAGGAAACGGAAAATAAAAAATAGCTGATTTCTCCCATCCTCCTGTACTGTTGAGTGCTCTTCTTTTACGTGCATCCTGTGGGCCAAATTCCATATAGACTCATTGTATTTCCTCTTTGATCCTTAGGCTGATGATTCTCCAAAGTTGTCTCTGACTCATGATGCCTTGAATTTTCGTTACTGGGTCAGCTTTTCAAAATTACTGCTGCCTGGAGTGTTTTCAGTTGGAGCCATTCTCTCCTGTCCTGCAGTTTGCTACTGTGCGTGTTAAAGCGGCAGCTGTTCAGCAACAGATGATCCAGGAATGTCACTGGTTTGTTAGTGCACTTGTGACTCCCTTCTCTTTGGCCCCATTAGGAACCCAGGAATGCATCAGATTGTGTAGGTGTGACAACACTGGGTCATTGCTCCAGCCAAGATGTGTGTCTGGCTTTGGGCTCAGCCTGTGGGGGCTGTGTCTGCTAAATGCAGGCAGTGGGGACCAGCAGGAGAAGAAGTGGTGCTGAAGATCCAGCTTGCACACTCTGCAGGTGTTGCAAGGTTTGAGTTCTTTTTAACCTAGTTCTAGTGTGATCTTGGGGACTGAATGCCTGCTAGCGGTTGGAGCGTGAGTTATGTTCCAGGGGCACATCTTCATTTGTAAGTAATCCTGTCTGTGTGCTCTGAGACTGTTCCCTGGTGTGAACTGAAGCACAGCTTGTGTGTGATCACTTCAAAAAGACTGCTGGATCTGACCTGAAATATTAATGTAGATGTGCACCAAAGGCAGGAGCTGGAGTCAGGGGTCTGTCTCTGGAAAGTACTGCAAGTTGTTCTGATGATCTTAAAGAGTAAAGGACGGAGAAGGGTTTAGGTGTGGACTCTTACTGCTTTTGTATGTGACCATTGCTTCCTTATTCTTTATTGATGGGATAAAGGCAAACTATTGTGCAGCTATAGTATCAGTAGGGGCATTCATGAGCTCCTGTGTTCAAGATCAGCATCTTCCCTTTGCCTTGTTCTCCCCTGAGCTATACATGAGATCCTACTTGTAGCATGGTGGGCTCTGGCCATGGGGAAAACATGACATGGCAACAGAGGGGACTTGTCAGGCATCTGTCAGGCTGTTTTTCTATCTGTGCTCACATACCATGAGGAGAGGACTCCAGTTCTGCAGGAGTTTTTGTTGGGCCTGGCTTGGTTGTCTCACATTTCTTGTTGGGGTAGAAGGCACCCTTGTGTTGAGGAAAAGAGCAGGTCCTACTATTTCATTTGATTTCTCCTGAATTTGGGGTGGAGTAGAAATACAGGGTCAGTCTTTCCTGTTCCATATGTCATTGTATCCTACTGGTTGAAGTACATTTCACAAACGAAGGAACTTTTTTCACAACTTCACTCTTACTTATTTTAATTCACTTATGGATTACACTTTTGTTGTTTTATTACACCAAATAAATTTTGACTTGTGTTGGATTAAAATATTAAATAGCAAGTCATGGACTTTAATGTACAACAGGCTATGAAGGGTGGAGGAACAGAGCAAACAGATGAGCTGGAGATAAGCCAAGGAGCATGTCCTGCTGGCTCTCCTCGTGGGACTACAGAAGAGCACTGGGTTGACACCATAGTGAGAAATAAATTACTCAAGTATGTAGCTTTGTACAAACAAAGCATTTCCTGCCAAGTACAGGTTACACACATGCCTAAACTACCACGAAAGTGATGTGCATGTACCTCAAAAATAACCGTACTTCAAAACAAGAATGTGTTTAGAGGAAAAAGTTGTTCCTCCTTTTAGATATTGAAATATCAGAGTACTTTCAACTATTTGACAGTCATGGTTGTAGTGGGCAACTGTAGTAGTGTTGTTGAAGAAAAATACCTTGCATTTGTAGAAAGCCTGACTTTAAAGTATTTACAGGTGGTTTGTTTAGGTCTTGCATTGATGCAAGAGAGAAGTCGACAGTCACAATATATTGCATGACTGACTGCTCAGCCAGAGGATTCTGAGTGTGTCATGGAGGATGCTGTGTTAGAATATGAGATTGCTGATCCTTTGCTCAAGCACCTCTGGAAGTGTTTTGTATTGGTTTTGGCTAAAGATTAGTTGAAGACAGAATTGGTCACTACCAGATGTCTGTACATTTCTGTCAAACTTTTCCCAGGAGTAGCTGTTGCAGCCAAAAAATACTTGATACTGTGGTAGTTGGTGTAGTAGGCTTTGTAGAAACTTCTAGTGGATCAGAAGAGTATGTGCCTAGAGGACTGTACATTTAGATCTTAACAATATAAAGTGAGATATTATTCCCCAGTCGTCGCCCTGCTGCTTGAAGCAAAATATGCTTTTCTTAAGGGTATTGCACTGCTGTATCTTCAGAGAGCTTATTTGTAAGTGTCCAGAGTACAAGACTGGAAAATTGTATTCTAAGCAGTGAGCAGGAATCTTCTATCACACTACCTCTGTGTATCTCCACCTGTAATCACAGAGAATTGTCTGTGTTTCTCATTCCCACTGCTAGCTATTGTTTTATTGATGAAGCCTCTCTGAAGATTGTGTATCCTGAGATGTCTCTCCAGAATACTGATAACTTGGGGTTTGTATGCAGAGAGCATACGGAGTACAGATGAGAATTGAGTAGCATGTGCTTTGCATTGTCAGGATGTGTTATTTGGGATTTATCCAAGCTAGGCTTATGATTGCCATATGCAGACTAGCAACAGATGCACATAAAGGTGCTTTCCAAGGACAGCAAACAATGGCAGATAAAGCCTGTGTTGTTCTATTCAGTATGTGTTGGGCCATAGCTACCCTGAGGAGTGACCAGCAAAAATGTGGCATTACAGGGTGCTAAGAGCCTGGCAGTTCTAGAAAATCAAGTAAAGGGAGAAAGGACAGGAGTGGGAAAACAGTATGAAACTGTCTCAATAAATTTTATTGCCATTGAATTTAAAGTGAGTGTGACAAAATGCAAAGTGGTGTGTTTCTTACTACCACTTTTATATTGTGACTGTCTTCTCTAACACTATTGTCCATGAAATTTTACTTGGATTTATTTTAATTTGAATTTTCCTACTTTCATATGGAAAGAAGTTGATTTAGCATAGTAGTTTGCTTTGAGTTTTTTGTTGAATTATTTCTGTTGCTTTGTTTTTAAAGAAAAGCAAAGTGTCTTATGAAGAGAGACTTAACTCTTCAGCTTTTTTGGATTTTTTTTAATGTAAATACAAGTAATACAAAGGAAACATCTTTTTCCCAGTGACTGTTTTTTTACTCTACTACACCACAGTCCATTAATTCCAAAATCAGCTAATGTTAAAAGAAAAGAGTAGTAGTCGTTGCTTTAGGGCAGAATTTATTCTCATTTTATGGTAACTATTTAAGCACAGGGGAAAGGACTTCAAAACTTTTTGAAGAAATCATTTTAGTAGTTGTTTTTCCCCTTGAGGCAGAGCTCATGCTTCTTGACTTGTGTAGGGCCAAGGCCTTGATTTTTTTCAAAGGTTTGTGTGTCGTTGGATTATCTTGTTTATATTGCTTATTATTCTTAGCCAGAAAGTTGGCTTGGATTTCTTTTCTATCACAAATGTAATGAAACAAAAGTAGTGAAAAAACTTTTGCACAAGTTGATGTAAGTGTTAATGACGGGTAAGTGTTCATTTCATCTTGGTGTGTAGCATCTCTCACATAGATGGTACCAGAAAAAGGGACGGGCCCTCTGCTTTGCTTTGGTAGCATTGCTGGCTTGAGTTGTGTTATATAGTTCCTTACATCTCTTTTTGCTTTTTTAATGAATGACAGTAAGGCTAGTACTGTATGTGATGTAGGAGGAAAGTGATGAATGTGATATTTTTTTTTTAATTAAAAAAGAATTTTTTTTTCATCCCCCTCAGGCTGTAGTAGGAGGGAGAAGAATATGCTTTGAGAATGTCATTCATCCTGTTGGATTATTGTTCATACTTTAGAATTAGGTTGTAGTAAGATTTTTCTTTGGGTTTCAGCCTTTTCTAAGGCTTCTTGATGTATGCATTGGTGAAACTCACATGTATATTTTGTCTACTCTGTCCTTGTCTGCAGGACTAAAAAGCTTTGAGTACTGTCTTTACTACTTGCTCAAGTTTTGCTTGGGAAACTATGAAAGTGGTTGCAGAATACACGAAGTAATGTGTTAGAGATATTGGTTACGTGACAATTGATATGTTTTGAGTGGTTCAAAATGAGTATGTGTGTGTATATATATATAATAATCACAGGTCTAAAGCCACAGTTGTGAACGATCATCATTAACAGTGTTACTATAAGCTTCTGGAAATGAGGTTATGATAAGTTCCCTCTAAATTGTTGCTGTTTTGGGACTATTTCAAAGAAACAAAGGGGATATGAACAGGAATAAGAAAAAGGACGAACCTTAGAGTTTTGCAGATGAGGAGCTGTAGATGTAGAGATCTCTATTGCTGCTTCTCAAGCCACAGCATCATTCGGGCGTTAGAGGAAGCAGTAGTCCAAAGTACTCAGCCTGGGTTCAGGCTTCTTTGAGGAAACACAGCAGTGTGCTTTGCATTGACCTACAGCACTGGGGAGGGGAATGAAGAAATAGTGACACTTCAGCATTTTTTTTCTGCCAGAAAGCCTTAGGAAACTGTAATTGTTCCTGTGCAAACTCACTGGAATAGAGGAAACTTTGTACTTGCTGCTTGATATAACCCATCTGTTCAACATCAGCCAAACTCTGCCTAAAATGTGTTCAAAAAATTAAAATAGTTCCTCAGGATTACTGGTGTCCCAACCCAAGCTTTGCTTCTAAGGCAAAAGTGGCATTACAAGCAGACTGTGCTGTCATATCTGAAACACAGCATATGTGATTTAACGTATGATAGGTCTACCCTAAGTCAGTGTAAACCATGTCCCAAGACAAGTTCTTGAATTGTCTTTCGTCCTACTAAGAGACTTCATTATTTTCAAATTTTTCCTGCTAACTAGTTATTCAGTAGCCATACTTTATTTCTAGAATGAGGGTTTGGCGCTGTAGATGCCTGAAGTTGAATTGGCCAGATACGTAGTTTGTCGAAATTTGTTGAAAAAAAAATTTTTTTGCAAGATGCTGCAACCTAGGAGCTCACGTCTAATATCTGACAATTGCTGTAAATAATGAGCCTAAATGCTAAATTCAATATGGTTTTATTGCTTTTAACTGTTTTTTTCTATCATAACATGTAACTGTGTGTTTACATAAATGATGTATATGATTCGTAAAATGTATCTCAGCATGGGTAATAAGATTGAGTTTTGTTCAAATATCTATTCTGAGTTTCTGACAGACTACTTCTTATAGCTACACAAGCAGAAAATGCCCTGTGGGTTTCTCACAGAGGATTCTTCAAGAACATTTTGTTACTTATTCACGTGTTGATTCAGAAATATTGCACGTAATGGCACTTTTTATCTCTTTTGGGATACAAAGATTTTCTTAATTGTGTTTTCTTGCTGTGCTGCGGAACATTTATTTTGCTGTAGTCTTCTTTTTTAAGAAGAAAAATGCAGGCAGAATTTGTGCAATGGAAAGCTGAACATACTTTTTATCCCTTGGCATTGTCTCTTTCTCAGGGAGTGCTGTCCAATATCTCCTCCATCACTGACCTGGGAGGCTTTGATCCTGTTTGGCTCTTCCTAGTGGTAGGAGGAGTAATGTTCATTTTGGGATTTGCAGGATGCATTGGAGCTTTACGAGAAAACACTTTTCTTCTCAAATTTGTAAGTAGCCTTTGCAACTGTGACATTTCTCATTTACACAGCATGCCATGTTCTCTGTTCTGTTTTACTGTGTTAAGCTTTTAAAATGTATTTTGGAGAGGAAGGTGTTATCCAGTGTCAGAGTACCATGAAAGCACTTAGCTTTTAACACTTTACAGCTCTTCAGTCTCTGGTGCTTACTGGTTGTGTTTTGTTGAAGTTCAGAACTATTGGTGATAAGAATCATATCATGGAAGCACTGCTTTTGATATGGATGTAGCCTAACATTTTGCTTCCCTGCCACAAGAGAGAAATTTCTTGTGAGAATCTGTGTGTTGAACTTGGAGTCCATAACAAGCTGCTTATGAAATATGAGGGATGTAGATACAGCAGTGAATGTGACCCGTGTGGCTTCGGCTGTGCAAGGGCCCTTCATGGTACAGAGGAGGTAGATTATGAGGGGTTGCTGGCTGATATCCCCAGTCTGTGCCATTCAGCTAATTGGAAAAGGCTTCATTGCTTTCAATGCTGGGGCCTGAGAAGAAGAAGAGGAGGAGAATGTGTTCGGGATGCATAAAGAAAATGGGAGTTTTCTTGAACTCTGGGCTGGATTGTTGGTTAGGGAAGGAGCTGCTGACATACAAAGGTACCTCAGTACGCTGAACTTCTTTAGCTAAGTAGCCGGGTTCTATATTTTGAAAGACCTCCTCCTGTGAAGATGAGGGTAACAGTGTCATGTTCCCTTTTAGGTAAATTGAAGATTTGTAATAAAAAAGATTCTTTCATCCACCACTCCCATTTCCAGAGGTGGGCACAGCCTGGGTGGTAGTTGTGTCTTCATAACCATTAACTGTTAATATATACATGGAAAAGCTTCCAGTGAAATAACTGCCTCCAAGTGACACATTTGGCTCCCACAGACATGTTGTATAAGGGGAGGAGGCAATTGAGAGTCACAGTTCTTGTGGCATTTATAAAGCAGCTTGTAACACTTTTTTTTTCTTCTTCCTTGCTTCTCTTAGCTTGCCTAAAATGAACCCATCTGCTCTACCAGAAATAGCTTCCCATACAGCAGCTGCAGCAGAAATTAAAAATGCATCTGAACACACACAGAGAGCATATTAAAATAAAACTCAAAAGGCACAGTTGCAAAGGGGATGGACTTCCAGTATACCAGGACCCCTGTGTGGTTTAAAACAGTGTAGACTCAGTGGAAATGCTTAGAGAAAGTGGCAGATCGTTAGTAATGCCTTTGGCCTCCATTGCATTTGCATTAATCATAGCAGCCTCATTTAGTTTTAATGTGGATGTGAGTCATTTCATAGACATTCTGCTCCGACTTAGTCATTAATTAATTTCTGCTGTTACCAATTTCTGCTTTGTCTGCTTAGACGAAGCTTTGCCAGTGAGAGGATCTAAAGCAAAAGTCACATAGAAAGCATTTTACTGGCACTGCTGGTTGTTTATGCCCTCTGAAATGTAGTGCCTATGTAGAAATTTAAGATGGGTTTTCAAGGGCCCTACATGTGGTGGTGACTGGCCGTCTCTTGAAATTTACAGTGAATTCTCTCTGATCGCTTTGAAAATCTTGGTGAAACGTCCAAGGTTTGGACATTTGTTAGCATTTTTATTATTTGTTAGAATAGAATTAAGATTTCTGTACTACAGCTCCAATGAAAATGGTGTGTTTTTCATTTAAAAAATTTACAGTGAATTCTCTCTGATCGCTTTGAAAATCTTGGTGAAACGTCCAAGGTTTGGACATTTGTTAGCATTTTTATTATTTGTTAAAATAGAATTACGATTTCTGTACTACAACTCCAATGAAAATGGTGTGTTTTTCATTTAAAATTTCCTGTGTGTCAAAATGGCTTGAACTTGCACTGAAACAGATAAAGCATTATCACTGGATATAATTGTGAGCTTTGAAAAAGTTTTTGATCAGAAAGTAAAATAATTTTAGCCTTTTTTATTTTCTTCGTAGTTCTCTGTATTTCTTGGAATTATTTTCTTCTTGGAGCTCACTGCTGGTGTTCTAGCATTTGTTTTCAAAGACTGGATAAAGGACCAGCTGTATTTCTTTATAAACAACAACATCAGAGCATACCGAGATGACATTGATTTACAAAACCTCATAGACTTCACACAGGAATATGTAAGTTGGACTATGTTTATTTTTTTGGTAAAGCTTACTTTTAAGAAATACCTGCTCTTATTTTTTACTTTCAATCTGTTTTGTTTCTTCAAGAGCAATAGAAATATTCTAGCATATAATACTTTTGAATATATGTATATTTGTCTTTACAGAACTGCAAACATACAGCACCTGTGAAAAGTGGCTTTATTGATGCATGAATGAGTAAAACAAGATGGACAGTTGGGGTGGCTTTTCTTGAAGACTTAGAGATAGTGTGTCAAATGCACAAAGTTAAAGTATTTTGTTGTAGAAGCTATCACATCTGTTTAAGAAGTTATTCCTTTTCTAAGCTTGATTTGGTCCTAAGATGAATGTTGTTGCGGTTTTAGCAACATTTGCTGTGCTACACCGCACTGCAGAGTGGCAGAGGTATTTAGTTGGTCCAAATGAAACTACAATGTTATTTCTTCTGAATTTGACTTAATGGAATTAGCCTAATGAAGTGGGACACTTGTAGAGTTCTTGTAGGACATCTCTAAGTGATGCCACGTCTGTGCTTGGGAGGGAAGGGTGAAACCAGTGGTGCACCTGTTTGTGCAGGTTAAGCTCTGTAATTTATCAGTGTGTGTAAAGAAGTCTTGCATTGACTTCAGCACACAAGGTGTGCCAATACCTTCCCTCTTCAGTACTCAGTTCTGGCCTGTTTTGATTAAGTCCTCTTTGAATTTGGCACTCTGTGGCTAACATAGTTAAGTGTTGGTTGAATTCATGTTTCCTGATTTTTGAACGTTCTGCAATTAAAATAGTTTCAATGCTTGATTTGCTTCTCCATGCCTGGGGGGAAGAATGGTAAGTAACAGGATTTGGATCCTTGCGCTGTTTTGAATCTTTTGCGAGAAGGTCAGAGGTCACCACAGTCTGAAAGCAGTGGTCCACTTGTATGCAGCCAAAGGCTACAGTCCAATTTTGCAGTCACTACCTAAAGCTTCCTCTCCTAACTGGATTAGCACTCAGCAGATAAGCCAGGGCCAGCGCAAGTTGTGAGAGCGAGTTACTTCTTCAACCAGTAGAGATAGTGCATGTAGACTACATGTTCAGGTATTGCAAAGAGAACTGTGCTACATCTAGAAAAAGAGAATTGCTATTCCACCACTTTAAAAAATGTGGTTTGTTTGTGAGGTTTTAAATTTTACCTTTTTTTTAAAGTTGACACAGATGAGTTCATTGGTGTAGCTCCTTAAATGCTGTAAACCATCAGTGCTTCACTGATCTCCAGTCCATTCTGTGTATGTTCAGCAAAGCACACCAATTCCTTGTGTGTTCAACTTGTTTTGCCAGAGACTAAGCCTGCCTTTTGGCAGATTTACTCTTTGAAGAATTCCGTAGTAGAGGTGTTAATTGTGCAGTGTGTGATGCTCAGGGAACAATGTGTTCACACTGTCCGATGTACACCCAGGCAAAGTTCCCCCAAACTGGCAAAAGGAGTAGCTGTACCAGTGTAGCCCTTGGAGCTTGTTTTTTTTGAAAATCCAGGGCCCATTAGACTGGACAGAATATTGTACTCTTGGCTCTAACTGTCCCTCAGGCCTGAGTTTGTGGGCCTGTGCAACTTTGTGGTATTGTGTAGGCTTATCAGCTCACCCACGGGTTTCTCTCCAGAGAGCAGCATAGCAGGGTGTGAACATAACTTGAATCACATGATAACTTTGGAGCAACTTACAGGTCTAGAATGGTATTTTAAAAAATGACAACCCCAACCAAGCAAAAAAAAGCCAGCTTCAATGAAAGCAGTGGGAGTCTCAGATTTTGCTTTGAAAGCTAGAGGGAAACTGGCAGCAATGATGCATGTTACTAATGCTAAGATTTTTGTTCTGAAATTTAAGAAGCTCTTCCTTTTTTGTTTTAGTGGCAGTGCTGTGGGGCTTTTGGAGCCGATGACTGGAACCTTAATATTTACTTCAATTGTACAGATTCCAACGCGAGTCGAGAGCGCTGTGGTGTGCCATTCTCTTGCTGTACTAAAGACCCTGCTGTAAGTGACAGTCAAGAGGGTAGGATGGGTGTGCTGTTCCAATTGTAAATAACTCTTCAAGATTTTTCTTCTTTTTTTTTTTTCTGTTTTTCTGGAGACTGTGCATAATAATTGACTTCTCACCAACCTGTATTCTTCTTGTTTTTGCAGCTCAGCTTTACCACTAGCTTTACTTCAGTCATCAAAAATCATAAGCTAACTTAAGTCTTTATTTTGTGGCTTTTATTAAAAAGAGAGAACCATGGGCTTGGCTGAACATACGTATTAATTTTAGCAAGTATAAAAAGGAGAAGCTCTTAATGAGTTGAAGGATGTAAGCTTTCAATTGAAATTCATTAGAACAGGAATGCTTAAGATCAGGCACTTTAAAGGAGGTATAATTCATTATTTAATGCAGTGTCCTGAGGCTGCAGCCAGTTTGACCCAGTTTGTGCCAGGTGTGGTAATGAATGACAGTCTGTGCCCTGAGGAACTGGCATGTTTGCATTAGAATCTTGAGTTGGGTATGGATATCTTTACATACTCTTTTTTTACCTTTAAAATTACTGCCTGTCGTAGAGTCACTTGAAATCAGACTTGAAAGGTCAGAAATTGTAGCGGGAGCAGCTTTTTAGTAAATTTTCACGTCTTTTTAAGTATTTATAGTTCTGGATCACTAAGTGGAAAATGTTGGAGCCATGCATTGCTAATGTGGACATGATTAAGAAGAGCAAGGTAAAGTGTAGGGAGTCAGTTCACTAATAGCGAAAAGCTTGGAACAGGAATGGGTGTGTACATGGAAACTGTTATGTGCCTAGCACTGTATACATTTGACTTTATAGAGCTTGAAAGAAGCTGGCTTTGAGTGCTTTTATTATCTATCAATTCAGCTGTGGCTTTTTCTCCACCTGGAATGACTTACAATTCCTTGAATGCATTAGTCTAGCACAGACGGAAGTTAGGTGAGCTGCCAAAAGGCACCTCAGGTGCTTCCTGCCTTGCTAATAATGCAATGCAGCCACTGCTGCTGGCATCCAGTTGCTGCTGCTCACCCCCTCTCCTTATACGGCACTGCCACTTGCACAAGCTGGTTCTGGTTCCTTTGCAGTGAATGTGTCTTCACAGTAGTTTGAATTTTTCTGACAAACATAGCTGAAAATGTTTTAATGAGATATTAAAACAAAATGTAGGTTAGGCTCAAACATTACATTATGCTTAGGATTCCCTCTACTGTTTGCCTTTCTGCCTACCCACCCACACAGAGGTCATCACAACCCAGTTTTAAAAATATAGTTGTTATAAAACCAAAGCAGTGACAGCAGTACAAGGTAATCCTATAAATACATAATCCATCCTAAAGTTCTCTCTTTCTCTCTCTGTTGTGTAAATGGCTGTGCATTTTGTTAGGGTGTGATGCTGCAACCAGAAATTTAAAGATAAATCTCATTCTTATTCACTGTAAGGAAACAACAACCTTAATGGCCTTTAAAGACTGAAAATATTAGAAGTCATGCATACAATTAAAATAATTTTAACCAAGCTGTGGTTGGTTCAGCTGCAGTGATAACACACAGGTTTATTCTGTGGGAAAGCTGATCTGTCTCTTTTAGAATTAGGTTTCAGTGTTGGACTGATGCAAACAGTTACATGGATGCCTTATTGTTTTTAGTTTAGCTTGAATCAGGAAGTGGTAAGTTTAAAGTGGGATAAAATAAGTCTTTTAAAACTACTATAGTTGACTTTGATGAAGTTAAGGAGGTTGAAGTGTTCCAAATTCCTGTACAGGCAAGTCTAGAAAATTTTTTTTATTTCCATTGCAGTTTTCGTACCTTCTTTTGGGTAACAAATTCCAAGGCTAAAGGCAGAAGACATTAATGATGAAGCAAGTAGGCTTTTAGAACAAGGAAGAAAACTTAAAATCTCTTTGTCAGAATCCTAGGCGCTTTTACATCCTTGAAGTCTGTGGCACTTAGATCCTGGAACAGAAGCATTCATCTCATTAAGAGATACAAGTAGCTCAAATTTTGAAGGTCCATTAAGGGAATCCAGTTTGGGCAGCTGACAGAGTGTGACCTGTTGTACTTCCTGCAAAGTGAGGAAGCAGAGGAGCTTTCCATGCTGATAGGAGATACTTTTTTCCATATGGCTGCTTTTTAAAATCCATTTCTTGACTGCCTGCCTTTCTCACTTCCCACAATTTGATTAAATTGTGCTGTTTGGTACACCTAGCTAAGATTGGCTGATTTTCTCGCTTACTTGAGTAGTCCTTCTTCTGCTCACTGTCGTTATATGATAAATCAGTAACTTAATATTTTGCTACCATTGTGGCTGATGCCAAAAGTTTCATGCTTCATTTTATTACCATGAAATAACTGTATACAAAGTAAGCACACAGCTTAAGCTGCCAATGGGAAGCACTTGTTCACTAGGGAAAGTCTGCCAGAGCCTATTTTATTACCTGTGCTTTGGGTGTACTAAAGGAAAGGGAGTAGGCAAAAACCCTCCTTTCCCATTGGTATCAAGCTCCTATAAGAAAGAACAGGCAGTAAGAACATATTACTCCATCTGTTCTTTTTTCTTTCATGTTTTTGGAAATGAACTAGATACTGTACATATTTCTACAGACATTCTCAGAAAGAACTTGCAGCTTCTGCAACAGAACTGCCCCTTGTCACCTCTTCATTCTGCACAGACTGAACCCTGAAAATGATAACAGTACTCTTGGCATATTTTTTAGTACAGACAAAACGTTTTCAGCAGAAGGTTTTAACATAGATGGTCTCTAGTCCCTTTACTTTGACTACTAAATGCTTGTATCTGGAACATGGAGTTCACCCAAGTGGAGGGCTGGTTTTCCCAGCTTGCTGACTTGGGAGATAAAAAGTTTTTTGACCTTGTGCTCTTGTTTGCTGTGAATAATTAATAGTGCAGAGTGGAGGAGGAAGGTTTTTTTTATTAAAGCAATATGCTAACCAAAGTCTGGGTGATTGTCTTATTACATACAGGACCAACTCCAGGGAGCTGGAAGAACGTGTTTGGGAGACATTTTACTGATTGCCTCTCTTCTCTCTCTATCTCTCTTTTCTAGGAAGATGTTATTAATACTCAGTGTGGCTATGATGCAAGGCAAAAACCAGTAAGCTTTTTTTTCTTTACCTTAATGTGGTATGTTAAGGATCTGAATCCCTGTTTCGAGAGGAGATTATTCTACTGATGGTGTAGTTGAATGTAATTATCTCTGTTTTCTTCCCTCTTCTCCTTGGCAGGAAGTTGATCAGCAGATTGTTATCTACACTAAAGGCTGTGTCCCTCAGTTTGAGAAATGGTTGCAGGACAACCTTACCATAGTTGCTGGTATATTCATTGGGATAGCATTACTGCAGGTAAACATCATGTTCCATGTAATGAGTTGCACAGAGGAATAAAAGATAAAGTGAATATATGACAGGGGGAAACTGTATATGAGAACTGGAAATGCAGTGTCAGTTGCCTGTTCATGGATTTTAGCAGTGGGAACTAAATGTTTGAGGCTTTCTTTGTGTTAAGGAATATTTAATTTTTATCTACAGGGATGCATTTTTTTCTTCTCAGCTTTCAGCAGGTCAAAACTAACATCTGTTAGATAAAGCTTAGGTAGAGATTTTTAAGCCTGTACAGACCTACTGTTTCCAGTGGTGCTTAAATGAGCAGCAGAGAGCCTTTAGGGTCGCTTTGAAACAAGACTAGAACTGTTAATTAACTGCAACCCGCTGTGACTATAAAAATACTGGTGTTACAGGAGTTCTGCAATATTCTTACTTCTTCCAACACTTACTGTTAATTTAATTTCTACCTCTGTTGTTTCTTTCATATCTAAATTCTGTATAACCTAAGGAGTTTGCCTATGTGAAAAGAGTTGTCTTATGCTCCAAATGAATAAACTGTTGTCTCTTCCAGATATTTGGGATATGCTTAGCCCAGAATTTGGTTAGTGACATTGAGGCTGTCAGAGCCAGCTGGTAAAACTGCTGAAGTAACCACAACAAGACACTGGACAACCGAAACCCTCTGAAACCTCCAGTGTGTCACTCCGACACCAAGCTGTATGGACATGGGTGACAGGGAAGCCTTCTCTCCCAAGTAGTCTCAAGTCTAAGTTCCTGATATTGCAGTGAACTCATGTTTCTTTGGGGTGGGGGAGAGAAGAGTGGGCTATTGAAAATCTGCTGCTCACTGACAATTTTCTTTTTCTTTTAAACCACCACTTTGAAAGCTGTTGAGCCGTGAATCTCTACTGTATTCTTGATTTTGAGTAACAAGTGGACACTTTTTTAAATTGGTGTATTCAGTGAGACAGAGTTGCATTGTTGTAGTCTGTGGATATGCTGTTTATTCTTCATGTCATGAGCTCTTTGATAGCTGCCAAATATTCCTGAGATGGTCTATCTCCTCACCACTCTGTAAAGGAACAATCTTCTTGTTTTCACAGCTAAACATAGCTACAGGCCTAAACCCATGAAGCAGGAAGCAACTTTCTATGCATCTATTGTACAGTAAAAAAAATTGTTTTTAAAACAAGGGAAATTTTTTTTTTATGCAAGCTCCCAACCATCTCCCTGTAGTACTTTGAGGTTGGAATCAGCAACAGGGAGAATTGCTTAATTTTGTCAAGATCTTTTTTCCTTCTCCACTGTTGTATGAAGGGAAAGGAGTTTTATATTTGACAAACAAGGGTTGCTGCCATACCTTTGGATATCAGTCTCTTAAGGCAAGGATGGGATATAACTGTATAAATGTATGAAAGCAGTGTGGATGTTGGGTCCAAGTGAAGAATAATATTCAAAGAATGAATTATATATTAACTTAAAAAAAATTGAAACTTATGTATCTGACGTGGCAAAACCTTTTGTTTCTCTGAAATTTAGTGTAACCTAATGTATTTAGGGATCTCACTAATATTAATGCTTTGACATACTCATGCGAAGCTTGTTTCTTTGGTCTGTTCCTAGTTGGGGCTTTGGTCTTTCTTTTTTCTTTTACTTTTCTTTAATTCTTTTTACTTGCATGAGCTGTGGAATAAGAATCTGTGACACTCCAGTGCTTTAAATATGTGCATATGTTTTAATACAGTCTAATCCAAACTTATTTATTGATAAATGCATGTGATTATGGAAAGATCATATATCCCATTCTCTTGGAAGTTGGAGAGAACAGTTTTTGCCAGAGTAAATGCTTACCTCCAGTGAACGAATCCATGCTATGGGGATGTGTCTCCCTTTCCTGCTCTAAAGGCAACAAAGAGCTTTCTTGAAGCAACAGTATAACAGTCTTAAAATAGAAGCATTTATTAGGATCAGCTAAGACAGACCCTTTTGAATTGGACACAAGAAAGCAGAATATGGAAAAAAGCACAAATAGTGACAGTAGACTTAGATCAGGCTCCATCCAGCTTAGCGCTTTTGATTTGTTCTTCTTCACTAATAATAGTGAACTTAAAGACCTGACCATGCCTTGGGTAGTTTATTGCACTTTGTATAAATTGAGCTTGTTTTATGACCCTTCTCAGTATCTCCTATACCAGTCCTGAAAGCTGTGGTGCTGCTTTGGTCAGACAGCTGCAAAGGGAGTGTAGCACCTCTTTGTAAGAATGTAACATCTTTCTCAGTTGAGTTTCCTAAAATAGGAGGCATGTGGAGTAGAAGAGAGGAATACGTTGCTTTCAAAGCTTGCTTGTTGTTGGGGGATAAATAGAAGGCTGATCTGATGACCTGTTAAGGCCCTTTCTGGTCCTGTGACTGCTAAACAAATGAATATATGTACCCTTGCACATTTGGCTTTCTGTGCTTTAGTTGGCCACAGTTTTTCTCCCCTCTGAAGGCTGGCGATGGGCATGCTGGTGCTTCACAGATGCCTCAGACAGACCCATTGTCCTCCCATCTTTGAGCATTACCTCATCCTCTTCTGGTTAACTCCCACTGACTGGCTCTGAATCAGGCAGCCTCCATATCCCTTGGTATCTGCTGTTAAAGGCCAGCCATGACTCAGAGTATTTTTTTAAAGCCTTTCAAAGCAATTATAATTCACTGTCCTTAATAAAGTTGGTTCCACCTCAGCACAGTGTTATGTTTTTCTTAGCCACTCCTCAACTTGAGGAGTTACTGGTTGTTTTTCCCCAGAGGGACATACTAGTTGCAGGACAGACAGATCATCAGCACCAGTGTTGCTGCACTGAGACAAAATGGTGCAGGGAGGAATCAGGGAAGCGGGGTTGAGGAAATAACCCCTCCACCAAAGAGCCTTGATTGTGATCCTGGGCTTTGGTTTGGAGGGAAAACAAAAAGCCTAATTACAGAAACATTCCTTGTTGCCACTGATCTTGAATTCTGCTGTTGCTGCTCTGAGCTTCTGAAGATAGCTTCATTCTTCTACTTGAATCTCTGCAGTTGTACTGTATTGGCCTTCTGTCTTGTCATGCTGTTCTCTGAGTTCCAGTCTGCTGGCCGTGCTGTTGGCAGTGTCACACTGATAGGAGGGTAAATGCTCCAAGCTGAGCAAATCTTGTTCTCGCAACTTGCACGTCTACTCACAAATGTGCAACACTTCTGCTGAATCCCAGAATGACTGACTGTTCTTACAAAAACCACTAAATAACTTATTTTTCTAGAGCTTGTCTTTATTGCTGCAGATGTGGATCCTTTTCCCTCCCTCATTTCCAAGAGATACTTATTTACTCATTTTTGCAGTTGTTTGATGGATGTGCACTGAATGTTTAGGATTAGCTGTCTATGTTACACATTTAAATCCCACATGTTTTTTGTCTACAGATCAGGTAAGGTGTCCTAGAAATGTCCCATCAGCAGCTTCTCAGCAGCTTAGGTGTCCAGTTTGGAAAGCTTGTGGGAGGCCTTGGAAATCGATGTATTAGTGTCAGAGCCTGCCAAATACAAGCAAACTTTCTTTCAGGAAACTTTGTAAAGTTCAGGTGAGCTGCGAATAAAGCACAACTGCTGGCTGCAAGGGCTCAGTGTCTAAAGCAATAAGATATGGTAGGTGCTAGGACTCCATGGCAATTTCTAGCCTGCCTGGTGTGGTGGTGGGGTTAGATGTGGGTTCAGAGATCAGTCTAATTATCTTTAATGTGCAGTAGTTGTTCAGAAATTTGTTGTCAGGCTTACGGAGTGTGAAACAGCTCTGTTTGCTGGGTGATTCTTGTGGAGTAGTGGCATTGCTAATGAGGAGTCTGGTAGCTCAGCAGCAGCCCTGGCTTTAAAGCTATTTCCATATATCCCATTGAGCCCTGCCAGAGGGCATCACAGTCCTTGCTCCTCTGCTTTCTAAATACCCTCTGTATTCACAGGCCTTTCTGTTGTTTGGGGTTTTGTGGTTTGTTTTTTTTTTGATTAATAGCCTAATGGACAAATGTTTGATTCATCTCTGTCTGTTTTGGTAGCAGTAGGATCTCTTTGCTTAACATCCATAATTTTGATTGTGCCCCTTAGAGTTTCAAGCTGTGGGGGTGCTTGCTCAAGTGTACTCTGTCCCGAAAGCCTTCTTCTCTCCTCTTTGAGAGAGATGCTCATTGTAGTTCTCGTGTGTAAATAGTGTTTGAAATGTAAATAGTAGCATGCAGATTAAATGATTCTTGCACATGACTGCTTTTCATCCTGAAAGTGTTCATTATGGATAGGAAAGGTGTCCACCGGGAGAGTTTGCTGGTGAATCCCGAGTGGTTGTCCGGGCTGTCCCTCGCCCTGATGGAGCAGCAGGAGCACCTCAGCCTGTGCTCGCATGTCTGCCCAGTGGGTGGGTGGCTGCACCTGTGCAAGGTGAAGCCCTGGCCAGCCCTTTGGGCTCTGGCTAGTGGCAGGGCCTCCCTTGCCTTTTCCCTTTGCTGCTTGGCATTAGAACAGCATCAGACTGTAAAGTGGAGAGTTGGTGGCAGCACCTCCTACCAGTTTGGGAGGTTGCCATCACTTGTGGCAGGACTAAACATGGTGCTATAAGAACTGTCCTGGACATCAATCTGTGTTTCTACTACTTTAGAGATGCCCTTGTTAAAATTGGTCTTGATTAATATGGTTGGTTATGAGAGAAACTATTGTCTGAATTTTTGATTCTGTTTCCCTTCTTGCTGTGTTATGTCTTTTGGGTGCATTGAAGTAGCAGTTCTGCAAATACCTAGGAAGGAGATTAGACCTCAAAAGGTGTCAAGCACTGCTGAATGTTCCAATTCCAGTTCCTCCCTTTTTGTTTTTTCTCTGACTCTTTTTCAGATACTTGTAACAGGTGATGAAACTGTCTAAAACAAATGAAATAATACTTCTCTGATCTATTAGCTACCAAATCTTGCCACTTGAAAAAAAGAAATAAAAACATCTGTCTCCCTTAACATGCAGTATAAGAAGAAGTGTTGTACTACTAGCGTGCACGAGGCAGCACTGCTAGTTGTCTTCTGTGTTTTGGCGATATAAATGTGTTAATAAAAAACTCCATCTGTATGTGTGTTCATGTTCACGCTGTGTACATAGTAGAGATGGACCTTGAGCTCTGGGGAGATCAGGAATTTGGGTTTGTGACTCAGAGCTGTTTCTGATATGTATATTCCAGATTAGTTCCAGCTGAATCTTTCTCTCTGGTTCATCTGAAGGTGTACAGCAAGGTGTCAATATTTACCCTTTGTGTATCATTCCTTTTTATACGAATGTATTCTCTTGTGTTCCTTTTTTATCAGTTGTAAAATTGATTGTAAAAGCCAACTACACATACCGATTGAAAGTATTGCTATAACAGAACTGCATGCCCAGTAGAGTTTGACTTGAGCTTTAGTTTTCTGAGTTCAGACTGGTTCCCTTCAGTGTAGGAGAAAAGCATAGATCAGGTGCATAATGTATTACTTGTCATCTTTAGCATTAGACTGTGGTATTGTATCACATGCTGATCTCAATGGATGTAACTGGAGTCTACTTAGGAAGTTAATGCAACTTCCTGGTAATTCATTTTAAGCTATTGAAAATGGTCTTGGTCATGCTACTTGTGTTCTTGGGTTTTTGTTTTTTAATAGAGGCATTTTTTAGGAATGTTTTAATACACTTATGATGGACAATACAATAGTTTTAATAGTTGTGCAGTATTCTGTATTTACTTGAAGTAAATCATTTTATATGCAATTTGTTAGATAATTACAATTTTATAAATAAAATTGTGTGAAATATGATGTTGTGAATGTGTATGTACTCTTGATGTAACACTTAATATTAACAATAGAAAGATACATTCATGAAAAGTTTCTCCAGGAAAAGATCCCTACCTCCTTTCCTCCAAACTAACAGGGGAAATAAATCCCTATCTCTCATATGTGTTGTGGAATACTGTGTTCTAATTAAGTCACAATGCTCATGCCACCAGTGGCTGCCCTTAAGTGAATAATAAGCTAGTATATGAAGAGCATGTCCCCACGTGAAGAGATCCCTTATTTGCTGTCAGCTGTTGTTGAAGTCTCTGCCTAATGAACACACTCTGCTTCTTTCCAACAGGTTGCTGATGTTCCTCAGGCTGCAGTGGTTGCGCTCTCCCCAGAATTATTCTGGTGACCCTGATGTGTTCAGAAGTTGCTGCTTTGTATGACTTAGACAAATGAAACTCCCACCTCCCTTTTCAAAAGTCTAAATAAGTGCAACATGTCCTTAAACAGAAGTAGTGAGAACTGGCTTACATTATTGTGCAGGTAAAAATGGGTAATGATGTCTTCTGCTACTTTGGATAGAGGAAGAAGCAGACTACTTTTTTTTTTTTTTTAATATTTCAAAACCTCTAGTTTTTGTACACAAAATGGCACCATGATCAATTTAAAAGCATGTCTATATCCAGATTGAAGTCTAATGCCCTTTGGATATTTCAGGCATATGACATTTATCTGTATGTATGGAAACAATTTGGCAAAATAAGCATCTAAATTGGGGACAGATGACACACAAGCACAGGAATGGCCAGAAATTAACAAAAAAGAAGAGCCAAGGACATTGCCCAATAGATGTGACAGACTTGAATAAGCATTTTCATGATGGAGAGGGAGACTAGGAGTGGCTCCCTGCCATGTGTCAAACTCCTAACAGACTTGAACACTGATTCCTGAAGCTGAGTTACTGTTTGCAGGATTTTTGAAACAAATGACTTTTTCTGGGTCTCATGGTCTCATTTGACCAATGGGTGCTCTGGATGCAAGGCCAGTATTGTTGGGGTTTGTGCTTTACCCAGAGTGAAGCTTCTCCTTGTAATAAGGACACCGTAAAATGTAAAAACACGTGGATGTGTTCTCCTTCCTGACAGTGAGATGCTGAGCCTTGCAAAGTTTGTACCAATGCGCGAGACCCTCAAGGGAGGTGCTGCCGGTCCTGTGGTGTGGCCGTAGGGATCGTTCTGGCTTGGCTTGCGGTGGCACTAAGACAAAGACAAGGCCCCGTGTCCGGCATTGCCGTCATAGAAACAGTCTGAGCAGCAGATGTCAAGCTTTGCTTAGATGTAATCTAGCTAGTAAGCATCTAATTGGAATTACTGTCAGCAGTTTCACTTCACTTCAGTGAATAGTGAAATGCATGTGATAGTAACGTCCTTAGATCCCATTTGTTTTTAAAGGTGCTCAGAGGATAAATGATTTACCAACCACATAGAAGTGACCTGCAGGCTGCAGCACGCCTCAGGACAGCACAGCATTTGTGTGGCTAGATACAGTCTCTTCAATTACCACCTTCTACTGCCACGTACACCCATCTTTGCCCTTATGTGGGCCTTTCTTCCTAGGCTCAGCACAGATTTTATCTAGGAATGTAAGTGATATTCCATCCAGGGGAACCATCTGAAAGTAGGGTATCACCACTGGCCTGTATGTATGCTTGCTGTGACAGTGGTATTCCTGATAAACATTTGGTAATGAGCATAGAGCTAGTGCTTAACCACAGCTCCAGTTAGACAGCCAAATGGAAATCCTGTCAATGTCACAACCAGTTTGTGTGAGCACTTGCAGTTTATACCAATGTCAAAAGGAATAGTCTCTTTCTAGAACCAGGCAGGTTGTTGATAACTGGCCTTTCAAATGCTATTTTGGGTTCTGTTTAAGTCAATAGAAAGAATTTCTGTGCCTGAGAAAACTTGGGCCTGTGAGCTGTGATTGTAAACACGCTGGTTATGTTCAGCAGCAGTGCAGAGGTTCTGTGTTATTTGGAGCCTGATGTCACAAGGTCCTGGTCTGTATTGACAGCTCTGCACTCTGTCAGCAGCTTTATTGCACTAGTACTAGCAAATACCTTTTTGAATGTGTGTTTTGTTGTTTTGTTTTGTTTTTTGCTGTTGCGCAGTTTGGTATTGGAGGCTTTTTCTGCATGTTTCTGGCACTGCCTTAAATGGATGTGGAATCTCTGCGGTGTGAAAACTCCTGTAGCACCTGCTGTGTTTTGGTACAATCTGAGAGCTTAAGCTGACTATTGAAGGCAAATTTCTTTTCATACCCAGCTTGTGTAAATAATCCCTTTCCCCTCATGACTGACATCTTCTCATCACAATATCTGAGGGATAGGCACTGGTTTCATAGAGCTGGGAAGTAAATTTGTGAAGGTCAAAAGCTGTGGTTTGCAATTACCTGGCATGGGATCTCATAGGTGTTTGGACTTTGGGTTTGCTGCCTCTGCTGGTAAGAAAAGGAACTTGAAACTTCTGAGGCTGGCACTTCAGCACTGGGAATGCTGAATTCACTTTAAAACGTTATAGATCTTACGACCTTCATGCGTGGTGGGCTTGATTAAGCTAGGCAATGGTATCACACAGTCCAAAATAACATCTGCTGGCTTGTTGGAAACTGCTATCCCAACTGGCTCCTTGTTTTGCCAAAGTGGTGTCTGCTGGTTTGCTCACTGGCATGTTACAGACCTACAAAAGAGCAGCTGTGAGATAAGATGCTCAGACTGGCAGTTTTCCATCTCCCTTACCTAGGAAAGGAGAAAAAAGGAAGACTCTTGCATCTTCTGTTTCTCACTCAATGGGCTTCTGTTGAACAGCTGCTGCAAGATATGCCTTTAAAAATCCATCTATAAAACCCCCCCATTAAACAAAGAAGCAATCCCAAGCAAGCCCAGGAGCACTCATACGTACATGGCTTTATAGGATAAGGATTGTATCATGCATTGCTGCTAAAATGCATGATTGTTACGCCACACAGTGCCTCTGTGTGAGCACACACAGTGAAAGTGGTTGGAATAGTTCCTTTGTATCCACTCAGCCGAAAGGCAGTGATTGCATTGGGCCAGAGCCAGGAACAAAACCAAGTCCTCACCAGTGCATGATGGTGCAGTCACGGCTTCTGCGTGGGATTAGAAAAAAGGACAAACCACAGGGTAAAGTGAGAGCACTGAAATTTTTATTTATTACCTCTAGGTACCACGAGTTTGACATTAATAGGCAAGACCAGTGAATGAGCAGCAGTACATTGCATTCAAACCTGAATCTCCAAAGCACCAAAAACTGAGCTAGATTTACTTCTTAATCCTATAGTCAGCACACTAGTCTGGACTTGCTGCATCTCGTATTGTCCCTAATTTAGTAGTACATTATTATGCAGTTAGGGGGCATGAGGAAAGAGTCAGTTGTGTAGTACCACTTCTACGTCATCATAGGACTACAACATGCACATTCTACTATGTGGCCCAAGCAACAAGAATACAAGTAGAACAGTTACGGGTGGAGACAGGTTCATGTTAACACCACCTATGAATTTGTAGAAACCTTTTTGGACGGGTACCTACAGCAGTTCATCAATTTGTGTGGGAACGTTACACGCATGCACAAGTGATACAGTGGAAAACATAGCAGGAGCGGCAGCAGGACGGAGGACAAAGGTGAAATCTGTGATGGGATGCACTGGAAACAAGACCTTCCTCAGCTTTCTACAGCAAGTCTCTGCTCTGTTAGCGAGGCCTGCTGGGCAACAGTTTTGTTCTCATGGCTGCGGAGTTTTGATATGACTTCTAGAAATGCCATGCTCTGCACTTCCTTTTGAAGAGGTTCTGGAAAAGGAAATATTAAAAGAAACAGTGCTTTGTATGAGACAGGCAGAAGAACAGAAAACTGTGAGAAACTTTTCTAGTAAACCCTGTACACACAAGCACGTAGCTGTGTGTCCACAAAATCTGGTTATTTTTGAATTGCTTTTTGAGGATGGAGAGAAAACTTTTCAGGGCCTCCAGCACACACAGACTCCATGGATTTCAGGTAATGATGAAGCTGCTGCATAGCAGTTAAGAATATCCACCTGGATTACCTTCCAAAACAGATGCTTAGGAAGTATTTTTAGTGAAAACATTTTTTTGGTTTATTCTTTAAATTAGCCTGCCCAAGTGAGCTGGCTGTGACAGGCTCACTGCATCATTTGTGTCAACTCTTACTGGTTGTATGGGAGTGTGAGATGGGTCCTTAATGGATGTGTCACCGCCTGGTCACTGTCTGCTATCCCTTTACAGCTCAGCTCTGAAGTTAATACAAACACAACACGCAGAGTATTGCCCAGTGCTGTGCATGTAGATGCAGTGTTTATGTTCTACGCAAAACTAGGAGACACTGTCTGATGATTCAGATCCTGGACTGCCTGTTATTTTTTGTATTAATTAAGAGAGGTTGGCAGCAACTCATGAAATTGAGCAATTTTGTAAGAAATTTGACGGGTTTTCTCAAAGACCTGTACTCTGAACATCTCTCAGTTTTGATCTAAAACAGTTGGTTTTGGTTTATGCCACTCTAGTGAAATCCCACTCAGCAACAAATACTTGCATATAATTTTGCTTTCCATGTGCTGCTGGGGGCTTAATCTCTTGAACTTCTCAGGAGAAAACCCAACCACCTGTTTCAGATAGCTACGCTTTATGCTGTGCTATTTACTTTTTTTTTAATAGCAAACTTGGCATTCGTTCCCATCCCTACCTACTTTCTGGTTCACATGTTTTCAGTTTCATGCAGTTTAACCCCTACCATGTAAGAGCTGGAACCTCTCATGCTGCTGTGCACCTGGGAATGTGTATGTACAGAGTGATGTCAGTGAAGTTGTTGGGGTGGTCATGCTATGTAAGCACTTCCTCCTTTCTCCTGAGATACCAACATCTTTAAGCAGGCATTTCACTGTGCTTTACAGTGGCTGATAACATCCAGTTTCATGGAGACTTTTGCCTACAGAAGACTGTGCTAGCTATGAATGCTGTGCTTGGGTAATTCTTCCATTTTCCATTGTCCTCATTTTTCTTCCCCTAAAAAACATTCACTCAGTTGCAAGAGGAACTTCCAGATGCAAAGAATCACATAAAAATAGGCATCTATTAACTGTTTAACACCATCTGAAGTTGAGCAAAGGCAAATGTGGAGTTCAGCACCTGGGGAAGAATAACCCCAGGCACCAGCACAGGCTGGGGGCTGATCTGGGGAAAGCAGCTTTGTGGAGAAGGATCTGGTGGACAACGAGCTGTCCATGAGCCAGCAGTGCCCTTGTAGCCAAGAAGGCCATCAGTATTCTGGGGTGCAGTAGGACGAACACGGACAGCAGGTCAAGGGATCCTCTGCTCAGTCCTGATAAAGCGACATCTGGAGTGCTTTGTCCAGTTCTGGGCTCCTCAGTACAAGAGAGACATGGAGCTCCTGGAGTGGGTCCAGTGGAGGGCAGCAAAGATGATTAGATTAAGGGACTGAAACATCTCTCACAAGGAAAGGCTGAGGGAGCTGAGCCTGTTCAGCCTTGAGAAGAGATGTCAGGGAAGGAAACTTATCAATGTCTATGAGTATCTGAAGGGAGGGTGCGAAGAGGACAGAACCAGGCTCTGCTCAGCGATGCCAAGCACTGGGACAAGAAGCAATGGGCAGAAACTGATGCACAGGAAGTTCCACCTGAACAGGAGGAAGAACTTTACTGTGCAGGTGACTGAACACTGGAACAGATTGCCCAGAGAGTTTCTGGAGTCTTCCTCACTGGAACTTTCTGGATCCAATCCTGTGCCATGTGCTCTAGAGTGGCTCTGCTTTAGCAGGGAGGTTGGACCACTGTGGTCCCTTCCAACCTGACCCGTTCTGTAAACCTGTGAACACACAGGTGTTGGCAACATCAAGTTAAATGTGATGCCAGATACCCCATAACAAAGCATAGTAACAACAGCAGTCATGGGAGAATTAAACTAAACCAATAGGTAAACCACTGGAACTGGTTCTAGGCCTTATCAAACTATACTGGGGTCAGCTACTTTAAAAAGAACTGCACAGGTCTGTTCACAGTAGAATAAGGAAACATGCAAATGCTCACAGCGTGGAGATGGTAATGAAAAGAGTTTAGAGGCAACAGAGCTAGGAGAGGTGTACTTTAGTATTTCCCCATGTAAAGAACAACCGGCTCCTTGATCCTCTTCTCCTTGGTTAAAGTAAAAATAACCTCCCCCAACTAAAAAGTCCTCCCTAAACTTAGAAGTTAATACCAGGGTTGCTTAGTTGTTAATCTCGTGTCCTTACTGATTTTACACAGGTCTGTTCATAAGGAAGCAGGACAGAACACTGGGTCAGTCAAATGCTGGGCCTTACCTTCCCAGCTGCATAATGCAGTAACACGCTGCTGTCCGTTCTCTGAGAGCAGGGTAAGGAGCCTTATGCCTAGGCAAAGCTTACAGTGTGGTGGCAGACTAAACTCTGCCATTTGGATAGCCATAAAATACCCCCCTAAGATAAGACTGGTCTGTAACCTGGTGGACTAGAGAGACAGGTATTTGACTTTAAATAACTCTGTCAGTCTTGCAGGTGACAAGATTCAGGAAGGGAAGATGCAACTGTCAGGCAGATTTTCTGAAGATGATTATTTTAGCTGGAAACAGTGGAAATAAAGATCAAGACAGTGAGGCTAACTGTGAAGCTTTGGCAAAAGGCTTCTGCTCTAAAATGAATGGATAATCCCAAGCATGAAATGGCTCAAGAAGGTTGTGAGTAACAACTAAGTTTACATGTCTTAACATTAAAGTGAGTGCTTACTGGGAGCTGAGGTTTGTTAGCACATTTTGAGCACAATCTTTGCACACTGAGATGCATATACTCTCTAAAACCGAGTATTTGTTCCTATAAAATGGCAGGAATACAATATGCACTTGCATGGATGTACAGGTCTTCAAAATTACACTTGCAGTAGGCATGGTGAACTCTGTTTAAGGAAAAAAGCATCTTTGTTTACAGAGATGGCACATGTTTAACTGTGGTAACTTTTAATCTATTAATTGAATTGCTGTAAACTCATCTGTGGAGTACCTTCATCTATTTCAAACTTGACAAGTTGTGCAGGTAGGCTCTGAGTTTCCACCTTTCTGTAATAATTCCAGTTCTTTGTCATCTTAGTTGTCTGTAACTACCTAAAACCTTTATGGAATGAAATTTGTTCTCCCTCCACAGATTCAATCTTTCTTAAAGAACTGAAGAAATGTAGCAACTTCTTGAAACCTTGAATGAAATTTCCCTGTGACACCTAGCTCTTTTTTGTTTTGTGGTTTGTTTCTGTTTGTTTGCCCATATGCATGTGGGAAGTTGGAATATCAAACCACAGCCTGCTCCAACAGCCTGTAAACAGCCTGACCTATAGCAGAGGGTGAGCTCAGAGAGATGAGAGTTTACAGTGTCCAGCACTGATGTGTGTTAGTGCACACTGTGCCTGGTGGGCTGAGCATGTGAGGGCTGTTGAGGGAAGGAGTCTTTTCTAGCAACATAAATGTAAGGATCCTTCCTAAAGCACCATCACACATCAATTACAGGGAACTTGCAGCTAGAAATGAAAATAAAGTTCTTGTTAACTGCATATTTGCAAAGACAACTTGATACGGTACAGTTTTAAATGCTTCTCCTTTCTTTCCTGTCAAAGTTTGAGCTAGCTACATCCTACAGAAGCCAGGGGGAAGTTTCTGCAGTTAATATCCAAAACTGAGTTAACAGCCTCATCCTTGACACTACAGATAGACACTAGAGTCATAGTGAACAGAACCTTTCTGTCTACATCCATTGTTGACAGAGAACCAGTCGCACTGTGTTTGCACATGCTCTGTGTTCAGCTGTAGGAGAGAACTATATTGCATACATGAATCTTGGGAAGCAGCCTCTCCTGAATACTCACCAGATCCTATAAGAGCACAGATCAGCACCATGGAGTTATATTTTATTTCTGGAGCGCTTCTGTCATCTGAGAGCAGTCTGTGTAGAATCTGAACAAGCTGAGCATTTTCAAGATCCTTTTCAGCAGTGACTGAAATACAAGTGAAAATGTTTAAGTCTGGAAGTGCCACTTGCTTTTGACGCTACCATGTGTTATCCCTTTACTGAAACGTGATCTCTCACCAGAGTGAGAGTGAGGCTGTGGTACATAACTCATGGGTCTAAAACTCGAGCACATACTTGATGGTATGAGGACAGGAATCACAGCTCTTGCTATAAAAATGTGAAGTCATCTAACTGCTTGAAAGGACAGTCACAGAGTTTAATGATGAAATCCAGTCTTAATGTGCAGTAAGCTGATGATGGACAAGCCATGAGGCTTTCTAGCCATTTAGGCCAACACCTGGAATACTTCAGCTTTCAAGACTTCCATTGCCTGAATTTGCTTTTGGAAATTCTGTCTGAGTAAATATAGATTGTGTAGTTCTTGATTCCATGGTAGAGGGAGCTCTGGGTCCACTATAAAGGCTGTGGAAAACTTTTCAAGATCTCCATTTGAGTTACTACATCTGTAGCTTTCCAAGATACATGTATTGAATTTGGGCTCAGCCTTTAAAATCCTGAAGACAAGACAAAGAGATGATTCATGTGAATAGGAACATCTTTCCTTTTATTTAAAACAATTCCTTGATGTATTGGCAGTGATTCAAAAGTTGAGCAGAGCATTCCTGGAGTACACAGTGGCAAGAGAAGTCAAGAACAAAAATATGTAAGGTAGTTTGTTTAGTTCCTTAGTTAATAAGCAAGCAAATAGGATAAACAAAACCTCTGTTGAGCATTTACTCTCCTGTTTGAAAAGCTGAAGTGCTACAAATGCAGGTCAAGACACGTAATCATGTCTGCCTTCATATGGCAGTTCTTGCACTTACTTTTGTGAAATTTAATGAAGACATGTTGGGGGCATTAACGACCTCTGTGTATTCTCTAGTTCTTCCTTACTAGATAAGCGCTCTCAAAAGGCGATTAACATTCCAGTGTAGGAATGGGGTCAGGTCATATAATCTAAGGTACATTTGCCTTCTGGGTTTTACTCCAAATCTGAAAGTGGAGGGCCTTTCCAGATCATACCATCACCTACCAGAATGATGGAGCAGATCCCATATAACCAGCACTCTCCAGTTTCCTGCATAACATGATGGCCTGCCTGTACTGCATGAACCACCACATATTTCCGTGCTACTGAAAGGCAGGTGGAAGGAGGAGGCTATCCTCCATTGCATTCTCCCTCTCTGGCTTCTCTTGGGCATGGACTGGAAAGGAAACAGGTGGAGTGAGCTGCTGGGATACTCACCTAACTCTAGAGCCGCTATCAATGCCAGTGCAACAAGAGCTTCGTTTTGCATTATTACATGTTCGCTGGTCGCCATGGTTACTAAATGCTTGATGCCACCGCTCTGTACAATGGTCCTAATTACATCCTAAAATAAATAATGCAAAGATGAAAAAATTCTGCATTGCATACAAACTGTATTAAATAAGGGAACTGTCAGGGATGCTGTTATCTTTGGGTAAGGGTACTCGTTGGCTTTATGCACATAGAGTCACTTTATACATCAGTGTACACACATGTAGGCCTACACATTACCTGTTACAACTGCAGAGCAGTAAGGTACAGTGTGTTAAACCAAGGCAGGTAACCCCATGACTAAGTTAAGACACACATAATGAACTCTTTTCCAGGTTATACAGTGTAACTCAAGTTCTCATGCTGTGCCATCAATCACCAAATAATTAGGGGTTCAAAGTGTCCAACAAACTATATACTTAGGGTAAGGAAACTCAGTTGTAATAGTTATTAAATCCTTCATCTCTCTCCATGAATTTTCAGAGTTTCTTCAAAATGTTCAGAGAGGTGAGATCACAAATATGACACCTTACTATGCAACAGAAATGGTGTACATGAAAAGCTGTTTAGACATGGACGAGAAAATGAGCAGTGGTCTCTTATTATGGAATTTTTCTTCAAATACAAAACAGGTAAGGAAAGGGTAGGTATGGGATACCAATGTGTTGTTTCCTGTTTTAAATCCAGTTGTTAAAATGAACTGTTGCGCAGTACTGCTGCCCAGTATCTAGGAACTTAAAATGTCATTTAACTGGGTTAAATGTGTCCAAAGCAGATAAAAAATACACAGCGGGGATTCTGTTTTCAAGTCTAAAATTTGATCTGACTTACGTGACAAGGGATAAATAAAGATTTCTGGTCTCTACAGGTATTTGTTAGTTATAATTTCAAAAGTGGTTGTGCACGTCATGTTTTCACCATCTTATGTCCCAAAAATACTTGCAAAATGTTTGCCTGAAAAATCATGTAACTTGGCAAGCTGAAAGGAAACTGTTCAAGGAAATGTGGATTGGGTTTTATTATTTTTTATTTGTCCTGTGAGTGCACAAAGGTTTGAAATAGCATTTATTTCTTGAAACAAGAATCTAATTTTTTTATCTGTATGTTAAAAAGAACCACCATTTGTTTAATACCATTTAAAACACACCCCCCTTTCTAACACCAGCCACAAGCCAAAATTGATAAACTGACGTGTGTTGAGAATGAACTATTTTCTCAGTTCTTGCGCAGGCTTTGCAGTGGTGCTGTTTATGCAAGGAAACAGACACAATATAATCATAATCCTTGAAAACAAAAATATTTTTAGATAATCATACTGAAGATACTAGCGGCCCAAAGTATAGCCTAATGACCCAAGAATATCATATTTAAAACCTTTTCTTTTTCCTAAATCACATAATGTATGCAAGCATTTAAGTATTTTTATTTTTCTGTACTTGAAATGATGTATTTTATTATTTGTGATTTTCTGCTGGAACTCCAAAGTAGTTTTGGGAGTGAGACAATCTGGGAACTGCTAAGTTCTATTTGAATTGGTGTGGAATTTTGGCTATATAAGTCTTAAGAACCAATCAGTGTCTTTGGCATCAAGATTTTTTATTTTGTAGGTGAACATCACCCTTTAAAAGGCAGTACCAAATAGATGACAGCCATCATGTTTGGTGCTAGTGTGGCTGAAATCACAGGTACCTACTCTGGTTTTTTTAAAATGACTAAAACTGACTGTTGCCTTTGTAAATATTACCCCAAAGCATTTAAAACTAAAAGCCAAAATCAAACCTGATCTTCTGTTAAGAGCCATACAGCCGTATTCATATTCAAACCTAGAGGGCAGCAAAAGCTTAAAAAACCCCACCCTTTCAGCTGTGTTATCCTCTTCCTGTCAAATTTCCTCAGAATACATGCACCACACAAAAATTAATTCACCTGTGATAATGCTGTTAATTTTTGCCTTAATATCTATTTGATGTCAACAGTAGTGTCTCCATATTTAGAATTGAATTCTGTTTTCCTATAGAGAATATTTATTAAATCTCACGTCTGTGGTGGTGTTTGCCATCCGTGCATGCATGTTGGGGACTGTGGGGAGGGGGGCAGAAAAAGTGAGAACTCAGAGTAAGTGAACCCTGATCAGTTTTAGAGGCTGAAATGGAGAATGGGTATTAGACAGACAGTGATATTAGAAATCAGCAAAGATTTAAATCCCTGTAAGGCCTGTTCATTTGTTCTTGGAGAGGCTCAATATAGATCAAGCCCCTACGATGTTTTTCACTTCATAAATGCCATGGATGAATGAAGACGTCACTGTTACAGTCTGAGTTCTCCAAATCACACTTGCTATTTAAGCTCAGTAATGCAGCCGGTGTTCATATCAGTGAACATGCTAAAGGAAGTCTGAGCCTGAAATAGCCTGTCTCCAGAGGAGATGTTTGTCCTTTATAAGGCTGCTTTGTCTAATACTCTGCTGAACAAGAGTAATGGACCTGGACTGCTTAGGTAAAGATATTGATTGATGTGAAGGTGATGGGAGGGGCAGATTAATTTTTCTTAATGTCATACCTTTTGCCATATACAAGTAAGCTTTTGTTAGAATTTGGAATACATTATCATTTCTAATGATCCATCAGAATCTTAAAACTCTGAAATATGCTGTATGAAGAGTAGGGAGACAGACTATTTCTGGATCTCAATTTTATATAAATATATAGCAAGATCCTAACAACTGAGTTCACTGATTCTTCATATATAGCATCATTAAAACAGAGAATGCAGCATGCTGAGCTTCTGCAGGATACGTTAAAAATAAAAATGAGTCAAGCCTTGGGCAGAGGAGATGTAACACATGAATACCCAAGCTGGCTCGCTAGAAGGATTGTAAGCTGGAGGGTTGGCTACCAACAGCAAGTGCACAGGTAACTCTTAGCTCTGACAAGCTGACCTTTTTCTCCACTAACTTACTTTTGATTTGCTGTGTCGTATAAGTGCAGAAAGTAGTCTGTTGGACTCTCCCATCACACCTGCGTGATCCTTGGCTTCACACCACTCCACCAATCGTTCCACCAGTTTTACATTTTTGCCCAGCTGTTCAGCTGCTTCTGCTACATGATGCCGGAGCCAACAACACAACAAAAAGGTTGTCACTTTTTTTAAGCAAGTGCTAGAAAAACAAGCTGAAAGTTACTAACTAGGAGGAGTTAGAAGAACTTCACTAGCTTGCACTACCAGTGGGAGAAGTCAAGGTTGCATTGAAGCAAGTAAAGCCAGTCAAAATGGAAAAAAAAAATCCAGAAAAACATTCATAATCTAGTTTTTGAAGCAATTTATCAGCCCAGTTAATGAAGCTCGTGCATTGATTAAGAGCAGGGAACATAAGATGATGTCACATCCCCAGCTGAGCTGTGAGCTAGGTCAAAAATTTAAAATCAGGCAGGACTGCTGCCAGAAGGGAGCACTGTGGTCAGTTAGATTGTTTGATAGACTGTAAGTCATGAAAGTTTCTTCAATAAATTTCTATTTCACATCTAATAGCTTTGCTAAAACTAGAATGGATCTTTTGAAAAAATCTGTAGGACTGAGTGAAAAACAAACACACAGCTAATTTAACTCATGAACTACTTCTGGTTTTTAGCAGACTTCTGATTTTATAAATCCTCATCCTGGAACAAAGTGTTAACTAAAAGGTGCTTTTTCTTTCTGAAATTGCAGTCTATCAATTAATAGAGTATTATCCTGTTCCAAGGACCAAGGTACAGCCAGAGAATACAGTAAGTGAACAGCAAAATAGGAGTGGTAGCTTAAAACACGCCTCAACACATACTTCTAATGTGTAAAGAAGTTCAAAAGTAAATACGCATTTGACACCTGTTTGGAGGGTTTCTGGTAGTCAGTTTAGGAGTTCTGAAAAAAAATCAACCCACATTCCTCTCCTTTTGTATATGTATTAGATTTATTCCATGACTGCAGGAATGAATTTAAAAAAACTCTGCTTCTCTCTTTTAAGAATCTTGGCAGCATATCACAGACTGAACCAAAGAGAATCACTTAACATAGAGAACAGTTTATTTTTACCTTGTGCATCTATTAACATTCTTAATGTTCCCAGCAGCTTGAACTGAACGGGGGGCATCTCCGATCTGAGAAATTTCAATACAGCTTCTGCAACACCAGCTGATAGCATCTTAGCCTTATTTACAACTGCATGAATAAAGAACAGGGATTGATCTCAAAAACATTTCTGGAAGATGCAGTTTATTTCTGAGCTGGTCTCGAAGCAAATTTTCAGACATTGTTTGAAAAAGAGGTTGTGAGCACAGATTTCAGGAACAGTGTGCGCTGGTGATACTGTGTTGTGGAAAAATGTCACGGTTCCTGTGAAATCAAGTGCTTTTTCCTAGCATGCACATCTAATTTTCAGTTCAGCTTGAGCACCAACTAAGGGCTAGACTCCTCCCCTTGGTCTAGGAAAGGCATCTTCCACAAAGTGCACAGGCAGAAGTCCAAGCTAATACTTGCACCCCCAAATACGAGGCAACTTCTCTGAGTCCCAATCACACTCTTCTATTTCTCACAGGCAAAGGAACTAAAGCTTCTAATTAGCAGAATAACCTCTTACCCAGTTCCAATACTTCATACAAACAACACTGTGGCCTGACATGTCTGGAGTTTGTAGTCTTTTGTTGCCTCCTTCCCCCCTCCAACCTCTCCTTCATCCCTTCCACTAGTCCATGTTCTCCACTTCCACAGAGCTCTGTGAAATACATTTAAGGCACAAACCTCGCCCAATAGTGTACTTGGAAAAAAGTCTTATTAGGTATTTGAAATCGTGTTTTGACACACAGCTCATCACTGAGGTCAGTTCTTACTTGCTCATTTCTTTCTAACGATGTACAGGGAAGGTTATGTAGGTCTCTGGCAGACACCCTTCAGCATAGGCTACAGGGAAGCTGACTGATGGAAGTGAAAAGAATGACTCACCTGAGAAAGGTAAGCAAATGGAATACTGCTAAAGCTGAGTGGGTTCAGTTATGTATGCATGACCATTTCTAAAAGTTACTATTTGTCAAAACTGAAAATAGTAAAATAAGGTTAAATGGATGAAAGACTTATTTTTGGCTCGGCACAAAAGAGCATACATAAGTGTTGCAGATTTGCTTTGTTTTGTGCATGTGCTACCTTTACACTTGGTAATCAAAACTCATACAAATTAAGTTATTAAAAATGACAAAATTACATTCAGCTTACTGCCAACAAACAGGAACTAACTGCAGTAGGCTGGCTATTCTGACAGTCTACCTCCGGCTCTAATTTGGTAATTTTCAAAGTCTTAAGTAAGATACAGTGTTTTAACGAAGTGGGCACTGTTCTCTGGTGGGGACCCTCAGCTGTGAGACAGATTGCAAATGAAGGAACCAAAAAGAAAAGTAAATATGCAGTGCTCTGGACAAAAAGGGTTGAGAAATCATATTCAAGGCCTCCTCAGTTCCTTGCCAATTACAAGGCGGTCTGCCCTTTGGTGGGGGATGCTGTGGGATCAAAGTGGTAAGGAACAGTCACTATGCCTGTGATGTATTCAGAACTGCTTGTCACAACTGCTGTGCAACAGACACAAAAGCAGTGATGGGTCAGAATGAAAAGCAGCAGTCTGACCTGCCTCTAGGACTGTCAGTGAGTTCTCCCACCCACATTCCCTGGGGGTTACAGTGGGAGGACAGAATTTCACCTTTATGCAGTTAGCAATGCAAAGAGAGGCTTACCAGGAATAGCCAGGTTTCTGAGAGCACTCAGTGCAGCGTGCTGCACAGTCACATTTCCATCCTCCACATGTCTGTCTAGCAGATCCATCAGCTTTTGAACTATGCCATTATCCACCATATGGATGCAGTTTCCGTCTGTGTGAGATGTAACAAGTCACTTGTGAAGGGAAGATTATTACTAAGATTTTTACAATAGCTTCTTATGAATGGAAGGGTTATTTCCTTGGTCCTTTCTAGATTTCATTGTTGAGAATTTGATCACTATCATCTGTAAGAATTGCAGTGCTCATGATAAACTTGCAAGAGTGATAGAAGAAACACTGAAGAAGGCAGAGATCCCTTATACCTCTCTACAAATGCAAAATAAGATTTTTAAAGTAGGCTTAATACTTCTGAGGATTATAAAGTTTAAAACTACTCATGTTTCTGTGTAACTCAACAGCAGCTTTACTGCAACACAATTCTTGTTTGCAGCTGTACAGCTAGAGCATGATAGAGGGGCACACATAAAATTACATAAGCTATTATGGCATGTTCTTACCATTTCTGGCAAAATTTGCAATAGCCAGTGCTCCTGCAAGCTGTAGCTGATGACTGTTGGAAGGAATCCATGAAAGTACTCTTTGGAACACACTGCCTTTTCCTCCTTCAAATAACTTTTGCATGGATTCATCTGGGGTAAAAAGCAGAGAGAGTCAGCAAGCTGAAGGGTTTGTTAGGGGAGCTTCTATATTTGTGAAGCTCTGCTGGTTCCACTACAATTAATCCAGTCCTGCAATGAGGGACAAAATCTGACCTGTTAAATATTTGTCTGGTGGGTAGCAGGTCCTCTAGGTTATTTAGAAAATTAATAAATAGTGAAATTCAGCAGCCAAACAGCATTACAAGTATCTGCTGTTGCTTTGCAGAACATAGTGGCAGCCCATACTTACCTCCAAGCAACAATAGAACCATAAGATCAGACGCTGTTTTAAGCTCTGCAATATCATCCTCTTTGTCACTGTCCACAGTCTTCTGGACGATCTCAAGTAAGCACTCCACCAAACCTGCTTCAACCAGCTGCAGTTTAATGACATCTGGAAAATAGCATGGATAACAGGAGTCAGAATCAGGATTTTACATGCATCTATCATACACACATGCAGGACAGACTGTAAGAAATAGTGATGTCAGTGTTTTCACTGACAACTTGTGTACATAAAACTGCAATTTCCTTATTTGAAATTCTTATGGCCAGCTTCTGTTATTATTCATCTAACAGGCTTTCCCTGGCTCTGGACTGCCTTTAGAGCTGAAGGTATATGGAGCTCTTCACTTCTAAAAATGAGGATATTTCTCTGTAGCAAACTTCTGGCACCTCAGTCATGGCACAGCAGACTCATAAGGTACTGTGCTGTGTTCACACTTTCCAAACACAGACAGTATATCTCCCATTTGTTCAAAAGTCTGCAGGAGGAATGCAGAAAGGCCAAATCCAAAAGGTTCGGTTGGCAGAGAAGTTTGTTCTGGAAACTGATGAGGCAAACTAATTTCTTAGTTGTTATTCAAAACAAGGCTTGAGAAGGTAATAAATTTTTTTTTCAGATGACAGAATCTGGGAACAATATTTTTTCTTTTGTTTCTAAAATAACAAAATATTTAACAGATCTTTCCCTTGGAGTTTCCTTTACATGCCTAAACTCCCTTTCTGTTAGAGGGAATGGCAGGCTGTCTTATGCTATGTTAGGTCTTTTCACACCTGGAAGTGATTCCAGTAGATTTTGCATGCTGATTTTGAAAAACAGTCACAAAGCTCTGCAGAAGTGTGCAAAAGAAGTGGATCTCTCTCAGTTTTCTACATGAAATAGTGTTTTAACAAAAAGGTGTTTAACGCAGGTTAAAGTATTTTTTGGCCAGGGCTTTGGAAATATGTTTTTCACACAGTTTACAAGCCACATTTGGGAGAGGAAGTGTGTTCTACCTCGGGTGAAGGATGTGTCTGACTCTCCTGGTGTCACTAGGCTTTTTGCCTGAGTGAAATCTATTGTTCCTCTAAGAGCAGCTGACCTTCTCATGAACTTTGTAAGGAAATGCAAAATCTCCAGTTGGGATTTTTTTTTAAATAGGCCCTTTTGCATTGAGGTGCTTTTAAAAATACAGAATTCCCTTAGCTACAGAATACTGGGTTGCAGATGTTCTGTGATTAGAAATTGAAATTGCTACACCAGCATGCTTAATCAACAACTGAATTACAAAAAAAGCTTAAAACACTCTAACCACCAAAATCTAGACTCTGCAAATACTTCATTTACATGTTTTTCCCTTCTGACCTATTGCTAATTATCTACAATCAAAAGCACCTAAACAGTACCAGCAAAGTGAACTCATTTAAGTATGCCTTGAATCCACAGTGGAAATGTTCCTCTCAACATGGAAGCATCTGAGCCAGGGTCAGCCAGCAGCAGTGAATTTCTCAAAACTTATTGAAACTAAAAACATACTCTAAGAAAAATTAAGCATTTGAACTGACATATGTCAAACACAAAAATTTCAACCCTATTCCGTATCAGCCTCTGAGGATGGAACTATCTTAGAGGAAATAGCTAATTATTATATAATAAATTAAAATATTTTGGAAAAAGATGGGCATTTTTAGAACTGAAAAAGAGGAATTGATTTTCCATGCCACTTAAAAGTCAAAGTAGCTTTTTAAATGGAAGTGAAAGTTTATCCTGACCTATACTATGTAAAACAGACACACACACACAGTGTGTATGTACAACAGAGTAGAATGAAACATAAATCTGAGTCTGCAGTCCTATCTAACAATTTATTCAATTAAAACAAGCTTTAATGCTTTGGTGGTTAAAACAAGGTTAGAGAGCCGCTTCCCACATCAGTCCAACTCGACCTGTTAACTCATTTCTTTATTTCCATTAAGTGCAAATGATACATTGTACAAGCCACCTTTGTCTTATCCTTTGGGAGGAACATCCTGGAGGGGGTGATCAGGTGCACATCAATTCCTGCTCTGGCTTGAGCAGCGAGTCAAACTCCCAGGGGCTGCTGGGGGCTACGTAAGATATGCCACCAAACACCCAAATTAAATTCATATAATCTCTCAATGAACAGTAAGGGCAGAGTGTTTAGCCCTTAGCTCTGCAATTGACATGCCCCTAGCAAAAATAATGTCCACAGGAAATGGAACAGCCACGGGCTCTGCAAGTCCAGGAAATTATGTCCTGGTGTTCCAATGGTCTACGAACACTTGAGCCAGTATTTGCAGACAAATGTTGTGAAGCCCTCTAAAAAGCAGCTTTTTGATATTCCCGCTGTGGGCACAGGGCAATAAAATATAACATAATTGTATACAGAGTGAATCAGTGATGGAATTACCATCAACAATGTCCTGGCTCCTGTCATATGCTCAACAATTAAGATCTATTCACTTGCATGAAACTACAATCACAAGGATCAGCCATGGTGGCTTTGGAATGAGGCAGCTCGTTACTCTGCATTTAGTGCCTGAAAAAGATACTGATATACTGGAATACAGAATACACATAAGAGAATGAGTAAAAAAGTAAGAAAAAAAGAATTCTCACCATTTTCTGCTAGGGGGGCCAAAACTTCAAAAATCATCTCTTTTTTATCATGCTCTATTTGCTTCTTGAACAGTTTCACAAGCTCTTCAGCAATGTTTGTGTAGGCAAACTGCTCCTTACTTGACTCTGTGAAGCAAAAGGAGAAAATCAGCATAAAGTAAACAAACCACATCAAAAGGTAGAACTACTTTTTCTCTTTGTTACCAGGTTTATTCAGTAAGATGACTAACTGCTATTTACAGACAAGAGCAATAGACTCATGCTTGTCACAAAATGAAAAGATAAATGTCTAACACTTTAAATGTGCTGACCTGAATTAATTATGGTTAAGGCTGTTAAAAATATATTATTATATTATTCAAGACTGCTGGGTCTGGTTTTGCCCAACAAAATGTAAGGTAGCTATAGAAACAGTAATAATACAAAAATAATAAGTCTTTGACTTCCCTCATCTTAACAGAAAGAAGGTTATATACCTGCCCCAGCAGGTTATATACTGCCTTTGCTATGGGAGAGATAAAGATTTGCACCAAATGCTTTAATATTTACAGGGTTTCATGATGGTGACATTTCTTTTGAAATCTGTGTGTGGCTGTTGCTGGGCCGTCTCATACTGCACAGATACAGCATAAAGCAGCTTTACAGATGGGTGAGATTCCTACCAGATTAGCCAGCAGATCTTCACATGTACATTCAACAAAAGCATCTTTTATTCCATTGCCTGTATCATAGTCCTCCTCACTGGCAGTATTACAGAGGATGCAGGTGGTAGGGCTGGTGTTCTGCGTTCTCCAGTTGCCACCTCCTGAGGGCCATCTGTAGTTAGAAAACCTTCCAGCACCTTTGCTATTGCTCTGATGGATGGGATTACTTTACTGTAGAATTGACCCCAAGGACTCGGGGAAAGTATGAACTGCAGTCCTAGACACTTTTGTGCACATTGTGTGTCATTATTGTTTTCTCTCACTATGCATGGTTGCATTGTATATTCTATGGGGATTTTTGATCCTTCCAGTATTTTAGCAGATCCATCACTGGTTTGTGCCCTGCTTTGACACACAGTAACAGTCATATAATGCTTTTCAAATCTGTGCAATGTTGTTGTCTCATAAGTGATGAAAAATGACAACCTCACAAAAAAATTCCCTGAAGTTACAAGGCAAAAATAAAATAATACAGTTACAATGTGATGGACTAAACTATTGCTTAAGAAAGAATAAAGTATTACAAAGTAAATTAATTTTGTGACAGTCTTAAAGAACGAGCACCTTTTCAGTGTATACGAACTGGAAGGGAAGCAGCTGCTCTTGTGTTTCTTTCCCACAGTTCTCATTACTCAACAAGACAGAGCTGGATCTTTCCAAAGAGGGAAAGGAAATTCTCAGTGAGGCTACCATTTATTACATTTAATATCATTATGGTTTTGGTTGCATTTAAGCACTAGAACTTTCAGTGTATGACTCTTATACTTTCTGCTGTGCAGACTCAGTATATAGTGCCCATCTTGAAGACCTCTGATCTGTTGATTTCTTTAGTGCTACCTTGATGGCTCTTTCTGTTGTTGATTTGTTAAGACTTGTCTGCTGTAAATAAATGTGTTACGTGTATGATCAGACTAAACTAGGTAACATAGTACTTTCTCTGGCCTGAAAATCTATGAACTCAGGCCACCAAATACTACAAACTCAGAGATATATTCTTCATATTTTGAACTGCTGAATGTTCTTAGAAATACAAGATGATATCCTAAGTGCTATGTATTATTTCCTCCAGTGCAAAAAAACCCCAACTCGTAAGACTAGAATTTCACCAAATAGGTTGGCAAAAGAACAGCAATATAAACCACAAAAGTTAATAAAACACAGGCCATAACAACCTGTTGATTTACACATGGACAAATTCCAATGAAAACTGATCCACTTGCAAAGACACTGGATCAAAGCAGGGCCACAAACTTCAATTTAAATGAAGTTGTAACTAAAATTAACATCTATTCATGATTTGTACATGGAGATATTTAAACTAGAACATGTTAAAATTCTACACCTAAAATAATACTGTATATGCAGATTAATGAACTGTGCATGCCTCAGTTTCATTCAGAGATTTTCATGAGCCAAATTTAATCCTGATAAAACTTTGTGGAGCTACACCAGGATACAACATTTATATTATTAATAAATAATTCACATTAAGTAGCAGTGCTATGGAAATACTGTTCAGATGATTTAAAATGTGCTTAGTTGCACCGAAGCGCAGTAACATAAAACATAAGGCTGAATTAAGTACCCAAATAAATTTCACTTACTGAAGGGGGAAAAAAAAAAAGAGACAACTATATATTCTAGAGAAAATAAGCAAAAATTTCTTGTCTGTTATTATTGAATGTACCAAAAGGACTTGAATGAGCTTTTGCGAGGCTTTAACTAAGACTTAACATTATGAAAACTGGATGTAAATTTGAGAATAGTATCATGGACTTACCGAGTTCTGCTAAATTGCCAAATGCAACAAGGCACATTTCTGTCAGAGCTGCATTTTGGCAATGAATACCCAACAATTTCACTAACGTAGGAATAACACCCATATTGATAAGCTGTGACTGCAAGGTATCTACATAAAAAAAGAGTACAACAGTGAGTTAGCATTTCTCTTCATAGTTCTGTTCTTTTAACCAAAAAAGCATTTTTCACACAAAGCAACTTCTAAGCTAAGCAGCATTAAAATGTCTGTCTCCTCTACTCTTCAAACTAGGATTTGGTCCAGATTTGAGATATGGACTCATAATTCTCCTTGTCCCTGGCAATGGAATGTATTCCCAGAAATATTCCTTCCTGATCTGGTCATAGGGTATAGTGAATTATGCAGCTACTGACAATTTTGTGGTTATCAGGTTCCTAATACATGTCAGATTTGATTCTGGGCTCACTGAGACTAGCTGACTGAAATTGACCTGAACTAGGTCAGTGAAATAATGATTTTTCTGAGATCTTTTTGTATATACTCTTTTTAAAATTAAAGATCAAAACTGGAAAATTAAAATCAGAATGAATATAAACTGGCACTGAAATAAACATGAAAAGTTTTATAAACACAGGAAGTCACAATGTAGATTATGAGGAGCTTGAGAAAAAAGAAAGTTTAATAAAGACAAAAAATGGAAGGTTTAAGAAAAGTCCTTAGAAGCCATTCTGATAATTTCTTGCATAGGATGAAAGCTTATAGTATTTACAAGTAAGAAAAGTATTGCTCCTAGGTGTCTGCAAATAGAAAGATGCTTTGATGGTTAGGCAGAAACATGACTGGTTTAAAAGATTATTTATAACAGTATTTCCTCTTACACATTTTACCTATAACATAGCAAAGAAGAAAAACATTGTTTCACAGTGAATAGAATGAAGCAGACATAAACACACCAGATGTTGTTTAGTAATTTTCCTAAGCATCTTTTTTCCTTTGTTTCTAAAGGAATTCAACTATGTTTAAATGTTACAGACTCAAAAGACAAGGAAGGATCCAAAGCCCAGTGAAGTCAAGAGAATTGTATTACTTCATTTAGCTTTTGGTCAAGCCCTATCGGGGAATTCTGAGGGGTTTTTTGTGGGTTTTTGTTTGTTTGTTTTTTGCTGTAGTTTTCTTGTTAAGGAATTTATTCTAGGCAACTGAAATCAGTTGGAGTTCTTATATCTGTGGCATCAGAGCCATAAAAATTTGCAGATTTTTACAGGGAGATAAAAACATATGACATCTGAAGTTTAGCAAATTTAGAATCATCTCATGCTCTTGAAAAACTCTGTGCCCTCAAAATTCTGCCAAGCATGTTTGAAATTTTCATATAATGAAAATTATTATATGATTCCAAAATATTTAGCTCATTTGTATTCAGTATAAAATAATTTGATAATAATTATGAATTTGGTATACTAAGTAAATAGCATAGTTATTACAGGTTATTGGGGATGAGCAGGAATCCTTATGGCTTGACATCTTTAATAAAACTGTATTACTTACCAGTAACTGAATTTCCTTTTTTGGGGGGAGGGATTACCTCTTCCACAGATTCGTGGTCTTTAGTGAAATTTATGAGAACGCCATGTCAGACACCAAAGAGCTGTTGAAGTTGTCAAATTTCAGGTAAGTACAAATTGTACTAGCGCATGCATTGAATGCCATTTTACCTCTGGCAGATGTGTGAGTCACTACTACACCCTCCTACTTCATTCCAAACTGACTGTAAAAATCTGTCTTTCAGTAGGAAAACTGGGGAGAGGGGGAGATGGAATGGTTCTATAGAGAAAATTATTGTGTAGGAGAACTCAAGTTACTGGTAAATAATCTGTTTTTGTCCTTGGCTTGTAATTGTCCCCTGCAAACACTTAAAAATTCTGAAGGAAAACTGGTCGTCATGGAGAGTGGGAGAACAAAGACACAAACCACAAATGCCATAGAAAATTATGTGGAAAGAAATTGCTTTGTTACTAGACGATACCTTTAGTCACTCTAAAAGTCGCTTTATCCAACTTTAACGGATAAAGAGACAATCTCTATGGACTTCATTCCAACATCAGAAGCCTAAACTCTCCATTTTGAGCAGGGTTTTTTTCTGCTGTCTCTTTCTTAATACAAAATATATAAAAAGCACGGAGGAGATGAGTGGAAAAAGGGAAACCACATAATCTTTGAAAGGAAATAGGAATCTCAAGAGCCAAATAGAAAGATATATTGTTGATCAAGAGAGCACAGAGTGCACTGACTAAAGGACCTCTAGAATTTCCAAATTAAAAAAAAGAGGAAAGAGCCCCATATTCTAAGAAAGAACAATTGTACTGGGTCAAAAGTCAGATATTATACCAGACTCCATACCAGTCTGATTTTTCCAGAGTACAAGGATGGCACCTGAGTACAGGAATTATCTATCTACAGTGGTAAGAATGGCATTACAAGAATTGTCAATAAAGTAAACATTGCCTTAACAGCAGTAAGTGCTAATTTAAAATTTATAAATTTTCTCGTTTCACAAAGACAGGGCAACCCTGTGAGTCACAAAACTGCACAGGAAGCAAGACCCTTGAAAATAAAAGGCTGCCAGCAGCTATTTGCTGTGTTTATACTTAAGCCTGGGCTTGCCATAAAAATTCTGGACCTGACATTTACATATGTAATTATCACCGATAGGAGGCTCATTCTCTAGCAAAGTCTATTAAGCAATTTAAGATAAAGCATTAGGCATCTCACTGGTACGGAGACCTACAGCACTTTTTAGTTCAGATAAATTAAAAACATCTAAATGGTTCAGTCTCACTCTCTCTGTGCCCTAGGAAAGACCTCAGACTGGGTAGCTCGGGCTGTGTATCTTGGCCTTTCACTGCAGAAAGTGTTAATGCCCTACTATAGCAGGAGACAAATTTGGGGAAACATGCATCCACCCTACAATCAGTTGTCTGACACAGGACTAAAGTGAGCCATGACGCCAGGCAACGTCGTGTTTAAGGATGGAACAGCACTTCTATCCACTTCCTAAGCAGAACTTTATGCACAGCAAGCAGGAAGCATGAAAAACTGAATGCCTCTTCTGAATTTATGACTTAGAGCCACATTTTACACTGCTATCACATGTTGCACTATGCCTGTGTGTTCTTTTGGGGTGAAAAGCACTGACAGTGATGCTGTACAGATGCATATACAGGTAGATAAAAGGCAATCAATACATGCGCCAGCACAAAGAATTACCTACCTAAAACTTGAATTTCAATGGCTCCATGTCCTTCGGTGACACACATGGAAACTCCAAAGAGTAAGATCTGAGGAGAATATCCCAAATTGAGAACTTTATTGGGGGCATTTTAGTTAAAAACGCTAATTTAGGCTAATTCATTATTTTGAAAAGAATTTCAGAAAACAACTCATCATTTGTGTCCCATCAGTAATTGTGATTATAATGCTGAAGGAAAATTAGTTTTGCACAAATTGATGGCATAATTTCATACCCTAGAGAAACCTGCTTGCAATCCCCACAGCTATGTTAAATCATGACATCTCATAAAAGTGATTGTATGGATTATCTCACTATGGTAAGGAACATACTTTTGATCTGCTTTTACATACTTTAGGTTACTTTGCATTTAAGTATATTTAGGTCTTGAAAGCATGCTAGGCATCTCTAGCTGTGATGTAAATGAAACAAAAACCAAGACAAGCATGAAAATTAGCAAAGGTAAGTCTTAGGAGGAAGCATTACTGAAGTATTGCTGTCAGACCATAATAATGGTGCCATAAATCTCCCATTCATTTCTTGGTATTTACATAGCTTCTGCAGATGGTCAACAGTGCACATCAGACCCCAACATTCATTCCAGTTGCTAAGTTTTGTGAGAATAAGAAAGCAGTTGTATGATTTAACATCAGGATGTCACATTTTACAAAGGTACTGAAGGCAAGACAATCTCAACAGACTGAATTTACTGTGAAATGAAATGAGGCAGCAATCTATAAACATAATTATTTTTATCTACATATATATGCTCACATATATAAATGTATGTATACTTTCACACATGCACACTGTATCCAGTTAACTTCTGATCTCCAGTTTGACTACCTAATAAGCCAATTGGCCTAGTTCTTCCATAATTTCTCCGTTTCTTTAAAAAGCCTTCATGGTTTGTTTTAGAGATCTTAAGAGACAATTTGTTACCTTACAGACTGATCCCATTAACTTGCAAATAGTCTTGGCTCACAGGATTATGAGATCTGCAGAATAACCACTCATATTTCTAACTCTTTTACGTGAGTGTTTGCATATGATTGTTAATTTCATTAGATTAGTTATTAGTTTTCCCCTCTTTATCCAAGCCTGCTTTGCTTCTTGCTCTTAAGCAGATTAACCGCTACACAGAAGCTAATAACTGAAAGCAGGGATGAGCTATTTGTGTCTGATTGAATTTGGGTAGTAAAATACAATTATGACAAGAGGGTCAAGATAACCTGGCTGAAGGCAAAGGGACATTTTGCATCAGAAAAAACCCTCTCGTTTCTAGCAATGGAATTAAATATCAACACTTTTTTTTTAAGCTTAAAAGAACTGCAAGAAATGCCAAAGTTTGAGTTTGTTGTCTTAACAATTGTAGTTACTAATGAAATGATAAGATACCAAGGAAGCAAAGAAAGAATTGAGACAGTAAGCAAAAATAGTTCCTGAACACAAGCAGATGACACAAGAACCTTGTAAAAGGAATCCTAGTTTTAAAGCTTAGACAACAGTGTTATGACTGGAGTTAAAATTGCAAGCTGAGTATCCAGAATCAGGATGAGATACAAGAATGCTCCATTAATTTGCTCCGTTTAGGAAAAGGAAATCTTACTTGTAGCTGCTCCTTAGTTGCCTTTTTTGTAAAACTCATGTGTGATAAATCCCTTGAAGTACTCAAGATTGAGTCTCTCATGTAAAAAAAATAAGGCAGTTGATAGTTACTAATAACGAAGTAGTAGCTATTGGAAAAAGAGGGCAATGACAAATTAGCTGACTGGGAATGACAAATTGTTTAGAATCAAATAAAACAATTTATATACTCTTTTGATCATAAAATGCTAATGACTGGAAAATATTAGGGTGTTCACAGATAATTAGATGCAACTAAGAACCAACTGTGCTCTAATGGTCCTTAAGTGGATAGCTAGTACAAATTAGAAGAGTGCAAGTCATTAAGAGGAAGTAAAGAAATCTTCCAAGTCCCCACCTGTAACTTTTTAACATGGCATGCCAAGCTGGAAAAGATTATAGAAACATGCAAAGAGAAGGTAGAAGTGCTATTCCAAAGACTGAAACACTTCCTCCTAACCTAATATTTTTTCTTTTATTTTTGTCTAATTGGTTTCCATAACTACAGACAAAGAAATCTGACTCTAGGCTGCAATCCCATACTCCTCATCCTTCAGCAAAACCAATGCAGTATTTACCTTCTTTGTAAGTAGCTGGGATCAAACCTTTGCAAGTAAATCCCGAAAATGGTAATCACTAAGCTGTGAGCACAATTAACTGTCAGGGCAGTCTCAGTTTTCATGTTTAACAGGTCAGCAAAGAACTGTATTTAGTCAGAATATTATTCATCTGCTGGGGCAATGCATGGAAGTAAGTGGTTGTCTCGGGCTCCTAGTTGACATTGACTGCTGTCCTGAAAATTTATCATGGCCCACAGGTGATATTTTTAGATCAGCTCACAATTATGGTCCAATTGTACTCATGACCCTTAAAACAAAACTGGCAAGACAGGTCAACTACCTGTTTCTCCATTCACATGCTACCGTATGGTCACTGAGTTTTCTTCTGAAAATTTAGTCCTCTAAATCACTTTTCTTTTTTTTAAATATTGATTTGGCATACTATTTGGGGTTTAATTCAATTAATTGCCCCAGTCCGTGAGCAAATTCACAATGGAACTAGAGGACACAAATCTTACACAGACTACCCATGAATGCTGGGCCAAACACGAGCTGGGTTCCTACAAACAAGACCCTTCCTCATGGAGACAACCAAGCGTGTGGGGTAAGGTGGAGGTTTGGTAAAGCCCCAGCACTCCTCCCTGATGTGATGGTAGAACACGGGGCTGGTAAGCACCCAGATCCAAGAGCTGGGAATATTCCGGCATTTCTCACTTCTGACATTGCTTCAGTGGCTCCTGTGAATAGTGTATGTCTGAGATGAAAGATGTCCTCTAGCAGAGAAGAGAGCAGCTAGTGAATCCTGCTGGCTGTCACTGAACCACACAACTGCTTTATTGATTGCATCAGAATAAGCTATCTTACTAGATGGAATGAGTCATTTATTCAACGTTCATAAAAGTTAAGCTGTTCTGAAGCTGCTTGTTTGGGAGATTTATCTTGTAATTAGTTTTCCTAGAGAAGATCTGCTTGGTCACTGAAGCAAAACTGATAACAGTATCTCTACACATCACTTTTGGACTTGCCTGTCTTGAGCTACCAAGTATACTGTATGCTTATTAGTCTTAATTAATACAGAGGGTAGCTTAGAGGTGAGAATATCTAATTTCCTCCAAATACTGCAACAAAGAAAGTACTGAATTAACACTATGAAATGTAATAAATCTGATACTCATGCAATGTGGTCAAGCAAAACAGTTCTTGGAAACTATATGAAATAAAAGAACTAGAAAGTTGCTATTTAAAGATGGGAGAAGTACCGTAAACAAGAATTCTTAGATAATGAAAAGAGGAGGAAAAGAACCCAATGTAAGAACAAGAGAAAGAGATGAGACACGTACAACAGTTATATTTGGAGCTGGATGAGTAACACAAAGAGCTGAGATCTCCAGAGAGATGGCACAGAAAACACACATAGTAACTATGCTAGAAGAGATAAAGCAGATCAAAAATGTATACAGTGAAGCCTATGGACCATCCTGAAAAGTAGGAAAGTTTTGGGGACATAGGAATGGAAAGTGAGTTACAGCAAATGCTATCTTTCAGGAAATGGTAAGTAACTAATCAAAAAGATACTTCTTCCTAAGATAAAACACTGCAATTCAGGAAATGGGCATGATTGAAGACAATGTAATTACTAACTATTTGTAATCTGTGCCATTGCAAGTCAGGAGAACAGCCTCTCTGTAGCCTTCCTAACATAGTCCAATTTTCTTCACATTTTGAAACTTGAAAATGTGCGAATGTTGTAAATATACTTTGGCACATTAAAGCACTTGTGTGCAGAGGCAAGCTAGGTACTAGGTTGTACAACTAATGTAGAATGGTATTGTGTTACTCTCAGTGGTCAAGGGTTTCTCATTTTATATACTCTCGTGTTTTTATCCCAGTCCCTAAACATTTCCAATTAATGGGACAATGAACATAAACTTATAATTTGTAGACACAGAACAGTGTTGAACATACCTATAAATGATTCCCTATTTATCTTAGAACAATGTAATACACGGTTTTATACACATTTCACAAGGAGAAAAATTATTAACTGTTTGGCATTTATACCCTTAACTAATTAACAACACTGCATGTCTACAACAAATTAGTCTTAAGATGTTATTTGATACCAATGAGAAAGAGAGGACTTAATGTAGCCTTCTAATTAACTTCTATAAATCTGTATGATACACCTTTATGCTTTGCTTTTAGACAAAGAAGTAAATTCCAGATGCTGATCTTAAAACTATACAATTTACGTTATATGGAATTGTGTCAGGAATATATCTAGTATTTTTGGGAATATAATTTTACTGAAACAGAAAATTGTATACGTGAATTGAGGTCCCTGATCTCTTCAAGAATAACTTAGTGTTAAGCATCCACAATGTAAACCTACAGACGACTTTAACTTTTTATCTTTTTTTGTTGGGGTTGTTCTCCTGGTAGACATAAAGCAAATTTTCGGTGTTGTTTACCATTCTCATTGCTATAGTTCATCAGCATGCCACAAAAGACAGTCAAGAGCTTCTCACTGGCTGGATCTGTTTTACTGCACAGTGACCTTAAATGGTCTACTACAATATGTGCACCACCTGCATGGTCAACTGCGTTCCTGCCCTCATCTGTAAAACAAAGAATTACATTAAAAAAAAAAATGAAACCAAACCCCACCGTCGAATCCCGAACGTAACAGTAATCATACAAAATGAAGCTTTTAAACAGAGTGAAGTTATTTCTCCAGTGTTGTCAAATTCGCCTAGAGAGATGATCGAGGGCCAGCTTTTAGTGCAACAGAGCTAGGAAAGTGAAAACACCTACAAAAAACCAGATTAACCACCTAGCACTAATACCTTTGTAAAGAAGTTCAGTGTTTGAGGCAGAGCTGCTGGAGCTGATAAATAATATTCTGAAGATACACTGAGTTTTGCCAGAGGGAGGTACTGAGCACTTGACATAGCCTAGCTCATATGCAGGTAAATTACTCTTGCTGTTATGCAGATCAAGAAATTGAAATACAGAAAATAAATTGCTTGGGTTACTTAAAAAGGGGAATAAAACAGACAAAGCAGACAGAGGTTCTAGTTCCGAGTGGCAACTGTTCATGCATGCACTCTGCCACATAGCATGTTCTCTGTACTTCTATAGCTGAAATTTAATACCACTATCAGATTCTTTCTGTATGCCTAAAAGAAAAACTTGCTCTGCATCTATAATAGACTACAACTTTCTGAAGGGTTGTAAATAATAGATCATAATCTTTGTATGGAACTCTTTCCATATAACAAATCAGATTTGACGCAACAGTGTAGGAATAAAGGAAAAATAAGCCTTCTATTACAGTAATCATCAATACTGCTTCCTTCCCCAGCAGGCAGTAAGCAATAGACAAGTCAATAAACTAAATTCTGGGGCTTCCAAAAGGAGAGATTTCCATGTGAGCTACCACTGGACTCAGCTGGAAAATCTGGATGAAAACAAAAGCTTGGGGGGGCAAGGAGGAGGCAATCACTAAAGTTTTGCAATATAAAGAACTCCAAACCCTCTCCTCCATTTTTAAAATTCTTTCCTCAAAGCAAATCTCCTCTTTTCTTTGTTATTCACCATTCCACCATCACTCCTCTCTCTCCCCATTGTATGTGGAGGTCAAGCTACCAAAGTTTTCGTCATTCTGCAACGTATTCAGCATGAAACCCAAGGCTGTACACATTTATAATACGATCTTCCACTGTAAAGTGTTTCAGAGCTCTGCAAAAAGAAGCTTCTAAATCTTCCAATTCTTGTTAATACTATTTATGAACTATATATACCCCTTATACTATATATAAAAAACCAGGATTCTAATATTGCATATAGGGACTTTAGAAAATTTGTCGAATGGAGCTGAAGGAAGGGTAATTCTTGCCAGGTCTTAACTTAAAATTATTACCAAAGCAGCAAGAGTTTTGCAGAATAAATTCACTGCCACGACTGTTTCCACCTTGGACAGGATCAGGATATCAGAAAACTGTGTTTTGCTGCAGGCATGTCTATCTCATTTTGAAAAAGGAGAAACTGTGATCTAGTTAATAGTTAAATTCAAGGTAGGACTCTGTGCCAAGGAACAACTGTTAAAAAAAGGACAAATAGAAAAGAAATCACTCACATCCTTGATGTCATAACAAACATAGCTATAATGCTGAAACAAAAGGAAGTCCTACATCAAAATATAATAAAACAATATAATCAGGTGTTTAGACTCAGTGCTTACATCTACCAAATCAGCAGAGAATAGAAAGTAATTTGGGTTGGAATATTCAAGCATTCTGCTTTATGTATCCTTTTCTGGTATTTTTTAATTAGAAAATTTATGCAAATACATGATTTTGTATTTGACTCACCTGTTCTTTGAGTCAAAACAGGTGTGCAAAATGAAACAATCACTGATTCTGGATCAGATGGACTGAATGTGGTTCTCAAATTTCTATAATGCAACTGAAATCAACAAACTAAGATGATAAATTCAGGTAAGAATCACATGTCAAGCTCAACCCTGTGTCCTGATGTTGAAGAACAACATGTAAAATATGTAAGCAAAGAATAATATAAAGGTAGAGTTGGGTGATGGTTTGGAAGCAAGTGTTAAAACACTAAAAAAAAAGTTACAAGCCAACTTCCTTACCTGGACAGAATTTGGCAGAACTCTACTGAAAATTACTGTGGGATGGTATTTTACAACAAATCTAAGTCATATATCCTTTAAATTCCCTTATCTCTAGTTTGTCAAAGAAGTTATATATTAAAAACTGCTGTATAGTCTCTCACTTCAAATACATGACAAACTCTTATCCACACAATGTTTTTGTTAGGTAAACAGATAATCAGCTTCTGCTGTACAGACAGAAAAAGTAAAAGCAGGAAGATTCAGAGACAAATCTCACTCCAAGAAATGTCTGTCTTTATGGTATACTCAAAAAGTTAGGTACAAAGGAACCTCAGGATCCCTCCCAAGAAGGCAGCAGGCTGTGAGTGCCAGCCTTTGACAGGACTACATAGGATGGCAGACTTGTGAAGGAGATGCCATAACTGAGTTTGTTACTCTCCCTCTTTCCCATGCTGGAGCTCACCCTGCATGGCTGCTTCTCTGCCCTAGGCAGCTGAGTGAAGAACAGACCTGAGTGAATGTTATAATTAGGATCTGCTACTGCCTTCTTCACCCAAGAGGATTAACTCAGCTCATTAGTGCAGGGCCACAAAGAATCCTGTGCCAGATGTAGGAGGAAAACCCTGAAGGTCCTGCCTACCCACTGCCAGCACTGCTGTGACACTCCACTGCATCCCCAAGCAGAAAGTGTAGTCCTGACTCAGAATGCTTGATGTGCGTTTCACCAACTCGCTTCTCACTACTCCTCTGTCACTAAGGAACAGATTTCGCACACAAGAATACTCATCAAACTCCAAATCATTTACAGTCAAAACAAGCCCACAGCATGTTGCTGCGTCTTGTTCTCAATCCAACTATTACCTTGCAGTTCAGCAGCTCTATGAACTCCCACATTTAGCATGCTTCCAAGCCTCCCAGAAGCTGTGTTCAATTATTTTTCCTGTGACCTTTTTAAATACACATTTGCTATTCCTAAGAGAACAATGATTGAACAGTTTAATGAGAGCATTCACATTTCTGCTTCAAAATGCTTCACTGCAGCTCACAAAGGGCAATGCTGTTGTATAGCTTTTTTAAAGTACATGTAATACTGTCTAAAGATGCCAGAATGATAACCCAAGAAACCAGGAGGATTTTTTCCCTGTAAAATGTACAGTAAGATTTACTACAGAGTGAGTTATTACTTCCACAGTGTTCTTTAGCCCAATTCAACACAACTGTCTCTAAGAATTAGGACAGTCCCTTTTTCTATACTGAGTTGCTCAAAGGAGTTTCATGCAAAAAAAGGGTTTTAAGTGGATTGTCAAATTACTGTGACTGTTCACATTCCCTCTATGAATAGGTTTGTCAAATCTTCCTGTTGCTCAATCATGCCCAAAGTCAACAACCAAACTTTTTTTAGTGTGCGTGATTGTTAGATGTTTACAATGTAGCACTTAGAGTAGTTTCAGTTTGCTTTTCCCAAGCCATTTGCATCAGTTTCCCTTGAGGTTTTGTCCCTAATTCTCCAAGTCCTAAAACAAATCACTAAGTCACAAAATGCTAACAAGAAAAAATCTAAATTGGGAAAAAAGGGCTGTGCCATAGTAGAAGGAGATATTGGAAAATATGTAGGCTTTAAAAATACACCAATTTCTCAGTAATTTCAGATAATCTGCTAGAAAACAATTTGATGGCATTTCTTAAAAATAATCTTTTGGGCTTTAAGTATCAGATTTATACTTTGAAATGTTCTGGTTTTGTCTTGCAACTGGAAACCTGAGTTATCCTTTCCCCAATTCATGTCCTGCCAAAGTTTATTGGTGTAAATAGTTGCATTGATATAAATGGTGCAAGTCAGGGAGGGAAAGGAAGATCTGCATTATCAAGGTCCCTCATTTGCATAAACCAAATTGCCAAGACAGCAAATTTGGGTGACATGGGAAAAATATAGTATTTATTTTAAAATTCTTTTTACTTGTGTAATGATCAAATCATTTAAGTGACATACTGCCATTTTACTTTAATTACTTCATCTTTATTGCATTTGGCTACAATACTGCATTTTTTGACCAAATATTGCTTAGATTAGACCAGTGCTTTACAGATAACTCTTTCTTGTTTATCTTAATTAAAAAAGATGAACTCATTTACATTAGCCCAAGTTGGGGGTTGAGGCTTTTCTGTCTACATGTTCTATTTCTATTTTCCCCTGTTTTTTTAATTAGGTCTTCTTCGAAGACTTTTGTGGTGAGGCACTCATTTGCTCCTGCTGCTTATTTTTTCACCTGAAACCATAATCATCTGTGATAGCAAACCGGCTTCTGCAACGAAATTATGATGTGACAGAATATTACCAACATGTGTAAGGAAAAAACTGCAGGAGTAGAACTCCAAAGGAAAAAACATCCTGGTCACATGTGGAAAAAATAGAGAAAATATTCAAAAACAATGGCAAACACTATGGTTTTACACTAACCTGAGTTAGTGTAAATGACATTATCTATGTAGACACTAGGAAAAACACTGCCACTTACATAAACTGGGAGTTTACCTTTTTTTTTCCTGTCTGAACACTGTAAGATTAAAACTTTTTATTAAATGCTGTCATTCAGTTTTAACACTTGACTACTTTTTATCCTGGTTAGTGTAGGCTTTTTAGTCACTGCCCCGTCAGCTCTCTGACTGAATGACTACAGACTACAACCCTGTTACACAACACATAGTAGCATTTAATTAATTTTATTTGTCAAGGAAAGTAAGCTTCATGTGACTATACTACACTACTATTATTTGCTGCTTTTTCTATGTCTTCTGTGCACTTGTCTAAAAGGGACATTACATAGCAATACTGTATTTTGAGATTCATGTTTTAATAATTTGAAAGAATTTTTGGGATTGCTCTATCTTGTACTGAAACTTCCCTTTCCTTTATTAATTCCTTGAGGAATTATAAGACTGATTACCAGAAGTACAGTTTTGTTTTATTTGCTTACTGATTAAAATCAATCAATATAACCTTAAAAGTTTTGCTTCATGAAGAAAAGAAAAACCAATCTTGAATTAGTTATGCTTGCTTCAGAGATAAACAGAATTGTCCTGTAGCCAGTTCATCTTAAAATGCTGGCAGCTATCCTTAGCCCAAAGGGTAAGCATTGAGGATACTGTTTCATAAGTTATTCCTTTAGAATAATTGCTAGAATGATAAACATGTGAACAGTAAAGTAGAAACACTAGCACAACATTGTCTTTTAATACAGCCCCTTCAAGGACTGAAAATAGGTAGAGTTGATCTTTTTGGATAAAATTGTTGCCAGCAATTTTTTTGGCTAATGACAACTGCTGCAACAGTGTACTTGGCCCTCTTATGCAACTAGTTTATTCTAACAAACAAATACAATTCTTAAATGTATCCAAATAAAGATCTAGGGATGTTTTTGGTAGACTCTTCATAACACGTTCAATGTGTGGACCACAGGATATCAATGCCAACAAGCACTAATCTCTTTCATGATTTCTTTTGTCTACAGAGTCAGGAGCTTGGCAGAACATTTGAAGGGGAAGGTAAAGTGTGCCAGTATTGTAATTTCCCTAATGCTATGCTGAGGCAGCAGTCAAATGTAAGCTGGATTCAAGACCACCATTTAATTTCAATAAAATTTGCTTATTTGTCATATTCCTCTTATGTCAGATAAATACAAGAAAAAACATGTGTTTCTGATTTCAGACAAAAGAACAGTGATGAATTTACTGCTCAAGACTTCAATAATTCACTTCCAGTCAAATGCTACTAGTGGATCTGAGATTCCAATAGAGCAGCAACAATGTTTTTATCAGCAACAAGACATACATTACTACCAGACTCAGTATTGGCAAGTCATTTGTTCTGGATTCCAAGGATACTTCAGTGTGTAATTAAAATGTAGTAATTACTGTTACCGAATTCTATTTGAAATTAAAGAAGCCAACTAGAAAGAGAATGTTCTACTTAGATATATTAAAGTCAGGTAAAGGTCCTCAAAGCTGAATGTAGCACTTCCCTTTGCCTTCCTTTTCATATGCAATATGCTTACAGCAGACTCTTCTCTTGATTTTGTAACGCTGTGAAACTCCTTAGCAATTCCATTGCAGTCAAACAAATTACTCTAGTAATGAGAGCGTAAGTCAGAGCTGAAGCCAGCTTAGTATTTCATACAGCATGAAATAAATCATGGAAGCCAATTATATGGTAAAACAGCAGCCAGTTTTTCTACACTGGTAAATAGGCATTTATAGCATCTCATGCTATTAACAGAACAGACCTGCACACCACAATTAATTTAGAATTCCTACTCCCAGGCCTGCAGTGCAATGTTGTCTCAGCTTCAAACTCTCCAAAAAGAAGAAGGGTGCGAAGTGAGCATGGCATGGTCACAGTCTGGTGCAGAACAGGGGTGTGCTGCTGGCTGCTGCTCAAAGGAGTTTGGCAAGAGGCTGAGCCTGGTACTGTGTGACAGTGATGCTGCTATCTGAAGGAGCCTGAATGAGCTGTGGGTCTCCACCAAAGCAGCCAGAGGAGCAGTCTCAGAAAGTGTGAAACTCATGGGGATTTGGAGTAGGCTGGGAAAAGCCCAAGAAGGAAAAAGTAAAACAGAACCAAAAGAATTCACCATAAAGCGTATTTGTGGATTCTACTAGGGTACTTTTCTTTCTCTACTAGAAAAAGAAAGAAAATTATTCCAAGAATTGAAAAAGTAGTAAGTGGACCTGGGATCTAGGAACAGCTGAGGCAAGTCCTGGGTTTGGAGTCAGTGCTACTTATCCCTAATAATGAAGCCTAGGAGGAGCCTAGCCTGAGAATGAGAATTCATGGGTTTTGCATCACCTCTCAAATGGCTTTTTTCTGATGCTCTAGAAAGATTTCCTCATCATTCTGATTCCATTTAGGCCAGCTGTAAAATAAGGAATTAGAATAATATTGTTTAACAGCTTCCTAAGAACATTGATGATTAATTGCTAGTAAGAACTCAATATTACTGAGGAAGTATATGTTGGAATACATACACTCTAGTTTCTAGCTGATGCCATACTTGTGTGCAGAGCCTTGGAAAAAAACCTGCACTATTCAAGGACTTCTAAACTAAAAATGCTATGGTTTTCTAAGACTGTGACATGCCTCAGAGAGGACAGATCTAAAGGTAAAACACTATTACTGTACAATCAAAACCTTGAATTTGAATTCTCTGCAAGCAAAACACTCAGTTTTCAAGCAACAATTTAAGGACTCTGGTCTTAATTCCATGGTACTTCTTGGGAAACAGCTTAGTAGGTGGCATTTGCATTTGGTAGGATCTAGTACAATGATAAGTGAAAAATTGTGGTAAGATGCTGCCTAGCTGCATGAATCAGGGTGACCTTCATAAAAAGGATTAGCCAGCAGTGTGCCATTATCAACAGCAGTTGTGTTCTAGGATTCTGCTGGTTTTCCATATGGTAATGAAAAAGGTTATGCCATTTTTTGAAGAAAACTGAATTTGACTTCTTTCCAGTATGGTTTAAGTGTCTGATTTTCTCCTGTAGATCCTGAAAATAATCCTGTCTCCTGAGAGAATGTAACTGTACAACTGAGCAGTTTCTTTCTTTTTACTTAGCCTTTCTTAGAAGATCCCTGCAAGAGATCTGTACATTCTTATAAGACAGGCAGCTGAGTTTACAGAATTTATAGCATGTATAAGATCTTTTTAACAAAAAGTGATAAAATGTACATGTTCTGAAGTGGAGGCTGAGATGAAGAGGGATCTGGTTTTATGTGAAAGGCCACATAGCTGAAATTCAGCTAGGAGTCTTGCCATCAATACAAGTAAGTGTGCAGAGATAACAAAGAATGTACAGCTTGGGAAATGAGAAAAGGACCCAATAAATCTCCTGCTGAGAACAGTAGATAAGCAGCTGTCAGAGGAGAGCCATTATAGAATGAGCTGGCATTTCTAGCTTCTTTCCAACTCTGTAAGATATTTATATACCAAGTATGGTTGCTAAGAACGTGTACCCAAGCTGGTGGTTTCATGAAGAAACAGGGCTGTGGTACAAAAAGAACTAACTTCTGGATTCCCCAAGGAGGTCTCTAAGCACTACCATTAATATGTATATTATGGAGGGGCAGAATGGGAAATTTTTAACTTCCATTACAAGATATATGGAGAGTTTACCTCCCTTTGCTAGCTTTCAGAATATGTGAATGCTCTAAACAGCAAGAAGGAATTATTTTCTAATGGATAAGAGCCTAATCTAATCCAAACTGAAGTCAATCAGAATGACTCCCTCTAGTTTGTACGGCTACTGAATCAGGCTCTAAATATCCCAGCCTTTTACTTCCTCTTAGAATTATCACTTTCATAGCATAACTATGGCAGCCTCCATCATGTGCACAATGCTTCATAAAAACACAGGAAAGTACTTTGGCCACCAGAACTGAAGTATCTAACAAGTCACCTGTGGAAAGATCACTGAGATTAATATAGCGTGTGCATCACAAACTTCAAGATAAAAAATATTGTGAGGCTATTATTAGCTAAGAAAATAATACTAATTTAATATAGCATCATCTTCCATTGAAATACTTGATAAAATTTATTTGGTTGGTGTGATCTTTCATCTAGACAAACTGCACTGGTATGGGGGGCTGTCAGAGTAGGACAGAGACCTGGCTACAGACAGGTTTTGTCTTTCTCCCACATTGTCTTGTTGGTCTTGCAAGAAAGTAGGCCTAAGTTGAAAATTGTAGCCTCAGTCTCCCTGTCCCCCATGCACTTGATCAGCCACATGAGTCAAGTCATCAGACTCTTCCCAGTCTACTGTGAAAAAAGCCACCATACAGAGCCAAGGAGCATACTAATCACCAGGTGTTCATTATGTGATCACGAGGTGCAATTTGGATAATGCTTTTCTTTAACTTAATACCCCAATGGCCAGAGCTGATGGCAGCAAACAATTCTTAGGCTTTATCTACAGCAGAATTAGCCATTCTGCACTGAAGTAAGACACTGCTTTTTGCCTCAAAAACCATATTAAACATAACCTTTTCCAAACAACGGAGATGAGATCTTTATGCTGCATGTGGAGCCAAGGTGTAGGGAGAACTCAGAAGTATCCCTTATTTGTAATGTCTGTACCTCTGTAATATCCCTAAATGAACAAACTTATTAAAGAAACAGCACTGGGGAGAACAACAGGAGGGGATGGACAGACAGACAGTAGAAAGGTACCTTGAGTTTGACTCATGGCTAAAGAGTGGTGAAGCAGCTGGGATAGCTGTTATGCCCTGACTGGAAAATGCCTAAGTATTTAGCTTTGATTATAAGCAAAACCACATAACTGGTGGTTAAAAGGAAAGAATGGGCTAGGAGCTTTGCATCTAATAATATAGTTCTGATAAAATTCTGCCATGAGTGAGGCTGAGGACTCTGTTGTCTGGGGATTCGGAAGTACAAGCAGCTGTACTTGGTACAGGCTGTAGATACAGTGGGGGAGAAAGCAGGAGGGAGAAGAGGAGATACCATGTCTCCATTTCTTTACTTTGCACTTTCTGCTTTGATGAAAATTCGGGGGCTGAGGTGCATGTGCATGGATAAAGCATGTAGAACAATTACAGGCTGTACAGGAACACGCAGTAATATATCTGTTCTTAAATTGTAGGGCTGCACTGAACAGTCTGCATACAGTTGCTTCTGACAGTCTACAATTCATTACTTCTGGCTTAAAATCTTTTTATCAGTCTCAATTGTTTCTTTCATCTCTACATACAGGAGGAAGGCTGGGAGACCAAAAGCCTCATCAGTACTAACAAAGCTTCCTTCAAGTCTGCTCTGCAATTATATTTGCCTGTATTCTTGATGTTCAGAGATTCACATAACACAAATTTCTTCAAAACAAATACTTCAAAAAGGATGCTCTCAAGGCTGCTTGGTATAAGTTTGACCTAGTTTTTCCCCTTTAACTGTTTATGTAATGCATTTAATTCTCTGTATTTTCTTCCATGCTCAAATAGGTGATTAAGTAGTGTTTTTAGAGGGCTAGCACTGATGAGCACCCAGACAATAACATGTCTACCTCAAACTTAACAGACAAGAAAAACTGTCAGTAAGTCAACAGGTTTTCATCTCTTGTTTTCTGTGAGGAAATGAACCTGTTCAGTGAGGTCTTTGGCCAGGTGCAATTCCTCTTTTATCTCATGGAAGGTACTAAACCTCTTTCAGCACAGGGACTTAGTAATGAATTACCTTTCCATAGCAGCTGTGTTCCAGGAGTAGCCACTCCTGAACTTAGGTGGAAATGGTCTTGCCTTCATGTAGCAACTCTGGGATCTGTGAACACTGAGGAACCACTGCCATCTTCCTTTAATTTGGAAAAACAATTCAGGCAATCCTTCTCTTCAAGGCCTGTTTTAAGGGGCTTTCCCTGCAGAAGCAGCTGTTTGTCCCACAACTTTCATCCTGCACCATGCTAGCTTCTCTCAGAAATAGAGACCTGATTAACTCATTTTGGCACAAGCTGTCACTAAACGAAGTGATGCACGCTTGCTGGGATGAAATATAGGACAATTGGGGCCTTCAATAAATAGAAATGTTGCTATGAGCCATCCAATATGGGCTTTAATGCATGGTCTCAGCCTAACACTGATTTAGAATTTAAAGATATTCCTCATTGCTGCATGTTATAGTTACATGGGCAGTAGAAGTACAAAAAAAGCTCATGTATATGGAAAAATATAGTTACTGATGTATTTCAAGTTCTTATACAAATCACAATTACCAGAAGGGTAACAGCTGCCTTTTTTTCAATTGAAAAGAAAAACTACTATTGATATGAAACATTTTTAATTAGAACTACTGGCCTCCACATCTTGTCTTTGCTATACTTTATATCTCCTTGTTAGGGAAAACCAATAGAAAAAAATTGAAATATATCAAATTTTCTAGTAATAATCATAGTGAAAGTATTTGTCCTAAATAAGAATTTAGGATAGAGTACATAACTATTTAATAATTACACATTAACATAGAAAAATGTCAGATAGGGTGGATGTGACAACAAAGCACTGTAAATAGCCTCTTCTACTCAAATCCAATATGCTAACCTTGATTTTTGCCACATTGTATTACACTTTACTTATTAATTTTATTCAAATACACAGGGAAGCTAGTGACTCTCCTCCCACAGGAGGACATGACACACAGAACACATCACTGCCCACTGTAGATTTTATCAGTGCCAGCTTTGCACCACAGAAGGACAACACAAGGTGAGTAATACAGTTTTCTGTACAGGATAAATCCTTCACTGTAAAAGCCAGCAGTAGTCCACAAAACCTCACACTACAAAACCATTTCTGTGTGTCCTTACCGTATTTCATAAAAAAATGTGGGATGAACAGCGACATGAACAGTTACAGAGATTTTACTTATATGAAATAAACCAGTGCACCTGAATGCGACCTCGATCTCATACATAATCCTGAAACAGAATATAGTAAATAAATTATGTTATAGGAAGCTTAACAGCTGCTATTTGAAGTTTCCATGGGGAAGCAGCTGTTCAGTTGATTGGTCACCTTAAAGAAAATCCTAAATGAAAGAATTATACATTAACATCCTCAAGCAGTAGTTGTTTGTAACTGGAAATGCCAATATACGATTAACTTCCCTGAGGTCAAAGGCAAGGTAATTTAAAACAACATAAAATGTAAATTTCTTAACTCGGATGAGAAAAAGTAGCAAGGAGAAAGGCTACAGTCAGTATTCATACAGCAGAACTTTTGGTAAATGCAACATAGTATGCAGAAAAATTCTCGCTATATAAAATAAGGCATTAACTCTCAGGACAACAAAATGATTTTACAATTTCATCTCACTTCCCATCTGCAGACATCCATAGGCTTCCTTCATGTGCATTAAATAATTCCTTCATGTGCATTAAAACATGTTCCTGGTGTCTCTGCTTCTGCACCATATTTATTGTGCACTGACTTTTTTCAAAATTTTAAAGTAAGAGATAATGAGGCTGCATTTTCAAAACACTGCAACCGCTGGTTTGGTTTTGCAGATGACACAGGCATGCATGTAATCAGCACATGGAGTCCCAACTGCATTTCAAAACTCAATTGCTTCTCAGTGTAAAAATTCATTGTGCCCATAAAAAGCTAAAAAACCGCACCAACCTCCTCCCGCCACCACCCTTGACTACCAAAAATAATAATAGGTAATCCTGGAGCAATTGATTGGCCACATAAGAATTTTGAGAATCAGCAACATAACTCAGGCATCATTCCAGCCACATATGCAGCTCTGCACAGATTTTAGACTGGTTAGAATATGAATATTCCCTTCTGACTCTGTTCCCTTCCAACACATTCTGTTTAAGGAAAAATTAACTGTTCAGTGCCTCTGCATATGTAGCATCTGCTCCTTGAAAACCTAGTTCATTACGTTTGAGAAAACCCCTCAAAAAAACCAAGCCCAGGATCAGAAAGCCTTCCAATTCTTATATCCAACTGTATCACAATATTGAAGAGGTGTTTTATTCTTTCTGTCACAAAAGCATTATGCAAGTGTGATGTTCAATTTTCCCATACAATCAGAAGAATCGTGGGGTAAATAAAAACCGAGAAAAGAGGAAAATGACCCCCCAGGACACAACAGACGGAACACCAAAACATTCCCTCCCTTCCACAGGAGCATGTACAAAATACAGCAGATTTCAACACTCACGGCTATCGTAGCATATATTGCCCAGGGCACGGCCTGTTTGAAGCAATACTTCCTGGTCTTTGCAGTTTAACAGCTGCACCAAGGGAGGGATCAACCCAGCATCCACACAGGGGTTCCGCATGAATTCTGCCAATAAAGCAAAGCCTATTAATGCAAGGCCAGCTATTTCCAGTTTCATCAATTCCAGCTACACTGGCCTGGCAACTGGGCCTTTTGTGTGCCTAAACACGTGCACAGACAAACAGTGTAAATTCTCATGCAAGTTTCTAGAGAATAAGCCCAAGTCAGGATTTGGGCTTAATTCTTTCCATTATTTGCTAATTTAGAAAGAATTAAGGATATTTAATTGACTTCCATGGAAACTAATTTAACACAGTTCAGACTAACCATATTTTTAGCATCACAAAGAAGTGCTGAAAAGAACAGTGAATTCACAACAAATTCAACATAAACTAGAATTACTAAATAACACAAAAGATGACTTAAAACTAGTATTCTAGAGCAGCATTTTTTTCTCTCTATTCCCTTAATTAGAGTTCTGGAAAAGCTTTTGCTTTAAAAGAATTTTTAAAAAATTAATTAAAACTCAGTAACAGGCTTTTATTTGGAAGGTGAAGAAAGGAATGGAAAAAGAGAAATGAGAAATACAAGAGTTTATGTGAACCCAAAGGCCTGTAGTTTTCCACAATCTAACACTGCCTACCATGGGAGGAAAGGTAGAGGATCCATCCACTGCAAGTTCTCTGCCCTTCCCTCCTGCTATGCCACAGAGAACCAAGGAATTATTTCACATCTGTGTAAGTCATAGAGAACTATCCTGGTGTTAGAGACATAAAGGGATGTTCTCCACAAGGAGATATAGCTAGGCAGGCATTGTGCTGTACATTTTAAAAAGCAGTTTTATAGAAGGAACCACCTGATACACCAGTGTTACTTTACAGTTTACTACAGAGCACCCTTTAGAGATGTAGTATTGTAAGGCAAATGGACAGCATGTTTTTGATTTGTTCTGAACTACAAATTATCACAGACTCAGAGAGTGGGTAAGATTGGAAGGGACCGCAATGGCTCATCTGGTCCAACCTTCCTGCTTAAGCAATGTCATCCCAGAACACATGGCACAGGATTGCATCCAGATAGTTCTTGGATATCTGCAGTGAAAGAGACTCCACAACCCCTCTGGGCAATCTGTTGCAGTGCTCGGTCACGTGCACAGTAAAGAAGTTCTTCATACACTGGTAAGGGTCCCTCTCTGTTGTCTGCTCTCGAGGCTGAACAGGCCCAGCTCCCTCAGCCTTTCCTCGTAAGAGATGCTCCAGTCCCCTCATCGCTCTTGTGGCCTCTGCTGGACCTGCCCCAGGAGCTCCATGTCTCTCTTGTGCTGAGGAGCCCAGAACTGGACACAGTAATCAGGATGCAGCCTCAGCAGGGCTGAGTAGAGGGGCAAGTTATGTCACTTTCTGAACCTAAACAATATTGGATCTTTCAGAGTGAGTTTACCTTTGTGTTACTTAGTCATTTACGAGACAGAATGAACCAGTGTGTACAATCCCCCTAAAAACAGACAAGAAAATTTCTCTGATTCTGGATCAACAGAACTCCTCATGGCAATAACTCAAAGACTTCATACAATGCTTGAAGTACAAATACATCTTCTTAAGTACTCCTGTTGTTGCACCTATTACAATGTTCTTTGATGTTTCAGTAGCTACAAAATCTAGTCTCTTTTGTATTTAATCCTGCAGTGTTGTTTTAGCTAAAGAATTGTCAGAGGTAAGCAATTCTCATATGATGATAAACTCTGATACATCAACAAGCAGATTACGAAGAATCAGCAGTATCTATACAATTGCACAGGTCCAAGGGAAGACAGTTGTGAGCACAATTAGCCCACCTTGATGAAGTACTGGAACATTTTAGAACTGTGGCCAGATGCTACAGTGTGATAGATGGTGACGCTATCCATTGTAATGAATGTAACAAATATCAGATACATCTGGTCTTTAAAACTGGTCTTGCCATGTCCTTGTAATGTTCAGTCTATTTCTTTATTACCCACTTTCAACTTCATTGCAATATTTATTTACTAGATGTATTTAGTTTCTTCCTCTGTATTCTCTGTCCCCTCAGCCTCTTCCTCCCAATTGCCTGTAAAAACTCTTCTCTGTTCCTCAGCTACCCCTGCATCACTTTCCTTTACACCCACTAATTTACCAGTCTCTACATCATCAAAGTCAGATTTTTTTTTCTCCTAGTCTGTATCAGGAAATGGAACTTGTTCTCTCCTAAAAGACTGAGAGATTTCAGTCTGTTCTGCTGTTTGTTTAGGTTCTTCCTCACATGGTAAAAAGGAGTAAGAAACCCTTCCTCCACTCTCCCTCCATTTGGAGTGAGCAGAAGCTTTTCTGCAACAAAATCGTTGGTCAATATGCTGAGCAAACCTGTATTTATCAAGGTCATGTAAGAGCAAGAAGTAAAAGAAATGGTGCCATATGTATCAAAATAGATCTGTGAAACAGGAACAAAAATATGGTAACTGCAACTACTTTTGCAGCTGATACTACACAGAGGTAATAGAAGAATGAGAAAGTGATTGACAACATAGTCTTTAAAAGGTTTACACTAGCCTGGGAGAGAAATGAAGCAGATCCTTTGAAGGAAACAGTGAAGAATCGCTTAAGAAGTTAGGAGGAGAACCACTGAGGACAGAGTAACATAAACCGAGAGAACAAGATTTTGAAAGAGAAATGTAACTGTGTTGTAGGACTATAGACTGTGAAAACGATGTTCTCTCATTCCTGCACGTGGTAAAGACTAAAAACCTTGGAAGAAGGTTTAAAAGGTCTACAGTGGAGAGAGAAACTCCACATAGCAAGTGCATCTGAGCCTTCATGATGCTCACATGATGGCTGTAGTTGGAGAGACATATGTGACTAAAGGGAGTTTTGTATGTTTGGATGTTTAAAATAGGAGAGACAAATTTGAGCTCAAGCTGGGAGGAGGAAGAGTCATATGAGCAGAAGAGGTGAAACAGCAAGAGCATGAAGAGGTGGAAAGGAAGAGATGAAACAAGACAAAACCACTAAGGCAAGTAGAGAGATTCGATGTGGTCAGATGTGTTTGTGTGTAAGATCATATGAGGGGAACGTGAGAGGAAAACAAGAAGTGGGGAAGGAAAAGATGCTCTTTTATCAGTAACGCCCAAAATCAGAGGCTCTGCTCCCAGCTCTGGCAGTAGTGCATGGCATGACCACTCAGAGAACGGGTTTAATGCCTACTATCCATAGAATGTTGATAACACAAATTTCTCAAAGGGCCCTGAAGTTTGTTGAAAACAGGTACAGTATAAGCATTAAACTCTTGCATTTTTATGCAATAAAACAAAGAAAACAATAGAATTCAAATGAAGTATTCCCCACTATCCTGCTTAAGTAACTATTTCAACAGAGTTAGAAACCAATGAGAAATACCCAGATGATCTCAGTCTTGAAAGCACTGGGCACCTTAAATAATTTCTGAATATCTCCACTTTAACCTTGGCTGACAGAGGTCCCAGTTATACCCGCAAATGACACTAAGAAAAAGACAAAAACTATTTTGTATGATGAACCAGGTAAAATGTCAGCTTTTCTGAGAGTGTACATAAAGCATCCGTTTAAAACCTGTCAGGAAAAAGGACACATTAGAAACTATTCAGACATTTCATGTGTTATTTCACATTTGAAATATACTGGCTAAAATGTGCCATAAGAGAGTCTTTGAGGAAACAATACATAGTAATCAGTTTAGCTACTGTGAACATTGATTTTATTCATAACTTTTCCCCCCTTGGGTAGGAGCTAAAAGGACCAACTGTGAGGACACATGGTTGACAGTGATGTTCTACATGTACTTGTTATGAATTCATTAGGTACAGAAAAAAAGAGCCTGTGATACATTTGCCTAAATCTCTATCATTCTGAAACATTTCTAAATTTAAATTTCTATGTACATATTTTTTACTGGCTCTTTATCTAAATAATTTTAACACTTAGAAACTAAACATATATCTTTTCTCATTAATGTTGTTTCTGAATAACCATATATAGCTCTGTCTCAAAACCAGCAAACTGGGTGGAGGTCACCATGGGGGTATCAGTAAGAAGCTGTAGTTTTGTGATTCCACAGAAAAGGTGGAAAAGGAATGTGAAAGTAGTCAGCAAGAATGTAGCCCTTTCCCTGAAGAGGCATCAGCAGGAGATGGAGGGGGATAAGGCTGCCAGGACAGCAGTTAAGGGACATCATACTCTTCTCTGTCTGGCCTGCAGGGAAGGAAAGTCCAAAATGGAATCTGTGCCTCTTAGGCTGGGACAGCAGCAAGTCCAGGAATGAGAAAAGTCAGCCACATACATCCTCTACCCTCATCACAGGGTCTGCCAATAATGTCTGCCTGCAAGTATGAGGCCATTCTTCTGAGCTCAAGATATGCAGGTATTTGGTGAGGTTAATGATAATCCTGTCTAAAGAAAAATTTAAATAGTTTGTTTATTATCTCCTATGTTATATTACATACTGTATGTATATAATCCATACCAAAATGGACCTGATTCTTATTTGGGACTTACTCTAACACAGATAATGCTCTTTAGGTAGGACTAATTGGTTTCAGTGTGGTATCAAAGGCCTCATAATGGTAATAATCTTATGAAAAATCTCAGACCAAAGAAATTATCTACTATCCTTTTACCACTGTATAGATCCTACTGCTATAACTATGGGCACTATGCATAACTGGCTGCACACATTGTGCATGTCTCTTTCTACATGCTGTTCATATAGAAATGCATTTCACCAGTGGTGGGCTATTTCTGCCCAGTAAATTACGTTACTGTCTTAAAAACTAAACAGCATGAAAGTAAGAGTAAAAAAAATTCCAGCAGCCAAATGCTGTTTTGATTGTATTAAAAAGTAGAGAAAAAAAATTAGGCAAAACAAAAAGAGTGAAAGGGAGGGACATGAAAGGTGTCTAAGGTATAAAATGAAAACATAAATGAAGTAAAACATACTGACAAGTGAGGTGAAAAACTGAAGATGTTCCAGCAGAAAAGTTCTTGTAGAAAACCTCACCATTTCTGGCTACTTCTGCTATGATGTTAGCTACTTTTGCTGTGCAGGAAGATTGTGGCATCAACAGACTCGCGAACACCTGAAGAACTCCACTTTTCTGGATTTTTTCACTTGTCTCCGTATCTGAAAAACACATCACACAAAAATGACTAGTGCATCAAATTATTTTGGGGAAGAACAGAATAAAAAGAAGAAGGGAAGTCTTCTCAAAAGTAATTATGAAAGTCATTATTTCCCATATAAGAAGACAGGTGTTATTTCAGTAACAATACTTATTTTATCTGATGTACTCATAGAACACTTTGCCATTTCGAATCAATTGATCTTTATAAGGTGACTGCTATATAAGTACATACAGATAAATACTCATGCTTACATGGGGAAAATACTGGAGAGACTGGTAGAAAGACTAAAGGTCATAAACTGATATGCAGCAGATGAAGGTATTCTATAAAAGTCAAGGAATGACACTGCGAAGCGATGTATTACTGGAAATGTTCAAGGAATGATGGGGGAAGTCCTTACAGTTTAGGGTACAGCTTAATGCAGTGTAGGAATCAGAAACTGGAGAAGAGGGAGAGCTAAGATGATCCTAGTTCTAGACTTCTCTTGCACTCACTTAAATATCTTCTGTTACTCAGTAGTTTCAGTATAGCCTCAGTAGAAGTGAAAGGGAAAAACACTGAGTTTCCTGTAGCAGGTATCAAAGATTCGTGACAAAAGCTCTCCCACTTCTGTACGTAATAAGAGGAATTGTGCAGCTGCTCCCTGACAGGGCCCCACCTAACATTGCTGGCCAACAGCTCTGTAACAAACTGAAAACCAACATTGGTTCAACTGCAGTTAAAGACAAGGTACTAGATGCCATGACATATTTTCTAATGCTTTAGAAATGGCTTATTTGAGATGAATATTAGTGTGACATACTAATAGTACGACTAGATGGCAGCTATCATTTTAGAAAGCAGCATGACTCCTTAAGCCATTTATAAGGGAAGTTATTTGCATTCTTCAGAGTTTACTGTGAGGTGCTCCAATTGATGACTTTTGCAAAGCAGAACAAATCCATCTGAACGCACTTTGCAACCACTCTTTGGCTGTGCTTCACTTGTGAATTGATAACGACATACCACACCCTCTCTCCTCTTCCTCCTCCCTTTCCTTACTCTCAGGGCTGCAACTGAACTCCCAGCTGCCTCTGGGAGTGGGAGAGATCCACTCAAGCTGCCCCTGAACAGAAGCCAGCACAAGCCCGGCAGATGTGACTCACATTGGTTTTGTGGCTCACACACAGTATGTACATGCTTCAGTGTCTCAGAGTCCGTTATGTCTACATGACAGAAAACAGACTAAAAAGTGAGAACTTCAAGTCTGGATTGCAGTTATGGCTCCCATTTCTGTATATAATTCCAATTTGGGATGTTTGGGTAGGACCACTCAGCTGCAATATGTCGGTGATGACATCTGATTACAAACAGATTTGGTATCAATAAAGATTAACCTTAACATCTCATGCATAATATAAACGCTAATTATTATTAACTGTTTGCAATCTAGTTAATTGGAATTTTTAAAATACATTGAAAAAACCTCTCAAAAGATATAATGCAAAGGAGCTTATGGATCATTTGGAAGCTTTTATAAACTGACATATAGCATGTACTTAGCAGCAATATTTTCCAATGGATATAGGCACGCAAAATGAAAGTTTGAATTTAGAGAAAATCATAGCAGGACTAAAGACTGGTCCAGACATCTTAGATATCTATTAAGGAAGAGCCTCTCTCACCTTTAAGTTCAAAACTCAAAGTACAGAATTCAAAATGCAAAATATGGGTATGTGTGAACCTGTATTAGTAGGCAGGAGACATAAATGCATTTTCTCCTGTCACACTGCTGAGATATACAGTATCCAGTTGTATTTTTTTGGTCTGTAGTTTGATGGACTCATTACTGCGCAAAGCATAAATTACATAAGTACAACTAAATATATCCTGCAAGAAGTGGGAAAATAAAATTAAGTGCTTCTCTGGGCAAGTTGTGTGCAGCAGATACACCCTGATTTATTCTATTAAGAAAAGCAACTGAGCGCCAATAAAAGCACAGCCCTAACAGACCTCTCAGAAATTGGGAAATCAGCTGGGACCACGCAGATGGAAACTGACCAATGACTTGTTCTTACTCTGAAGCAGTAGAGGAGGCACACCTGCATATATTCATCCTTTGAAACCGACATCCTAATGTTTCTTGTTAGCCAGCTGGGTATCGATGTCAAACTTTTGCTAGTCATAAAAGAGGGAAGAGTAATTCATTTAACCAGCAGTGAGTGCAGAACACCCCTGCTTCTACTCTACCCTGGGTGAGCGCTCAAGCATCATTATTTGGGGAAAAGCACATTACTCTGGCATGAGGCAGAAGAATTACTATCAGCCCACAGCGCTCTCTGAGGCATTTTTGCCAGGAATTGCCTTAGGTGTAAAAAATGCCACAGGGTGCTTCAGCTTGTCTACTCCAAGTCTAAGTAAGCACTGCTCTTCCTCTGCAGAACACATACAATTTACACTTGGTGTAATACACAAATTAATTCAGTTTCAAAATAGATGACAGCATGACACAAAATCTTTGCAAGTAGTTTATAGTAGATCCTCCATATAAGGCATCCTAAGAGAATGTGCCAGGAAAATTACTCTTCCATCCTCATGCACATTAGTCTATTTTGTATCTGCAAAATAAATACATTTTTTTTCCAGGGATTCTGTGTTCATCATATTAAAGTTCTAATGAAGAAGGTGGGAAAAAAAAATGTACTGTAATATACAAATTAATTTCTTAAGTCACATATAATTAGCAGATATTTTTGTTATAGGAAACCAATCTTTCTGGAGTTTTGAAATGCTTAAACAGGGAAGGGTATTGTTAAATATAGCATTTTTGCTCAGTATTTTTTATATTCTTTCAAAGGAGGAAGGCAAATGATGCACAGGGCTGCCCTGCAAAGTCCAGAGGAAGATCTTCAACCACCCTTCACCTGTCTGCAGAGTCAACTGTACGCTCAGTTCAGGTACTAAGTGTTAAAATGCATGTCTGTAGATGAGAATACCAAGGTGGAGGTCTTGAGGATGATTTCAGCACAGCTATAGATATATAAGCATTGCTTATAGTGCCTAAATGGGACAATTGTTTCACTTGCAAGACACAAGCAGTCCAGTGTGTGACTCTCCTTTGTGCTCAGCTTCATATAATATGTGTCCTGTATAAATACCTAAAACATACAGGGACATAGGAACAGAAATGCAGGGAAGTGTGTGTCGTGTTATTCTTTGGAGTGGGCAATAGATTGTCAGGTTTATGTAGCAGTACTTTCACTATGATTATAAAAATCATCAGTTGTTTTTGATTCTGCAGAACCTGAGAGACTGGGAGACCACACACATCAATGCTGCCGAAGTGCTGGTACCCCTACCACTGCCTGGCTCTAGGAGAAATAATGTAGAGTTTGCTGAGAGTTAGAAACTGCTAGTGGCTTCAGCATCGGCAACCCTCAACTCTTGCCTTTATTTGTTCTCTTCAGAGGCTGGAAAAAGCCCACCTGGCTTCCTGTCTCTCTGTGTGTTTGCACTAAAGAGGTATTATTTATTAAGGATATCAATCTTCTGCATGCTAGTTTCATTCTGGGCTTCCTTGTAAATTATTAAGAGGCTAAATTATTTTGAAAACTTATTTCAGTTGTCATCTTTTAAATTGCTATATCAATTGTAGTTGGAGCATGTAAACCCAAAAAATTTCTCCAGGAACAAGAAAGACCTAGGCAAATCTCTACCACATATTCTCCTCCTGTGCTTTCTATACTGGCCAAAAAGGAAATCACAGACAATATTCCTTTAGCAGAATGGCACCCCCTTTAAATCTATTAAATTTGTGTCTGAAAGAAACCTAGCAATCTAGATAGCCTGACATTAGGGTGCCATATCTGAAAATCCTTTTGCTATCTGTGATTTCAAATACTTTCTTTCAAAGCCTGATTTTCAGTCTGCTTACACCAGCCCACCCCTAGAGCTGTCCCCTGTCTTAAAGCAAAGAAGCTATAGGACTGTAACAATGCTGCATTAAAAACAGCCCTTTTGCACACGGTCTAATACAGCATCACTGGAGGGGAAAACCCTCTAAGGTTAAGCCTGCTGCTTTAGATGTCTCCTTGTATCACTAGATATCAAGACAAAGGTATGTCAGATCACATAGTGTCAAAATCTTATTAATGTCATAGCTGAGTGATTAAAATGTCAATATGCTTGCTTTTTGTGGTTTTTGCAGTGCCTGAAGTCAGATTAGTTAAGGGTGTGGGCAGGAAAATCTTTAATGCCACAGATCAGAGCTGGTGAGCTGAGCACCATGGCTATCAGACTGGTTAATTAAGTAGCAGAAATCATAGGAAAAAAATCGAATGTGTTTAGAATTAAATTCTACACTCTTTTCCCTCTCAGCTCTATTTCCTCTGAAATTTCACTTCCCTTTGTTCACTCTTTTCTCCTCTCTGTATTATTTTGTCCACCTTCGAATGAAAGAAAAGGCAGAAAGGGGGGAGGGAAAGGCAAGGCATATCTATCAGCAGTGCCTTGCTAGCAGAAGAAAGCTAGAGGCTCACCATTCCTACTCCCTATGAACAATGAGTTTAAGTTACACTATTATTAGTAACCCGACAGTAGTGGGGGCTAGCACTGCAATAATTCCCATGTTGTGGAGCTTCACATCAGAGAATTATAAATAAACAGCTTTGTGAGGGTCCCCTTTATTAAGCAAACCATGTTTGCCATGTACTCTTTTGAAAAATGCATGTCTTTCCAGCTGCAAAGATGTTTTATAAACCTACTGAAACTACTGCAGAAAATTACCTTGCTTGATAATGTTCCTCCTACATGTACTCTCATCAGAAAGAGAAAGATGAACACATGAATAAATAATGATGAACCACATATATCATGAAAGGAAACTTCCATCTGCTCTTTCAGGAGGCAGAAGGGAAGAGAAGGAAGGGAACAAGGATATCTTTCGAACTAGCACATGCTCCTAACCACCACAATAAGAGGGTTCATGTGACCAAGCATAAGCACTGATGCTCTCTCCATATACAGCCTCCCTCATGAAACATTGTCCCTCTCTCCGCAGCCTCCTACTGTATTTTTCAAACCACAAAATGAAGATTTTAGTCTGGCTACAAAAGCACAAAAAGTGAGTTGTAAAAAACCTCAGAGAAACAAATTATATGCTCTCATGAAACAAAGAATGCACCACTGATAAGGATGTTTTGCTTAACAAACCTTAACCAAAGAGTCTGTTCTAATTATTAAGAGTTATTTTTACGTTTTTTTAC